>NC_134485.1:70939550-71262050 GCF_040206685.1 Ascaphus truei | reverse complement strand
ATATATATATATATATATATATATATATATATATATATATATATATAGTGATTGACAAATCACCAAAAAATCTACTCGCCACACAAAAAAATCTACTCGCCACCTAGTACCAAACGTGTGCTGCTTGGGCCAATATTTACTCGCCCGGGGGTTAAATCCACTCGCCCGGGGCGAGCAAATGTATAGGTTTGTCGAACACTGTATATATATATATATATATTTATATATATATATATATATATATATATATATATATATATATATATATATATACACAAATGATGAACCAATATACAAATAAATGTAGAAGGGTTATCATAAACATGCTCTACTACAAATACCACTTCTCCATACAGACACAGTACAATAAAATCATATTTCATAAAAAAATCCAATCTCATCTTCCAATCAAAAGCCTCAAATGCCAATCAAAAGCCTCAAATGCCAATCATAACATTGCATTTACATTGTATACATGATGCATACAATCTATACACCATGTACTGCACCGACACACTTTATTCGAGCAAATGCCCAGTATGTACCTGGCAGATACCTGGAATGCGCTGCTCCTCTCCTCTGACAAGCCCCGTTGCGTTTGCCTTTCCTTGCCTGGGTTCATGCCTGGCTGACGGGCGGCTGATCTGTTAAATTATAATGATTAGGATTTAATAGGCTGCAATGCTTCGCGTGTCTACCAGATGGCATAAATTCATGAATTGTAATGCAGTATATATATATATATATACTGTGCAGTATTGCAGCCAGCGGGAATAAAATGCTTCAATCCCTGCCTGGAAAATACCTCAATGCACTCGGGCAGAAAACAGTCACAAACCTCAATACACCCGGGTATACCCGAATTCGTGGGACTAGCCGAGCTCGAATAAAGTGTGTCGCCAGTGTATACTCTGCCAATGAATGTTAACAATAACATATTCCAAACAAAATACCAATACATCCAAACAAGTATACTATTTAAACCAATCAAGTCACCATAAATCAATTAGCATTCATTAATCAAATTACTAAACAATTTAAATTCCATCCATAACAATTAAACAATTAACTATTTCAATCGTTAAACAGAACAAGTTACCATCAGACAAAATATAAGTACCAAAAAGAATACAATATACAAAAGAAAGCCTCACCATGACCTAAAGTACACCATACAAGACCAAAAATTACATCTATCTAATTCTAAAATACATTACACATACATTTATGCATAGCAGCATAGCTAAAATCGTTCAAATACTGCAAAACAAGCTTTTAAAACAACTTCATTTCTTACCCTGTATGTATATATTGATCTAGACATACATACATACATACATACATACATACAGTGGCAAGAAATTATCTAAAAAAAAAAATACACATGTAAAAAAACAAAAAAATATGAACAAGTTAAATAAAATACATTTCTTTTGTTCACTTGCCATTACTTGACCCACTCACCGACTCCCGTTGAACAGCTTACTCTAGAACCAATCCACGCACAGGAACCCATAAAATAATAAACCATAAAATAATAAACAATAAAATAATAAACAAAACAATCCATGGGTCTTCTATTTGTAATCCATCTTCATCTGTATTCTTCTTCTTGTATCTTCCACTCTCTTCCGGGGTCTTCTTCTCTTCTTCGGCCACGCCCTGGTCTTCTTTCTTCTGTAGGAGCTCCTTCCTCCTCGGCGTCTGCCTTCAAAATGAGACGACATAGGCTTGTATAGGCCTATGATGTCACATTTTCGTCATATGGTTCCCACGTCTCTGATTGGGCTGTGAAAACCATATAATTTGGGGAAAAAATAATAATTTTGATGACGTCATTTAAAGGCAATGATGCCAGCCAATCAGTGTGCTACAATTGCCTTTAAGATGACGTCATGAAAAGAAAGATGGCCGGCCTCACATGGTACGGTAGCCAATCAGAGCGTGGGAAATACATCCCAACTCTGATTGGCTCTAGTAGTCCATGTGACAGAGGCTTGGGGGAGAACGGATGTGACGTCATTGAAAGCCTGTCACATGGTACTAGAGCCAATCAGAGTTGGGATGTATTTAATGTATAGGTCAGGTTTGGTTTTTTTACATACAGGGTTGGTTCCTTTTGGTTTGCGAGAGAACTCTGGAGACCACCTGTGGTATCCCCAGGCTTCTCACGGGTATCAGGCTGGCGGGTCCACGGGGGACACCTGCGGGGAAGAACCGGTGGGTCCCTAGACCCCCATGGGAACAACCTGAGGCCCCTCAGACACCTGTATATCTGACCCGGGGCCCCTAGACATCCGCAGGCCTACCGTGGGGACCCAATTGTGGCCCACGGTGACCCGCGGAGACCATCTGGTGGGCCATGGTGCCTGGTGGGACCCACCAACAGGCCTCCAGACCCTGTGTGAAACATGATGCTGGTAACCTGTAGGTCTGTGAGGTGATCGTTAGGCCCACCGGGGACTCACGTGGGCCTGGGGTATGAACCCTGTATGTAAAAGAATAAATCATGTATTTATGGGGGGGCACAGGGGGTGGGTTATGTATTTAATAAATATAATGATGTTTATTGTGGGCAGTGTATTGTTTTTATTGTGGGTACTGGGGGTGGAGGGAGGGGGGATTGGCCCCAAGGGTATGTGGGTAGGCCTCCCAGATGGGTAATGGGTGAGGGTGGTTAGGCCTCATGGGTTGGGGGGGTGGGGGAGGGTAAGTAGGCCTCCCGAGTGGTGGGTGAGGGTGGGTTAACCCCTTAATGACTGTAGCAGTTTATAACCGCTATGGTGATTAAGGGGTTAGGGAACATTACATTGGCTGTTTTTATTCTTGTTTCTGTTTTGCAGCATCGGAGGGGGCATGGACGATGATGAAGATGAGGATGGTCTTCCAGCTCCGGAGACCCCCTGCATATATACACTATGAATAAAAGTTGCTTAGAAAGATTTTTATTTTGCCGATGTTTGCTCAGAGAGAGTGGCGGATCTCTCTCTGCTGCAAACACATATCGGCAGAAACGGCCAATCGCCAGGCTATCAGGAGCCAGGCTCTTTTATCACCGTCTCATCGGCGTTATGCTTTCTCAGTGATTCACCAGTGGGGGAGTGAAGGGGTTATTGTCCCCAAGTGTGGGTGGTTAGGCCTCCTCGGTGGGTAGTGGGAGAGGGCGGTTAGGCCTCCTGGGTGGGTAGTGGAGGAGGGTGTGTTAACCCCTTAATTACTATAGCGGTTTAAAACCTCTAAGGTGATTAAGGGGTTAGGGAACATTAGATTGACTCTTTTTATTCTTCTGTATTTTTTGAAGCACGAGAGGGCAGAGACGGGATGAGGATGAGGATGGCCTTCATCGTGGGTGCCTGGCAGGGGTGAGTGCAAGATGTATTTATTTTATTTCTGCTGCTTATTGTATTTTAAATGGAATATGCACTATTATCCATATGTGGATAATATCCATTTTGCCCATTACTGTACTGTATGTGATAGGGTGCCAGGGGGAGGGGGGTGTATTTATTTCAAAGTATTTATGTATTTTTTTGGGGCACAGAATTGTTACTGCAGGCAAGCAGGGACCCCCGGACACCCATGGGGACCACCCAAGGGCCACCGCCAGCCTATAGTATCATTCCTGTGCATAAAAAAAATGTACTGTATGTTAGGGGGTATAGGGGTTGTTGGGGGCACAGGGGGTGGATGGGTATTTGATATAGTAATGTTTATTGGGGGCCTAGGAGGTGGGTAGTGGGGCTGTAGTGTGTATTGTTTTTATTGTGGGTAGCAAGGGTGGGTGAAGGGAGAATTATCCCCAAGAATGGGTGTTTAGGCCTTGCAGGTGGGTAGCGGGAGGGGTTGACCCCTTCATTACGTTAGCGGTATTAACCGCTATGGTAATGAAGGGGTTAATTCACCCCGCCATCCCCTCGCAAAGCCTAAACACCCCCCAAGGGCCAAATACCCGCTTCACCCACCCTCGCTACCCACAATAAGCCTGGCACAGGTGGTTAACCCATGCATTGCCTTAGCAGTTAGCCGCTAAGTTAATGAAGTGGCTGTAAATGCTTTTTTCCTGCATCGGATGCATGCCGGGGGTCTCCGGTGCTGGTATTAATGGGTATCAACTCTGGAGACCCCTGGCATCAATCCGAGGCAGGGAAAGGGCCTGATTTTTTCTAAGTCCCCTATCTCGCCGCACCTCTCCGTTTCTCCACAGCTTCTTGCGCAGTTTTTGTGGCGGGACAGTTTGGAGAAAAATTCTCAATTCTAGATCGGCGAGAAGCTGTGAAAAGCTGATCGTGGCAACTAGAATTCAGCGAGTTTGAAAAAGCTTTTCGCCGCGCGGCTGTCGTAAAAAATTTTTTTGCCAAAAACTCCCCGCGATTTTTACATTTTCTTCTCGCCAGCTTCTCTGGACTTACTGAATTGCAGCAGGCATTTTTGGGGAGAAACTGGAGAAAAGTGTTTTTTTGCTGCTTACTGCATAGACCCCTCCGTGTGCCCGTAAAGCAAAGTGAAAAAAAATGTACACTTTTTAAAAATGTTTTTACAAGAATACTGCAACAAAAATCGCTACAACTCTCATTTGATAATGCTTAGAATGTGCAAAGCTAAATAACAATGGGTTCTTGTAAGATGCTGTACCTTAGCATCAGCATATAGACATCTGTTCTGCCAATTGTAAATTGTAGCGTTATTCCCCCCCCGCCCCTCCCCGCCCCTCCAAAGGCAAAAAAGTTAACTTTGCCATCTGCTGGACAGACGAAGCAATACAACCAAATAAAAGCTAATTACGTCTGACATATGCCTGTTAAATACAGGTGGGAATAACAACACAAAGAATTGCTGAGAGTTAAATAAGATGTATATTGATTATATCTTCCAAACAAAATGAGAGATGTCTGCACTTTTGTTGAGGAAAGTCAGAAACAAACAGGCCACATCTGTAATCTGTCCTGTTTCTCTCTGTCAGTCTTCACAGTTAAGAGGTGGCCCATATTAGTCATCCTAGCTCTGAAAATACTGTAGCAGTCTATTTCTGGAAATCATATCCGCAGTCAAGAAATCTTCGACCAATGTTATGGAGGGCTGATTTTATCTTAGCTGTATCACTGATAATTTTATGCACCCTTAGCATTTGGGAATAGGGAAGATACATTTTGAGCGGTGAGGGATGGTGGTTGGATGCATATAGGAGAGTGTCCCTATCTGGTTCTTTGTTATATATTTGGGTGCCTAGGCCACTGTCTTTGTTAGACTGTAACAACTGTTTTGAGGAATTGTATTTCAGTATAACTGAAGTTATGGATGAATCGGATCGTCCTGTCTTAATTGTTTTAAAACATCTACAACGTTTAGTAGAAACTCTCTGATCCCTGCCATATTAGGTAAATGTCATTGAGTAAAGCTTGGATGTCACAATATGTTGGGTTTAAAATAGATCTGATAGAATGTGTCTGCTTGTATTGGTTGGTATTTGGAAACCCCTGAGGAAGCCGACTTTTGCCAATGGAGAAATGCCTAGGGTTTTTTGTCACTTGAATGAACAACCTTAGGTGCACGCACAGACGCAGAAGGATGACTTCGACAAAAACATCACTGACAGTGCTTGGCGGGACATCTGAGGCAAGTTACTGCGGTTTCGTTGATATTCCAGAGTAGCTGGAGTGTGCCCTTATGACACTCATTGTGCAAGACAGACTGGAAAAATGTGAGTGCATTTTGTACGTTCCCTGCTCTGTTTCTGCATATTAAACTTTATTATGCTATGTTCTCCTTATCTGTTTTCATTTGAATAGGACTACAGTGTGCAGTCAACACTAAGGATTGCATTTTTCATTTAACATTAACCAGTTGTGAGTGCTTTTTTTCATTTATATAGCACTGCACTGGATTTCACTTTTTAAACTTATTTGCACCTTCATATTTTCACCGTACAATATTTGTGTACGATGGAGTCATATTGAACCCCATCACCATATCCATCGACATACCCCCATCGACATACCCATAAGTTAGATAGATATTTCTCTCAAATTTGAAATCATTGTTATTAAGTATTATTTCAATAAGTAAAAGCAGAAACTCAGATGGAGGGCCAAAGTGTATTGAGTTCAATGATAGAAGACCACAAATAGCTGCAATGCCTTGGTCATGGAGAATACTAGTGTACAGGCTTTAAAAATGTAACGTGACCAAAATCATTTCATGATTAATATTTGTTTAAATATGTGTGAATATATATGTGTGCATAGAGTGAAATACTGTAAGGTTTATGAATTCAGCAGTGTCTTTGAAATGTGACCTAATTGAAGTAATCTTAGGCTGTAGATAAAAAATCTACATACAGTATTGAGCCAGAGGGTGACAAAGGGAGCCTCTGGCTTAAAAAAGGTGGTCTGAGAGCTTTATAATGTATATAAAATTGGTGTGATTGAAAATGATGTAGTGAGGAAGCATTTAGTTTATCAGGTTTAGTTAGTCAGGTATTAAACATGAAGCATGAGTCAAAAAGGATTTCAAACAACAAATTATGTGTCGTATGTAAATCTCCATGCCGGAGGATTAACTTAGGGATGCAGGTTGGTCAGATGCCCAGGACGCAGCTTCTTAGGGGGCACAGCATCTTAGGGCTGAAAATCGGACTGGAAAGGATAGTTGTGTGGTAGAAGAAAGTGGTCGAAGATAGCGGTGGTCTGGCGGAGGATGGCAGTGGTCCTGTTGGAAGATTGTAGCAACAAAGGAGGGTGAAGGCGGTGCCTGCCCCAGCAGTCTGATCTGGAAGTTAGTGCAAACTTTCAGTGTCAGCAGCCAGGATGAATCATGCCTTCCCCAGTGCCCTGCTCCACAGGTAGGGATGGGGGAGGGGACTTTTAACTGAGCCTGAGGCATAGAAGGTAGAGAGAGATAAATAAAAAGGGCAGAGAGATAAAGAAAAGGGGGAAGTGAGAGGGAAAAGGGAAAGGGAAGAGAGATAAAGTGAGGGGAGAGAGAAAGGGGGGATAAAATAGGAAAGAGAATGTGGGAGGGAGAAAGAGAAAAGGGGTAGAGAAAAGGGGGAAAGAAAGAGGGGGAATAGTGAAAGCGGAGGGAGAGAGTGAGAGAGGAAAGAAAGGGGGAGAAAGGAGAGAGTGAGAGAGAAAAGGAAGTGGGAATAACAGGGAAAGGGTGATATAAAAAGCGCTAGAGAAAAAAGGGAGCAGAGAGCAAGGGAGGAGAGAGAGAAAAATTATGGAAATTAATAGATGGGTAGAAAATGAAGAGGGAAAAAGGAGGGAGAGAGAAAAAAGGGGGAGACTGAAGGGGGAAGAGAGAAGGGGATGAGAGAGAAATAGGAAAGAGAAAGATAGAAAGGGGGAATGAGAGGAAGGGGGAAGAGAGCTAGAAAGGGGTAAGAGGGACAAAGGGAAGCAAGAGCTATAGAGAGTATAGAGAATGGGGTAAGCGAGAGATAGAAAGGGGGAAAGAGAGAGAGTGAAAGGAGAGAGAGAGAAAGCAGGGAGAGAGAGATGGGGAAGAGAGGAAGAGTAGAGAGAAGGGGAGAGAGAAGGGGGCAAGGGAGGTAGAGGAAGAGGAGATGATAATGGAAAGAGAAAGAGAGGCTTCTATAAATTGAGGAGGATTGAATTGGTTGAAATGTTCCCAGGCGCAAAAATACCAACTGTAGTTACGCCTCTGATTCCTAAATACGAAGCTAATTTTTTGGAAGGTTTGTATTGCAACACAAATTTGTAAAAATGTGTTAGTACATACAGTAGGCCCCTATGTTACATGTTTGTTTTGCTTTTTTTGTATGGAATTAGTAGAGTAGAGCATTTTTAAGTATACATTTGCTATAGTGTACATCTGCGTTTCCCCAAAGACGGACAGCCTGATGGGGATCCCCAAGAGCTGCTCCCCTCTTCACAGGACCAGCGTGCTAAGAGTTAACATTTGCATGTACTTTGTGGAACATCAACACCACCCATTAGAATGTTAATGAGCAAAGAAGACAAATAACTTTGTATTCACAGCTGCATTGAATCTCAACCACCACAGTTTACATCTGAGTTGCCCCAAAGGCTGACAGCCTTTGGTGCAGCTGAAGGGCAGCCAAAGGGTTTGAGCCGTTTGCTGCCGTTCGCTGATGTTTGGTGATGTTAAAGCTGCTCTATTTCAATCTGAAACTCTCAAGCCCTTTATCCCTTGTACCAAATTTACCAACTCTATCTGTCCATGAAATGTCCGTGAATTGACTGTATATCCCTGTTCTTTTAATGGGACCATGTATTTTTATAACTATGTGTCCAGGACATACTTGAAAACGAGCGGTAACTCTCAATGTATTATGTCCTGGTAAAACATTTTTATAAATAAATAAAATATGTGTGTGCTGTACTGTACAAATGTTTTTTTCTTTCTATTTATGAAAAATTCACGTTTACACTTACAGTCCTCAGTTGTAGATCTAACCTAAAATCCCTTATAGGTATGGTGAGATATAAAGTGGTTAAGACTAAATTATAAATTGCATACCAGGCTTGATCCGTCACTTTAGAAACTCCACAATGGATTGAAACAGAAGTTTTAATTAGTTTATCTTTATGTTTGCTTTTCTATTTGATTCATATGTCAGAATATATCTTACTCTGTTCAATACATGCACGTGCAGATGCAACGTAATATAAAACATATAATATTATCCACTGTTTCCTAGGGAATAGAAATGTAGTTCTGAACAGAAATGTTTTATTACACATGTACATTGCTGCAGGCAGCGACGTAAGTTGGTCCATTTAGGAAATATTATTGTTAAATATTTCATTGCTATGAGCTTGAGCTTAAATCTTAGAAACAATATCAGGGGGAAAGGAGTGATCAACACTTTTATAGTCTATAAACTATCAGTAAAGAACACATTCTTGAAGAATGGAAGGCTTTAATGTGCTTTGCATTGCTTTGTTCAAGATATAAATAAACAAGAACGAGGAAGAGAAAGGACAATGCTTCAGATGGTTAGAAGCAAAGGGTATGGTATGGTTTAAAGCTCGCCCTGACCCACTTTCCAATTAGCAGTTTTTATCATGATCCTGTGAATCACAGACCCAGTATGGTCTTTCTCCCTCCAGCAGAAAATAGAGGTACATGAGAATTGTGCCAGGTAGTGTTAGGACCTGCAGATTGGTCATGCCGTGAAGTGGCTACAGGCTTATAACCTTTTGTCCAAAGGGTTTAACTAAATTACTCTTACTCATGAGCAGATAAGCACTGAAGTATTGCACTATATGCTGCGTCATTTTTTATGTTGCACTGGCCTCTCTGTTTTTGTTTGTATGGTATGTTAGCTTCCAATATCAATAATCTTAGGCCGCACTTATAGTCCCGGCGACGGCGACATGAAGGCGACGCTGATGTCACGCGCAGGTCGCTGAAAAATCAAATTGAATTGACTACCAGCGATCGCGACCAAGCCATTGTGCCGTCACATCACTCCTACTATAAGCGCACGCGACGGATGCAATACATATGTTTTGACGCGAGGTCGCGTCGCCGGGACTATATAATTGCTATTACAAAACACTATGGTAGACATAGTAGCTATATGATTACAGTCTGAGAATGCACCAGTTATTAATGGTTGTGTTTATTTCCACATCGCTTTTAGTAAACAATTATTGTGCCAGGTAAATTATTACAATTAATTAATTGTTATCTTGATAATTTAGGTCATATAAATGCAGCGGCCATTATTCAAACATTTCACACGTTGTATCCTTTTTCTTACTGGGTCATGGTGCGTGACTTCTCGAAATATTCTCGCGTTAAGATGCGAGATTACTAGTCTTTTGATCGAGTGCAGAAAATAGCATTTTTGCGTTGTCTGCAATACCGTCGAGAAACTAAAGTGGGCGATCGCGAGTTGTCTTAAAAATCTAATTGCAAATTAACCTGTCTTTTATTGCCGTACAGTTCTTCAAGTGTGGGTAATTGTAATTTGAAGATTAACGTTATGAGTTCATACAGTATACGTGGGAAAGAAGTCCTTTCTCAGGCTCCTTAGCCAAAAATGCAAAAATACAACGTCTCCTCTTCTGCCGAACGTAAAATATGTTTTCCTCGAATGAGTGTTCCTCAAATAGGAACCTTGTTGAAACGCATATGCGTGTCATCACATGTATGTGCATGGGTGTATGGCAAATTGGAAACTTGTTGAAATGCATACTGTATGCGTCATCACATTTCTGCGCATGTGTGTCCTGATGTTCCTAATTAAATTACTGTACAGTCAGATACTGTAATTACTGTGCAGTAGTTAGGACAGTACTGCTAAAGTGTTGTACAGTACTGTACTTTAGTTAAAAGTGTGTACCTGTACAGTCCCTGTAAAATTCTTTATTATCATTACAGAGCATATCCTATGATAAGGGAGGCCAACAGGATAAAAAGAGTGGACCAAGCACGGGCATGGATCGAAAGTGGCGAGACTTTTAAAGATGTCATCTTTTACGATGAGATAGCAGTAGTTCTTGAGAGATTTGCCACTTTCGCATTCCGCAAAAAAGGACGGCTATCTCTGAAGCCACGGCCCAAGCACACACTGAAGATGCATGTGTGGGGCGCGTTCTCTAGATGTGGACCAGGATGCATAATCATCTTTGAGGATAAAATAATGCACAAAGTCACATACTGTAGCCTTATGCACTGTACAACTGTAGTGTATTTTGAACCCTAATGTTCACCTTTTTCATAGTTTTTCTTCTCTTGATCCAGGAATGATGATAAAGTATTTTTTCAAGAGCAAAGTGTCACCAGTATTGCTCAATACATTCGAGGGGAGCGCTAGTACAGCGTGAAATGCATAGAGGAGGAGGCTGGGCTGCAGCCTGCTGTTTAACAAGTGTGTGTCTACATCAATAAAGTTACTTTTGTTCTACCTCGGATCTGACATCATTTTGGCTGTTTGCTGTTGCACCGGACCTTCTCTCTCCATTTCTACTTGCCCCAATTCATTAGGCATGATTTCCCATCTGGTGGTAACCGTTTTTTCCAGGACAATGACCCTAAACATATCGCCTCAATGCCTATATTCTTGCAAGCGGAATCAAATGGGTTAATTCCAGTAGCCATTTTTTTTTCTTTCACAGCTGATGAAGCTGGGTGGGGGAAAGTCCAAGTTTATTGTACTGTGTGCATAATAACAGTCAATAGTTTGTCCTAATCCCCCTCTCTTATTGACAAAAGAAATCCAGGCTCGTTTATGCCAAGTGATGTGACTCAGCTAAACCCCATGGCCGGGGAGGTGTGGAGATCAAGTATTATACTGTAGAGTGCCTTTTTCCTTGGCTTTGGGAGGGTAAGGGGGTGGGGAAAGGTGCAATGACTTTCAATTAACATTGGCAGTGAAGTAATTCTTGAGAAGTCACAATGCAGGACTTATCACCCTTGCACATGCATTTGAAAATGGCAAAGACATTTCTCAGCCAAGAATCAAAGGCTCAAAGAGAATGTGTCTTTTGTTTTTTTAACACACGTCCCATGGCCAGGCAGGGGGAGGTGTGGAGAACACGTCCATTGCTTTTGCCTTGGTTTTTGGAGTGTGACGGGGTGGGGAAAGGTGCAATGAAGTTAAGCCGTCTTTGGCTAAAGCAGGGATGAGCGCGCAGCAGAATTACAGTAGAATGAAAATTATTTGAACTGTTTTAAAATGTAATAAAAGTTAAAACTCCCTTAAGAACATGTCTCTGTGTGTGTGATATTTCCATAAACTGTCTGAAAAGCAGACCAAGCCTGCTCAAATTTTAAGGTTTTGAATAGTATTCACCCTCCTTAAAAAAAAGTGTATGCCACCTCCTCAAGAAACAAAAAGGAAGTGATTTTATGAATGTAAAAATTGATAAAATATTTTTAAAAATGCATCACATTATTTTTTCTTAAAATCACACATTTATTAATTCCTTGTCGAGAAATAAAGAAGGGGAAAAAAGAAATGCCTTTTTTTTATGATGCAATTTACATTGGCAGTGAAGTCATTCTTGAGAAATCAAATTGCAGGACTTATCACCCCAGCACATGTGTGTGAAAACGGCAAAGACCGTTCTCAGCCAAGAGTCAAAAGCTCAAAGATAATGTGCCTTTTTTTTCTTTTTCTTTCTTACTTGCAATTAACATTGGCAGTGAAGAAATTACTGTACACAACTTATCACCCCTGCACATGCGTGTTAAAAGACATTTCTCAGCCAAGAACCAAAGGCTTAAAAATAATGTGCCTTTTTTGTTAGTTTCTATTTTCTGACTTGCGATTAACATTGGCAGTGAAGTCATTCTTGAGAAATCCAATGCAGGACTTTATTTATTTATTTAAATATTAATATTTATTTTTGGGGTTTCTTATCCAAAATAATTACATTTGCAAAGTCTAATTACTGAATTCTGCAAAATGCAACATCATTGATAAAAGAAAAGAGTAGCATACAGTTGTGTTTTCCATTAACCAGGAAGTGGAATACTGTAAAAGCAAAAAACATTTTGTAGTGAAATTTTAGTACAGGCTATGACATGTGCAGTAAAATAATCGATCACATACTATACAGAACTACAGTGCATACTGTAGTGTGTTGTCATAAATATTAGGATGGCAAAGTTTTAAAAGTGTAAAGCTGGTAATACTGATGGACTGTATAAAAGTAAAAAAGGTAACGGTTTAAAAAAATCGAAATTAGAGTTCCATCAAACTTCATCCATATATTTTGCTGCTCGATTTCAAAGCTTCTTTTCTGAAAAAAAAAATGTATGCTATTATTTCCGGTACTGCACATACTGTACATAATAAGGAAGGATCCTTTTCTATGGATCTGGAGTTCCTATCTGGAAACATAAGTTGGTAACTTCTAATAACCACGATGCCTTACTATCACGTTGTACACGTGAGTGCAAATTTTATAGAGCTTTCAACATTGATTTCATTTGTTGGGGTTGACAATATTGCACTGTTCTGTGTCTCTACTTTCTTTCCATGTCCTGATGTGATTTGCGCACCTGTTTCTTCTTCAATTGCTGGTTGGATTTGGTCTGAATCCTGTGTCGGGAGCTGCACTCTCTAAGGACAGTATATTATTCAATGTTATTGGTTATAAGTGATGTTATTTGCGCTTGTTTATTTTTTCACAATCGTACTGGCAAGCCATTGTTGGTACATTGCAGGGATGGGAAATACAAATCTTAAATAGATTTAACCTGACCTTTCTCCTTTTGAAGTTGCCATCAGCAAACATACCGACAAAACCTGGGAGCACTGACCAATTACCCCTGCAATCTCCCTCAGGATGGGAAGTGCGAAAAAACAATCCTCATTAGTTAAAGTTTGCCTTATGAAATGATTCCACCAACGAGTTAGGTGAAAATTGGAAATAATCGTTGTTCTCAATGATATGATGATATATCTCTGTTAAAGTCGCCTTCTTACCTGTTCCAGCATTAATTGCAGAAAATATTAGATATGCCTAACTGACGTCGGTTTTTAATAAAGACTTGGCAAAATGTAGAGTGTACAGGTTCGGTCTATTCAGCAATTGTACGGGCATAGCAATTGAGAATAATGTACCTAACATTTTGTTTGATACTTAAGTTATGAAAATTCCTACATTTGATAATGTCTTCAGCATCTTCAGTGACCAAGGTCATTTTACAATGGATCACTGTGGTGGACTCTCTTTTTATCTGGTTTTTAACACCTGCAAATTGACACAAACAGTATAGTAACTGTGCTATGGGATTCATTTTGCTACCGGGCGAATACTCGAAGAACTTCACCCACACTGCACACAAACATCTGGACTAGCATCATAATGACTAAAGTTGCTATTTTTGATGCAGGTCTCAATATTTGTATTGCACCCAATCAAAATGTGTTATTTTTAGTAGTTCAAAGTAGATGACTTGCTCCATAAAAATAAAAGTTTTTTTTGGTCAGCAATACGGCATTTTTACCTTAACGAATATTGTTAACAATAGCCAAATATCTCTTCTCATGATGGCTGGATAGTGGGGTGGCCAGAGAATCTGGTCATGTGGAATTCGGGGATCCATCCACCTATGAACACATAAGTATTTATGTATGTCTTTATTACATTTTACGTTAAAATATTTAAACATGACTTAGGCCACTTTTCAAAGTGGTGTGAAGAATGGTAAAACACAGTTAAAAACACATTATCACCAAACACGTGGAACAGCAATGTGGACTAGCTTTTCTCCTTCATTTGCCAATCTTTTCATGGGTTGGTGGGAGCAGATCCACGTGTTTGGAGATAGAAATTCCTATAGGCACAATATTATTTTCTATCTTCGCTTTAGAGATGATTTGATTTTGGTGTGGGGTGAGGATATCACTTCATTCATTTCATTTATTGATTTATTAAACACTAATACTTTTAATTTAAAATTCACGCATAATAATTATCAACGTATAAACTACCTCAATTTAATCCTTTATGTTGACCTAAATTTAAAAATTCAAATGGATATTAACATTACAGCCGCTTCCCCTTTTATTCTCCAACATCTCCGAATATTTTCGGGGATTTTTTCCAAATGCCACACACTTCACCGCACTTCACCACGTTCATGCCGCATTCATACCGCATTCATGTTGCATTCATGCCGGCGTCATCTGCGGTTGATGTGTTTTTTTATGTGTTTATTGATAATGGTTTGGATTTAAAGCTGCAGTTCAGTCAATATCTTGCATGTGTGTTTTTTTTAATAAATCAGTTCTGTAGTAAGAAAAAAATACTTTTAGCATTTTCTGTTTTTAAAAAAACAACTTTGAAAGACCAATTTTCTTGTATTCTATTTTAATAACCATTTACTAAGGCACTGCCCCTTCATGTCCTGTCACAAGCCCTAGCACACCCCTTTGTCAGCCCTGCCCTCCCTCTAGCACATGTCAGTGAAGGAGTGCTCATGAATTTTCATGAGCTTCCACTGAGAGAAACAAGCAGAAGAAAAACAGATCCCTTCACTAATGATGTCACCAAATTTTGCCGATCAATACATGGACAACAAATTGACCTGTAGCTATACAGTTCTTTAGGTAATTAGAGATTGCACACATGAAACTATTGAAGTAAAAAAAAAAAAAAAAGACTGAACTGCAGCTTTAATTGGTTGCAATTCTTCGCGTATCCGCCAGGTGGCAGATATTCACGAATTGAAATGCGCATGCGCTTCAGTAATGTGTCGACTTGCAGGTGTTTAAAAAAATACCACAGGGGTCCATTGTAAATTGGCCTTGGTACTGAAGAACTTACAATAATGTGTCAAATTAGGCTTTTCATATTAAAAAATACATGCACAGTGTCTGGTGTTTTATTGTATCAATCACTTGTGGACGTGGTTAGCAGGCTTGGCATTATTTGATCAAAGGATGTATACCAAAAGTCTCCTTATTTCTTATAGGTATTTACACCATAAATATATTTATATTCCCCATTAATTGCTATCCCTAAGGGAGAAGTGCAGGGATTCACTTTCTGTTTTGTATATTTGTATGGCCATTTCCTTCACTAGCAGCATGCTCTTTACATGGAGAAGCGCAGTGATTATATATTTGTTTTTCATTATTTGTTTGGCCGATTTTAATACTTAGCAGCACGCTCCTAGAGGGCAACACTACTATGGTATAATTGAATACATTTAGCAAATCACCTGCAAATGCTTATTGAGCAGTTTGTGGCAGGCCAGCCCCTCCTCTTCTAGATATATAATCTCCTAGCAAGGTCCCCTTATTTCACTTCACTTACATGTGCGTTTCTGTACTGGTATATACCAGTTTTTAATTGCACTAGGTTACATAAGAATATGCGTTGATATTTTAACCCCTTCTGGGTTATTTCACATAACACTAGTATGCATTTAGCGTAGGGACCTGCTAAAGAGACTTACCTTGACGTGGTTAGCAGGCTTGGCATTATTTGATAAAAGGATGTACAGTGGCGGCTCGCTTTAGTCTAATCCGGCCACCACCGCGGGTAATTTAAAACCGCGTTCACCGCCATTAGCGCTGATTGGAGAAACGGCCACGCGCGGCTGCAAGATGCGGCTGGCGCACGACCAATTTCGGCGGGGAAAACAGAAAGCCGAGAAAAAATGCGGTAAAGCTTTAGAATAAGCTTGGCCGCAGCAGTATACCAAAAGTCTCCTTTTTTATTATAGGTATTTACACCATACATATATTTATATTCCCTACTGATTGCTATCCCTAAGGGAAAGCCAACAATAGGAACATTAACGAATGGTGGGAGAGAGGTTGAAAAGCACAATGACAATCTTTAGAAATGGAATGGTTCTAGAGAGGTGTCGATAAGAGGTTGTAATCCTTGAGCGAGCCCTGTGTGTGTCTGCGGGGGGGAGGGGGCTAAAGCTGCATGAAGGATTAGCTGTATTGTAGTTCAAAGACATGACATATTTGCAACAGGCAGGTCATCATAATAGTTTGATCCCCACACCCCCAAATACATTAAAACCACACAAATCAACCATGTGAAGTCAAACGCACAGTGTCGCAGTCAAAAGCTACAGCACAGATTGAATATCGTAATATCAAGATGGTTTACGCAGGCTTGTAGAGAAAATAAAAATAAAAAATGACGAGAAAAAAAAAAAAAAATTTTGGCCACTCACTCTTGTACTTCGCAAGCAAGCAGTGATGAAGTTATAGACGCATGCACAGTAATCATCAGCTATGTAGCTCCCTTCCCAAAGAGGATTACACGCAGGGGCAGAGAGGTGATGCTCGGCTATGGATGATTAAAAGCACAATGACAAGCTTTAGAAACGGAATGGTTCTGGAGAGGTGTCGATAAGAGGTTGTAATCCTTGAGCGAGCCTTGTGTGTGTCTGCGGGGGGGAGGGGGCTAAAGGTGCATGAAGGATTAGCTGTATTGTAGTTCAAAGACATGACTTATTTTCAACAGGCAGGTCATCATAATAATTTGATCCCCACACCCCCAAATACATAAAAACAACACAAATCAACTATGTGCAGTCAAACACACAGGGTCGCAGTCAAAGCTACAGCACAGGTTGAATATCGTAATATCAAGAAGGTTTAGGCAGGCTTGTGGAGAAAATAAAAATAAAAAATTACGAGAAAAAAAAAATATATTTTTTTTTGGTCGCTCACTCTTGAACTTCGCAAGCAAGCAGTGGTGAATTTAAAGACGCATGCACAGTAATCATCAGCTAGCAAGCAGGAATGTGATTGAAAGCAGAAGTACACACATTCAAAGGAATGGTGTGAGAGAGGTGTACTATACTGTAGATAAGATAAGAAGTTGAAATACTGCAATGCAGTAAATTAGCCTGTTTGTGTGCGGGGGTGAGCAAGGGGAGAGCGCTGTATATGCCGAAATGTGATACTATTACAGTACACGCATATGCGTTTCAACAATGTTCAATTGAGACATACAGCACTGCACATGCATGTATAAATATGCAAATTTACAATTACTGCGCGCTGTGACATAGTCCAAAGATGTTAGGCAGCTTTCTGCCCCGTTTTAGGTCAGAAAGTGCAGAAATAGTTAAAAAATTATCCATTCCACAGCTTCACATTAACTCAGACTGGTGGATGAAAAATCCAGACCGCAGATTACAATGGGTCTAGTTCTCCCTCACCTGCTCTCCTAATCACTAACACAGGTATTTAGAACAGAGAGGTTTGCATTTCAGTCTCTCTCATTAGAGCCCGGAGGCTGGGGGTATCGCTGCTCCCCGGTATCCAGTTTCGGGGTGGACGGCCCCTCCAAGTATCACAGTATCAGAGGATTTGCCTGGATACTGGGGACCGAGTTCCCACCACGAACAGATAAGACAAAACAAATGTTTATTGCTGTTGCTAAAAGACTGTGCTGTATCTAGTGACCCTAAATGAGAGGGCATTGTTTTAAGCTGGGGAACCAGGTTAGTTGGCCAGCAGCAGTTAGAGGCTGATTCTGATGTGTAGTTAGATCCCTGAAAGGGATAGGATTTCTTTATATGATTTGGTTTTTATTTCTTAAAAGTGACACTGTGTGAAATGCTATAACACTGATATGAGTAAACCGCTGAAGGAAAATATCTGAGTGCCTCTTGCCAACACATGTTAAAGCTGCAGTCCCTTACTTGGATGAAAATAAAGCAGGCAGAAGCCTGAGTTAAGCAATATAATACTTTGCATGATCCTGTTTGTTGTATAATTAACCCTAGAATACTGTGTCGGGAAGAACCCAGACAGATGTCAGTGCTACAAAAGAGGGGCGTTTGTCACATATGGTGGAGAATGCGGGTCGACACTAAAAGTCTGTGGGTTTGCAAATAAATGCGGGGGTTTAAAATGGCCGCCCAGCCGAAGATAAAGTACAGATGCTATGAGTGAAGTCTGTCCCACTGTGTATATCAGTTGTGCTTCTAGCATACACAGAGAATGTGCGAAGTGTGGATGCAATAGCACCCTGAACCCAAACAGAAAACCAAAATGTTTTGCTGAAGAAAAATTGCATCTAGCAAGTGCTGTTTGTAAAGCTAATGCCTTTTGCTGAAGTGAGTGCATTTGCAGCTAGCAAGTGCTGTATGTAAATTGCTGAAGTGAGTAAAATTGCAGCTAGCAAATTGTCCCTGCCGGGTTTCTAAAATGGCCAACATGAAATGTTTGTTTTGTAATGTACATAATCATGAAAAACAGTGTCCCTTCAGGCCATGGAAGATGTGTGCCCCAAAATTTTCAAAGACAAACAGCTGCAAAAGCAAGCAACGCCCTATGAGTGCAAGCAAGATGTGGAAGCTGATACCAGTGAGTGTGTGCCCAGTACCACTGATATCTCTGGAGCTAGTAAAGCAAAAAGAAAGAAGAAGAAAAAGAAAACTTCAAAGGTGAAGTGACCGAGCCACTTGAACCTGCGCTGTCAGGACATGCGTCAGAAAGGCGCCGAGATGTGCTGCAGACCGGAGTGAACGGCAGAATTGTCACGGGAAAAGTGGCAAAGGAAAAGGAGGAACAAAGGGAAGCTGAATCCTTGAACCAGGATAAAGAGGCTTTGGTTTCTGCACTCCAAGCTGCCCGCCATAATTATGAAGTCCTGTGGCAGGATTTGGTGAAGAAGCGAGAATGTTGGATGAAAGAGCGAGAATCGAACGCCGAGTTACAGAGGTGTATACTTCCAGCTTTACAGGAGTACGAGGCTTTGAAGAAAACAGAGTCTCTCTTACGGAGTGAGCTGGAAGAGGTGACGACTAGGCTGGAAAAGGCCAACACCGTAATTGCCACCATGGATAAAAAACAGATTAAGTCTGACAAATCGATTGCTATCCTAAAACAGAAATACGGGAAGGCTCTACAAGAGGTTCACGCGCTCAGCACAGAGGTGCAAAACTCACGCCTGGAGGGCCACGGTCTGAACACAGAGCTGGGAATGTTGAAGCAAATCCATGAGATTGCCCTAAGTGAGTTAGAGACTGTAAAGCAAGAAAATGAGAGTCTGAAATTGGAAAATTCAGATTTAACTGCCCAAGCAGAAAAAGTAAAGAAACAGTTGACTCAGGAAAAATTAGAAGTGCAGGAAGCACTACAGAATGCATTGATGCACACTCAGAGCCAGCACCAGGAAGAAATGGACGCTCTGAGAACAGAATTGCGACATGTATGCACAAAACAGAATTCTCTCGTGGAGGAACTTAACGTTTTGAAAAAGGAGAAAAGCATTAGAATAATTCAGAAGCACTGCGAAGCACTTATCCAAGGAAGAAGGGAAAGAGAAAATTATCGGCTTAAACGCGCCACAACTATCATCCTACAGGCTGCCTACAGAGGGATGAAAATTCGTCAGATCAATCGCCGGAATAAAGCAGCCTGTGTTCTTCAATCATTCTACTGTGCCCACATTGTACGAAACAGGTTCCTTATTATGAAAGGAGCAACTATAAAAATCCAGTCTCTGACTAGGCTGACACAGAACAGGATTCGCTATCAAACCCTGAGAAATGCGTCACTGGTTATCCAGCGGTACTTCCGCCTGAATAAATGTAGGCCTCAGGAAAGAGAGGCCCAAGACTACATGCCTGCCGACTGCAAAGGTAAAATGCCACAGGGTACAGCCGGAGTTAGTGAGAGCTCCATCAATGTGAAGGTGCTCCAGGTAATCAGTGCTTCATCTTCTAAGTACCATATAATTGCCCCAAAGGGAAAATCCCAAATCTCTGAGAGTGATGGTCGTGAGAAAATACATGGCAGTAAGAAGTACCATAAAGGTTCAAAGGTTGCAAAGCAAAAGCGACGAAGGTCAACGCTGGCCTTGAATTTTTCTGGATCTCGCCACTCTGGGCCACAATATAAAGACAAAGATTATCCGGCCCCAGAGTTCCGTCAGAAGCTAAAGAAACAGTCCAGTCATTTGCAGGTTGCAGTGGTGTTGAAATGAAGTCAGAAGATGTAATGGGCTGGAAGTCAAGAAAAAAAAAAAAAGCAGAAATGTTTGGGACTGACCGATTTTTATGTTATATGAGTGGACTATGTCACTTAACTTTGCAAATAAGCTAGTGTAGTTATGCTATATTAGGCCTCTAGAATAAGCATTTTGAAATAGTGCAATGTTATATTGGTTCTCTGTGTTGAAAATGTAGCTAAATTACAAATTACTATACAGGGTTTATGGCCCTTAAGATTACAAGGCTGTAGTTTATAAAAAAAATATATATATATATATATATATATATATATATATATATTGGTAGCTTACAATATAGGAAAAAATGCCCTTTTCGGTTGGTAAATATATAATGAGGTTCATATTCTAGAGTAGAAAAACCCAGAGAGGTAATAGAAACTGTCTGGTTTTGTGAGTATATTTAGCATATCCTTGGTTATAAGAATGTGTGCTAGACATTTATTTTTCAAAATAGTTCCCTAATAGAGAGCAACAAAATATGTTTGCCAAGTATAGTCTCTTATGACGAAAACTATTGTCCATAATTGCCGTAAAAAAAAAAAAAAAAAAAGTTCATATTCGGGTCATGTGAATGTTTAATATTGTACTGCGGAGTTAGCTCAAGTATTTCAGATAGAACGCTTACCCCAGTGAGGTCCATGGCCGCTCACCCCAGTAGGTGTGAGCTGGGGAGGGGGATATGTGACAAAGTCCAAAGATGTTAGGCAGCTTTCTGCCCCGTTTTAGGTCAGAAAGTGCAGAAATAGTTAAAAAATGATCCATTCCACAGCTTCACATTAACTCAGACTGGTGGATGGAAAATCCAGACCGCAGATTACAATGGGTCTAGTTCTCCCTCACCTGCTTGTCACGGTAGCTTGTGACAGGCTGTAATTTACACCAAAACTATATATAAATATATATATACCTGGGTTTGAACTGGGACGAGACTTAGATATGATAAAATATAATTTATTCCATGATAAAGGTGAACAAATAACAGGCAAAATATAGACACTTACTTAAAGATTAGGACAGAAGGCCATCAGGATACAGACTGGGCCACTTCTCCCATATATCAGTTGACTTCACAGCAAGACAGGCAGGTCATACAGCAAAACCAGCATCATCCCAAGACCTTGCATAAAGACACAGGCCTTATGACATGCAGACATGAAGATCATGAAGAACATTTGCATGAAGAACAATGGGTAAAGGGTGGCTTTGACTTATATACTATGTCAAACTCATCTCTTTAACCCTAGGTGCCGCGATGGCTAGCAAAAGTCCCTTTGAAGCTTTTGAAGCTCAGTTTGGACTTCCAGTGTCCAGTGTGAAAGGTCACACTTTTCTGATTAGTTCCTTTTGTCCGTTGGGCCAAGCATAAGCAATTAGCAACTTAGCCTTTGATGACCAGGTGATGTCAATTCTAGCCTTTCCTGCTCATCACAACAGGGGTTCCTCAGAACTCAACCAAAATTTCATATTTACTGCAAATCACCTCATAACTTGAGTTCAGTAATACATACAGGCAGGTGAGCTATATTAATACATTCCATCACACCTGACGCTCGCAGAGAAACCAAACATTACAGGGTAATATGAAAATTAATAGAGATATTAATATCTGACATTTCTTAGCGCTTAAATACACAGTGTTTAGACTGAAAAAGATATGCTAAATCCCACGGATACAAATATGTAATTCTTATCATTTTCAGCCAAGGACATCTCATAATATTCTTATATTTAATAAGGACACCCATTCAGATATCCTGCTTGGGGTAGCCCCACCCTGGCCCCATCAATAAAACCTTTTGCTGCTTCCTGGGTCTCGCATAATAATACCCATTTGAAGCAGGGCTAAATTCTAGCATCCAGCTGTCCCATTCACACCTCCCTTTTGATAGGCACTTTTGCACTTCCAGAGAGGAATCTTGCATTACATAGGGCAGGCAGAGGCAACATTTGGTTCTGGAATGCATTTCAAAACTGCAAAAAGGCACTTTATCAAAAATATATGTCCCTCTTATGACAAAGTTATATTTTTAATAGGTGTGTACTTGGGGGGTTCCCCGGAGGCTGCACCCCCAGATTCAGGGAGCTGGAGCACTCCGTTCCCAAATTACCAGTTTTCAGGGAACCGTTTATTCAGGACTGCATATAATATTAACCCCTTAAGTCCCAGTGGGTGTGTTATGCAGACACTGATTAAACCAGAAACAATAAAACATGGGGGAACAGGGGAATAAGCATTTTCATGTTATAACAAGGGTTAAATCACATTTCTGGGCCTCAGCCCAGTTAACCCCTTGTCTCCCTGGCGAGGTTAGAGGGTGGCCAAATGGGGGCGTAACCCCGTTAGTCCCGGGCCAAACCCTCACGATCGTCACACTGCTCTCCTAATCACTAACACAGGTATTTAGAACAGAGAGGTTTGCATTTCAGTCTCTCTCCTTAGAGCCTGGGGGCTGGGGGTATTGCTGCTCCCCGGTATCCAGTTTTGGGGTGGACGGCCCCTCCAAGTATCACAGTACCAGAGGATTTGCCTGGACACTTGGGACCGAGTTCCCACCACGAACAGATAAGACAAAACAAATGTTTATTGCTGTTGCTAAAAGACTGTACTGTATCTAATGACCCTAAATGAGAGGGCATTGTTTTAAGCTGGGGAACCAGGTTAGTTGGCCAGCAGCAGTTAGAGGCTGATTCTGATGTGTAGTTAGATCCCTGAAAGGGATAGGATTTCTTTATATGATTTGGTTTTTATTTCTTAAAAGTGACACTGTGTGAAATGCTATAACACTGATATGAGTAAACCGCTGAAGGAAAATATCTGAGTGCCTCTTGCCAACACATGTTAAAGCTGCAGTCCCTTACTTGGATGAAAATAAAGCAGGCAGAAGCCTGAGTTAAGCAATATAATACTTTGCATGATCCTGTTTGTTGTATAATTAACCCTAGAAGACTGTGTCGGGAAGAACCCAGACAGACGTCAGTGCTACACAAGAGGGGCGTTTGTCACAGCGCGCACACGCAGACTATGTACTGACGTAGATTAAACTGCTAAAGCATTAGACTTTGAAGACAACAGCTCGCGAACACCCCTTGAGTTTTTAGACGGTATTGCAGTATTGCAGACAGCGTTAATAAAATGCTAATATTACGAGCGCTAAAATACCAGAACATATTCCGGGAAAAAAAAATACTGCATCTGCCCACGGTTATCAGAGTTGCGCCGATATGGCCGCATTAGGATAAAGGCGGCCGCAGCTGTAATTTTGCACAGCTGCAGCAGCTGTTATTCAAAAATTTCTCGGCAACGTTTTTGTACAGTCTGCTGTATTCCACACGGCATTCACGCTTTAATATTCTGCGATATCTGTCAATCACACACATGTTTACTGTTGTTGATTTTCCATGATTACTGTGATTATGATTTCTTTGTGTGCAGTTCTGCATATTACTGCCAGGTGGCTAAAGTTAATCCTTTTGCACAGGGCAGCCAGTGAGTTTTGTGCAGTCAATTTGCAGGTGTTTAAAAACTCGATAAAATGAGTGGTCACTACAATCATCCATTGTAATGTGACCTTGTTTGCTGAAGACGTTATCAAACATAGGCATTTCATAATTAAAAACTCCACAATATACACAATGCTTGTCTCATTATTCTACATTGCATCCCTGCACTTGCAGAATGGACATGAGAAAATGAGGATGGCTTTTTTTGCACAGTCCCTTCTCTGGGAGATACCTGTACAAGAGGATATTGGTCTGTGCTCCTAGCTTTTGCCAATATGCTTGCTCATGGCAACTGCAAAAGAAGAAAGGTCGGGTTTCATCCATTTAAGATTTGTACAGTGCTTGTACGTCTTACCTCACAACCAAAACCGGCTTCCCAATATTATTTCAATAGCGGGCCGACCGTGACTGAAAGCCTGGTGAGCAGCAATCCTTGCTTCCGGGCCCCAACTGAGTACCAGCTTCAGCAGGCACCTGTCAACTATGATGCTGATTTCATGAATGAGCCTAGCTGTTACGCACAATGATGTGCACCCCTTACAATGGGTCATCTCAACCCGGTTGGAAACGTATGAATGAAGATAAATATAAAGCGCACTATAACAGTGACCCCAGCTTGTACGCACAATACACCTCTGACATTGGATCATCTCCACCCGGTTGGCAAAGTTTATAATGAAGGTAAATATAATGTACTATACAGTATTAACTTTCATTCCCCTGGGTGGGCACTAGATTTTAGGTGGGGGGCTGGGCAGTTATATAGGTCCCCGCGCTCTCCCCCCAGGCATTTAAATTAAATGCTGGGGATCGCGTGGAGCCTATGTAACTAATAGAACAAAGTATCCAGTACTTTGCATGAGCAAAGACTAGTAGCAACTGCCTGCCTTCTAAAGGCCAGAGGCAGCTGCAGATAATGACAACCAAAGAGAGGCTGATTTCCTGTCAGCGGAGTAAAGACAGGATTTGCCAGGAAGCAGGATGGCCATTGTAGCTTTGGACCAGAGGATGCCACTTCCTGGATGTTCAAACAGTTCCCTTATATTATCTCCCCTTTCAGGATAGAACTCCGGTGTTACCATGTCCTGTTTTTTTCTGGCTGACGACGATGGAACGCCTTGACTAGAGCTTGGGCATGATTAACCTGAGACTTCACCCAGCTCTTTTCCTCAGGAACATACCCCTTCCAATCAATCAGTTATTGAATCAATCCTCTGAAGTTTCGAGAGTCAAGAATCTGCCACACTTCCTATTCAATTTGACCCTCAACATTTACCGGACAAGGAGGGGAGGATCTTCAGAAAAGCAATTCCCCACCACAGGTTTCAGTAGGGATACATGGAAAGTGGTGGAAATTTTTGAAGAGGAGGGGAGCTCCAGCTGAAAGGTGACCTCATTAATCTTTTGGATGATGCTGTACGGATTTCACGGATGCTCACCACAAACCAGACTAGACCACGAGGCTGAGGTGGGGATATATAGGACCACCACCTTACAACCACGAGGGTAGGTCTGGTGAGCAGAGTCGGTGTTGGCTAGCCGGGTCAGGGTAGGAGAGTGTGGGATCGTAGAGGTACTTGCCGTAGTCAGGTTGGAGAGATCAAGAGTAGTCAGAAGCCGAGGTCGAGGAGGGGAGAGAGGAGAGATCCTGTAGGCGAGCTGAGGTCCAAGGATGCCAGAGGTCAGAAGTCCGACTCCAGGCTGGGGTATCGGTACACAGGCAAAAACAGCAAAATAGCAAAACAGCAAGCAGCAGGTAGCAAGCACATGGAACAAAGTCTATGCTCAGCAATCAGCATAGGGCTGATTGCATATATATATGAGAACCAAGAGCCAATAGGAGGAATCCCCAGAGATGATGTCAGGGATATGTGAAGTGTTGATTGGAGGAGGCAGGGTGCAGGGCAGTTGTGTAGTTATCCTGGAAATTACGTTGATCAGGTGCAGGTGTCTGTGTGCGTGCCTGTGAAGCGAGGCGTGCGGGGTGGTGCGGGATCTTGGGCGTGCTCCCGAATGGGTTGGCCGACACCAAGAACGGCCTGACGTGGCCGCGCGTGTGCAATGGAGGATGTGCATGTGCATCCAGAGGTCCAGCGGGCAGCAGAGGGCCGGGGGTAGAGCTTCCGTGCACTCCTCACCGCTGACCTGGCCGCGCGCGCCACTGGGTATAGCGGCTAATAAGAAGGGAGTTTGTGAGCCCCTTACAATGGACCAATGAACCGTGGTCTGAGTTTACCAGAAGGCAGGCATAAACGGATGTTTCTCGGTGAAAGCTATACCTTATCCGCGATGAAGTATGAGTGTAATGGCCTCCAGTTCTTATCCGCTGATTTATTTTGTCACTCAGCAGCCAAGCAAAGGGTTGCCTGAATCCCCTTCCAAAGGTCCTGTAAATTCTGTGCCCTGGAATCCGCCGCTGGAACATCTACCAGTGGAGAATTAAGGGAAAGGGATAATTATATCAAAATGTCAATTATAAAGGCAAAAAATACAAGAAGGCTCTTCCAGCAAATTTAAGGAGAACAATTATGGAGGAAGTGAAGTGCAATTTTAAAGCTACCAGCCTTCTTATGAAAACCATGAGAGACAGCATCAAAAGCCTTTTGAGGCATACATATTTTCTGTTTTGCCTGTCTGGAGCTGGGCAAAGACAACGTGTAGGTCCCCCCCCCCCTTGGTGAAGTAAACTCTCCCAGCAATACTGCCAGGTAATACACAGTGCTCAAATCCATGCATGCCATGCCCCTTCCCCCAAACCTCCCAAAGCCTAAGGTACTATAAACCTCTAGTCCTATTGTTAAGTGCTGTAGCCCATGTCATGCATGCTTATCTCCTCCAACCCTCCCCCATCCCACCCCCAAAAGCAGAAGATTCAAGGCACTATAGTCATAATGTACTGTTCCACATGTCATGGCCTTTTCCCACAAACTCCCGAAAACCTAAGGTAATTTAAAACCTTTAGTCCAACTTTAAAGTGCTGTAGCCCATGTCATGCATGCATTGTCTCATCCAACCCCCATCAAAAACTAGGCGATACAGTTTAACAATGGACTGTACTGGTGTCATGGTATAATATTGTTTCCTTTTCTATTTTGCATTTCTGGAGCTGGGCAAAGACAATGTGCAGGACCCCCCACGCCCCCCCCCCCCCCGTTGCAGGAAACTCTCCCAGTAATACTGCCAGGTAAGACATAGTGCTCATATGCATACATGCCATGTCCCTTCCCCCAAACCCCAAAACCTAAAGTACTGTAAAACTCTAGTCCTATTGTAAAGTGCTGTAGCCCATGTTAAAGTAACAGTGCATCTAGAACAACAAATGACGAAAGTTAATTACAAACTTAAAAACAATGAAAAATGAACAGCGACAGGTGTGTTTTCTGGCTTAAATACACTAATCATCTCTATTCAAGCATAATTAGCATGTCAGAATTATACTGAACGAAGGAACATAGGGCACAATGGGTTTAGCAAATCAAGCTCATTTATTGAGCCAACACGACGTTTCGATCATAATGGTCTTTATCAAGTGCACTGCAGCAAAAAGTGGGGTCCAAGAAATAAAGTGCTGTAAAAACAAGGTTTTTAATCCATTAAGAAGATACACAGGGTCATACATGTGAGGGCAAAGTGATCCTCTAACGCGTTTCGCGTTTTTGCAGCGCTTTGTCATTTTAGCTCAAGAAGACGTTGAGGCAATTTACGTTGATGAATTTACCATGGGGCTCTATTGGTTTACAAAAAAAGAAGATAGAATATTAAAGAATAGAAGAATGTATGATAGATGAAGATAGAAGAAGGATAAAGAAGATGGAAGAAAGAAGATTGTTTTACCTGATGCTGTTCTTCAAGGAGGATGGAGTCGGATTTCAGTGGATGACATCACAGGTTGAGAGCTTCTTATATGCCAGAAATCGGAGGGTGAAGACTTCTCAAGGTAAGATAAGTGATTTGATTGTTATATTTTCTATTTCTGTTTATTGTTTTGATTAAATTGTTTTGCATTTGGATGGCTTGTTATTGGTACATTTTAGGATTGGTTAGCGCTTTAAATTAATTAATTGTTTTGTTGGCTACTGGTTTAAATTAATTATTTGTTTTGTTGGCTAGTGCTTTTATTTATTTAATTGATTGTTTGGCTAGTGGTTTTATTTGTTGAATAGTTTGCTTGGATAGTTGTTTATTTAATTGTATTGTTTTGGAATAACATAATTGTAATAATGTTGCTATTTTGTTGATAGATAATTATTTGTGATGTGTACTATTAGGCTATATAGTTCTTTTATTGTTGGGGTGTTTATGTGCTTGTGTATTTCTTTTATTATTGTGTATTTTTGGCCTTAATGACTTTTATTAGGTTGATCATTGAGTGATATAGTGGCTTATCATGCCCATATTTTATGGGTATGGTAAACCACTGTGCCAATCAAAGGGTACAGGTTGGGTATAGTTGTTAGGGGGGGACGGGGGGTTAACCCTTAATTACTATAGCAGTTATTAACCGTTAAGGTGATAAAGGGGTTAGAAGCCATGTATTTTTCTGGTATTCTTGCTGGCATCAGAGGACATAGACCTGGAGTATGCTGACAAGGATGCCCTTCATGATGGCAGGGGTAAGTTGAACATTTTATTTACTGCTGGCTAGCTAATGTTTGATTTTATAATTGGCAAATGCTCTATTATCCATATCTTGATAATAGTAATTTTGCCCTTTACTGTACTGTATGTGTTTGGGGGTGGGGTAGTTGGGGGTAGAGGAGGGGGGCAGAAGGGTTTTTGTTTTAATTGTGTTTCTTGGGGATAGATGAATTGGGTGAATGGGATAGTAGCCCCAAGGATGGATGTTTAGGTCAACCGGGGGTAGCGGGATTGGTTTACCCCTTCATTACCATAGTGGTTTCCATAGCTATGGTAGTGAAGGGGTTAACTCCTCCCACAACCTTACAGGCAGGTCTAATCCCCCACCCTGGGAATACTATGCCCTGCATCCACCCTTTCTTCCCCAAGAAACAGGCTTCTGAGGCTTAACAACTTCATTGGCTTAGCAGCTTGCCGCTAAGCTAATGAAGATTTTTGTAATATAAAATGTAATACTAGAGAAGATGAGTAGATGCCGGTAACTCCTATGCATTTCAATGTCCCGCATCACATGACCGTGGGAATAAAATGCATAGGAGATACCGTCACCCCATAACAGGGCCTGTATCTCGGGAAGCAGGGGGTCCCCGGATCTGAAATCAACGCGGTTCTGCTCTCTCGACCCCATGATCATCTACAAAGTTAATGTCTTTTCTAAGGAGTGGTAAATCAGGAACATAAACATTTCAAAAGTCTCATCTATGAAGTGGGTATTATAATTTAATTTAGCTAAAAATATTGCTTGGCTAAACCATTTGCACTTAGTCCTCTAAAAGGCTGCAATAATACAATGACAAAAGAAAATATTCACTTAAATAAGTAATTGCTGTTAAAATTTAAATGCAGATTGTAATAATATAGACCATTAAGACTAACTCTTCGAATAAAATGTGTTAGCTCATTTATTTAAAATTATATTGCTACAGTGTTAACAAAATGCTTCAGCAAAAGAGTTGGCTCTGAATAAATCACTTTCATTATTTCTGTATTTTGCTAAACTTCTATCTATAGTTGCAATGAACATGACATCTGGCAAAGTACTGGGTCTAAACATTAATTATACCACTGTTGCTCTTTAGTAATCATTAATAAGAGATTAACACATTCAATGAATCATCAATTAACTCCTGCCACAGTTTTTTTTCCACATTCGTTTTTTTTTAAAACATTATTGTTCATTCATTAAAATTCTAATATTTGTATTCATAATCCCAGGACAGGGAACAACAATACACTAAGGATCAGCAATGATTTATTATGCAGTTTATTCAAATTTAAATGTGACGAATCCGCTGAGAAAATTACGTTTATTTTCACGTTTGACTATTCGTGAATTCATCCAAAGAAGTTTATTTCCTTAAATTTAAAAAATGGGTTGCAATTACTTCCATCCAAACCTGAAATATAAGGGCAAGTGATTAAAAGAGAGAGAAATGCTAATGTATTTAAATTAGCATATTTCACAGGTGTGTGTGTTTTAACAATCTAATTGCAATTCAACCAGTCACTTATTCCCATTCATGTGCGCACGATCCGATATCACGCATATGTTTAGTACTGTCTTTAATTGAAATCTAAAGAGTAAAACCGTGAACACACCAAAAATTATTTTTAGAGAATGAAATGTTTTATTTGCACATGATAATAAATTAAAAATGAATAATAAAAAATACGAAGTCTCTTCTTCCAAATTTAAAATATTCTCTTTTTTTTCATTGAACTGGCTGGCTCTTGGATGTCTTGGCCTGTATAGATAGAGACAATATTAAATATTAATAGTCGCACATACAGTACAGTAGTAGTGTGATGCGCATGCGCCTCACTATGGAACCTTGTTGAAACGTATACAGTATCCGTGTCACAGTATTTTTGCACATATGTGTCACTATGAAACCTGGTTGAAACGCATATGCATGTCATAGCATTTTTGCACATGCGTGTCACTATGGAAGCTGGTTTAAAGTATGCGTATCATTGCATTTATTTTATGTTTTTGTAGGTTGCCCATTCACTGTCAATGGGCTTATCTGTGCCCCCATGGGTGGCATAGGTTACCACAGTGACACTCAATGGGTTTATTGCTTACTATGTATTGTAATGCACATTTTATTTTAATGCATATTTATATTTTTTCAACACAATTGGGCAAAAGCGCTATTACCCATATTTGTACAGTACAATATTTCTGATGATGGTGGTAGAGGGGATGGAGGTACAGTAGTTGTCCTGGGAGCGATGGCCATCGGCCTTGCAGGGGTAAGTATAACTTTTATTTTCTTGATGTATATATATAGTATTAAATTACATTAGTACTCCATGTACATTACTACTGTAAGTGTATTTAATTTAAATGTAAAGAGTAAAAACATGAACACACCTAAAAGTTTTTTTTAAGAATTAAAATTCAGAATTAAAGAGTTTTATTTGCACATGATAATCAAGTTAAAATGAATAATACAAAAATACAAAGTCGTCTCTTCTTCCAAACTTACACTCTTCTTTAATTTTTCTTCTTCGAACTGGCTGGTTCTTCTTGGACATCTTGATCGTTAAAGAAATAGATTATTCAATAATAATCGCACCCTACATTATGAAAATCTGAGTTTTTTGGGGTTTGGGAAGAAAAGACATGTCATGGAGAGCAGTGCTTTACATTACTTGACGGTGTTGCTGGATGTCTTTCCTGCACTAATATGGTGTTGTCTTCATCCGGCTTCAAACCTGCAAAACAAAAATGGAAATATAAATTAAACAATAATAGTAATGACTACATTACGACTAAATTCTGAGGGGTTTTTTGTTTAGGAAGAAAAGACATGGCATGAAGTAGAGAACAGTGCCTTACCTTGCTGTATTGATGGATAAGTTTCCTGTACCAATGAGGGTGTTTCTTGCACGTTGGCTTTGCCTGACTCAAAACATAAAAGAACCATTAAACAATGAAAATTTTATAAAATACAACAAAACTATCATGGCTAATTTGTGCGCCTGTCCCTTGCTTCTGTTAAGGTATATCTCCAGGGTGTCCTGCGGGAGGTCACTAAGCGGGATGTCTTTGAGCAGACTGGGTCACGTCTGTGGTTGCCTTAGTAGGGGTACACTCCTGGGTGCAGTGAGTGGTGCAGCGGGTGTGCTTCTGTCAGCGGGCGAGGGTAGATGCTCTAGGAGGATGCTTTCCTCCTTTCATACCTGTGCTCTTACCAGAGTTGTCATTGATTTTCTCCATCACAAGGGTGTATCGTGGAGACAGAGAAGTGGATGGGGCCTCCTGTGCTATGAATGGTGATGGAGGCGTGCACGTCAATTCTGGTGATGGAGAGAGTGCATGGGGTGTATGTGTTTCATCCAGGGGAGGAAAAGGCACCTTCAGGTCGCCCTCCTGTGTCAAAAATACAGGGTCAGAGACACAAAACAAAAAAATAGACCCCTGATGTCCCTCTCAATCTTGTCCATTTGAACACCCTTATCCCTCTCCATCCTCTCCATTCTCTCCAAAAGAAGATCCAACTTGGTCTCCATTCTTTCCCTCTTTTGCTGTGTTGTGTTGCCAGACATTTTGCAACCACTGAAAACATCCAACATTCGGACGACCTTGCTGGATCTGGTGCAAGGTGTGAGGAGTAATCCAGTTGGGCTTTGATGTGGCTTCATGAGCAGGGGGTATTTGGGTAGGCATCAATGGTCAAAAAACAAGATGAGCGGGGACAGCTGTTCGACTTCGGTGGTCGAAGGATGAGATGAGCGAGGGATGTCTGGTTCAGCTTCAGTGGGCAAAGGACTAGATGAGCAGGGCAACAGCTCGTTGGGCATCGGTGGTCAAAGAACGTGATGTGCAGGGGATGGCTGGTTCGGCTTCAGTGGGTGATGGGCGAGAAGAGCGGGGGATGGCTGGTTCGACTTTGATGGGTGATATACATTGAATATACATTTATCTGTGCTTAATTTCTTTTCTATGCAGCGATGCCCAGAAAGTTATTTCATAGGATCTTAGCATGAGACTACGGGAGATTTACAAGAGAGGATACTGAATAATGCATGTGAAAGCCTTGTTAGCTAAATCGGGCATCCAGCTAATACACTGGCGACACACTTTATTCGAGCTCGGCTAGTCCCACGAATTCGGGTATACCCGGGTGTATTGAGGTTTGTGACTGTTTTCTGCCCGAGTGCATTGAGATATTTTCCAGCAGGGATTGAAGCATTATATTCCCGCTGGCTGCAATACTGCACAGTACATATATATATACTGCATTACAATTCATGAATTTATGCCATCTGGTAGACACGCGAAGCATTGCAGCCTATTAAATCCTAATCATTATCATTTAACAGATCAGCCGCCCATCAGCCAGGCATGAACCCAGGCTGGGAAGGCAAATGCAACGGGGCTTGTCAGAGGTGACGAGCGGCGCATTCCAGGTATCTGCCAGGTACATACCGGGTATTTGCTCGAATAAAGTGTGTCGGTGCAGTACATAGCAGTGTCTGCTGTCATGCCCATGGACAGACTAAAAGTTGAAAGAGGATTCATCTGGTCACAACAGAGTAAGTGTCTGTCCCATACCCCTCTTTTAATTCTGTGGTGTTAGAAATCTATTTGGACTCCTGGATTTCAAATGAGAAGATGTTTTCATCTTGTCTTTGAAATTTGTTTTTGGGCCTAGGAACTGATACATTTGAGAAAAAATGAAATCCTTCAAAAATGTCCCAAATATAGTTTAAATTACGCTACCAAGTTCATCTTTTAATGGCTACAGTACAGTAGTTAGGGTGGTGAAGCGGCTGGTGGATGAGATCAGCGATGCAAATGAGGAACAGTCTGCAGCAGAGGTTAAGGCAGTTCTGGAGAAGAGACATAACACAATGTCTGAGAACAGCATCAAGGTCATGAGACGTGAATTGGGCTGGACCTATGGACATGTCAGGTACTGTAAAGTTTTTTACTTTAATATAATGCAATAGAGTTATTCTTAAAAGTGTAATGTCCCTTGTTACAGCACTGTACTGTACAGTACTGTACCCACTGTGGTGTAGCTCCTAGAGCGACAGAACAGGGAGCATGTTTATTGTAGTGCAGTGCAGTATTGTACAGTACAACTAAAGTGTTGTGTGCAAAAGTGAGGTTTTCTGTACCTGTAAAATTATTTCTTGTTATTAGAGTGTTTGCAATGATAAGGGAGTCCAACAAAATTACAAGAGCTGACCAAGCACGTGCATGGATCGATAGTGACGAAACTTGTCAGGATCTTATATTTTCTGGTAAGACAACAGTCGCCCCAGAAAGATTTTCCACTTTTGCCTTCCGCAAAAAAAAATGTCTAGCCCTGAAACCTCGGCCCAAGGACCCACTCATCCCTGTGTGGGGTGCAATCTCGAGACTTTGACCAGGACCCAAAAAAATATTTGAAGGTACAGTAAGTCATAAAGTCACATGCTATAGTGTAATGCACTGTACAGTACTAGTGTATGCCATAATGTAAATTTGTTTCATAATTTTTTTCTTCTCTTGGCCCAGGAATCATGGATTAAGTTTTTTCCAGGAGTCCATTGTTGCCTGTATAGTTTCATATATTAGGGATGATTTTCCATCTTGTTACTGGCTCTTTCAGGATAATGACCCAAAACACAGTGCCTCTGCTGCCTTTATGAGGCAAGCAGAATCAACTGGGTCAGAACCCCACAGAGCAAGTGCTGTCTTGTAACTTTCTATCGTTGTTTTAAACTGTATTGGTATTTGTTATTAATTCACCATTTTTATCCATAATGTTGCAGATCCCACTATTTGAACCTCACAGAACTGGTGTGGCATGTGATGAAACATCACCTTAAAAAAATATATCAAACCTGACAACAAAGATGAACTTTTAAAGGGCATAAATAGTTTATGGAGAAACACTCTTACTGTAACAAGATGCAACCACTATATAATTCCCATTAGCAGTGTTTTGCCCATTGTTTTAGAGCATCATGGTCTTGCGACAAGCATGTAGTAAGATAAGTGCAGTATAGACAGGAAGAAGCCTGTAGGTCTAAGTTACATACAATTAAAGGTTTTCACTCTCAGTGTGGAGTCTTGATATTAGCCTTACAGTACCCAAATCATCAGTGCAGTATATTTATGAAACGTGAATAATCTGAACAAGACCAATGAAGATCTATCTGTATTACTGTAGAGTATGTGGTAAACATTTTCAGATATTATACATTTGTGTATTACCTATTAGCTATTAGCTTGAAACGTGCGTCAGTCACAGCCCTGACATCATTATGTCAGTAGCATGTGATCTCAGAGAGCACTGAAACCCAACACTTGCTCCTTCGATCAGCTTCGCCGCCGATGGAGAACTAGCAACAAAGTGTCAGTGTTTAGTGTGTATTACCTAAAAGCCTACTACATGAGAGGAGCAGCGCAGGGTCCTCTAAAACCATTCCCATGATTTGATCAGGGCTTAGAACAGTAACTCTGAACATCCTTACCTACAGATGCAGCGGCCATTATTCGAACAAATCACTGAGCCGTTTTCCTATGCTCTGTTGTATTCCATGCAGCATTAACTCGGCCAATCGCCCCAGGCACACGTGTTTATCGCGGTTGCTTTGTTTGAATTTCATGGATTTTGTTTCTTTGTGTGCAATGAAATGAATGAATTGTAATGTGTACAGTACTGTGCTACCTTGCTACTGTGTCAATTTCAGGTGTTTAAAAACCAGAACACTAAAATGCAATTTTCTGCACTCGCGTCTAAAAGCGGTACGGTTGGAAGAAATCACACGCCATGACATGGGTATTCCGTGGTATACAAGTCATGAAGTATTCAAATAACGTCCACTGCATCTGTTTACTCAATATAGCAAATGGAGTGTACAGAGTACACAAAAGATCCCAAATAATAGCGCACCGCAGACCTGAGTAGTATTAAATCATGGTCCAAACGTGCGTCAAAACAAACAATTAAAATAATTTTATTACAGATAAATGGATAAAAACGTGAATCCTCCTAATTCTCTGAATCAGAGAGATGCTAGCTACTACCTGAAGAGTATGTGTAGGACCAGTGAGACCTAGATAACAAGAGTATATCTGCTATGCTTGCATGGTAGCTGAGTGGGTCCAGACCGTAGAACAAACTCCTCTTGTAGTAATCGTGGGAGTAGAGATATTAATATATCAATTTATTTGCCCAAAAAGAATGAGAGGAGATGTTCAGTCATAATGGTTCTGGTGATATATCAAATGGCTGTTTTGACGCATGTTTGGACCATGACTTAATACTACTTAGGTCTGCGGTGCGCTATTATTTGGTAATTGTTTGTTTTGACGCACGTTTGGACCATGATTTAATACTACTCAGGTCTGCAGTGCGCTATTATTTGGGGATTGTTTGTTCTGACGCACGTTTGGACCATGATTTAATACTACTCATGTCTGCGGTGCGCTATTATTTGGGATCTTTTGTGTACTCTGTACACTCCATTCGATATATTTTCTACTCACTCCCTGGCAGAACGCGACCTTGTACATGTACATCTTCTTGGGGGTTTGAGCGAGGTAACACACATCTCGCCATATACTCAATATAGCATACAGAAGTGTCACCGGTACTCTCCGGCTTGCCTTAGGAAAATCTGTGGCCATCTCACAGAAACGCTGCAACATTTCTATGATATTTCTGCAGCCAGATTAATAGCCCATCGTTTTAATATAACAGGTCCCTGCAGTCCCATGCAAACGCATGGGACCCCCCCTGTGCTATTTGATGGGCTCTTAGTCTGGCTGCAGAAATCTCACAGAAATGTTGCAGCGTTTCTGTGAGATAGCAAAATAATTTCCTAGGCTAGCCCGAGAGCATAGGCGACCACATCTGTATACTGAGCAGAATATATAAGAGCTTCCACATTTGAGTATCATCACATAAAAACTAACATCTAGTCATTTATCCCCACCTTATATCTGGATATGCTCTCAACATAATATAATCTATTATATATTGCTCAGTATGCAGAAACTCTATATTGATCCAACAAGGGCTATATACAGCACTAACTGCTGCTATCTATCTACTCTAAAATAGAAACTTGGCTACTTTAGGATTACAGTCCAGGTTTATACTAACCTTGACCATTATAAATACAGATTATTTATGTCTATATACTATACTATACCTTACTAATTACCTTCAGTAGAATCACATTTTTAATCGTGCTAATCAATTATATAATATTCACCTATTCTGTTTTATTTAATATTCTTCCAAAAAAGTCAGGAGAGCGAGGGATGTAACACCATAGGAGAGAGAAGAAAAATGCAAAAGCACAGAAAATCTAAGTGCAGAAGAAAAACAAAGTGAAACAAATGTCAGCTCCAATCTTGGCTCTTGTAAAAGGCCTACTTACAAACTGTAAGAATATCAACAGCAGTGTGTAATCATGGCTTTAAGCAGTCTATCCAAGGTGTGTGTCAGCTCAGCACGGATTGAGGGAGAAGCAGCTCCAGTACTCAAGAAGATGTAGCTCCAATATAGAGAGAGGAAAAAGCTACATAGCATAGATCAACCAGGTTTAAAAGGTTTTAATCTAAGTGTAAAAATCGCACTTACTGCTCCGGCAGCTTTTATTCGAAGTAATCACCGGTTTGTACCTGGCATGTTCCTGGAATGCCACACTGTTCACACGGAGCATGCCGGGCTCCCAGCCAGGCGCATGCCCGGCTGACGCGCGGTTGATGTGTTAATTGATAATGGTTCAGGATTTACTAGGCTGCAATGCTTCGCGTGTCCGCCAGATGGCATAAATTCATGAATTGTAATGCAGTATATATATATATACAGTATATATATATACTGTATAACAACAAACCCTATAACCCCTAACATACAGTACTGTACACATACAGTACTGTATATGCACATCAATGATACTATAGGCCAGCGGGGGCGAGATGTGTTTGCAGCAGAGAGAGAACCGCTGCTCTCTCTGCGCAAACATCGGCACATTAAAAATGATTTAAAATACATTTTTATTCATAGTGTACATGTGCAGGGGGTCTCCGGAGCTGAACCGCGTTGGTTTCACGTCCGGGGACCCCCTGCTCCCCGAGATACAGCCCCCTTTATGAGGTGCCGGTATCCCTCTGCATTTAAAGGGCCCGATCACGTGACCGCGGCATGTAAACAAAGCAGAGGGATACCGGCACCCCCTAAAGGGGCCTGTATCTCGGGGAGCAGGGGGTCCCCGGACCTAAAACAAAAACGTTTCTGCTCCAGAGACCCTCTGCACATCTACAGTATGAATAAAACACATATATAAATAAACACTCGTTCCTTACCTTAGCGGCTATGTGCTATGGTAACGAAGCAGCATTTCTGTATTTTAATAATATTGTACAGTGAGCAGGGGGTTCCCTGAGCCACAAATCAAAGCTCAGGGGACCCCCTGCTCCTGCACAATATTATTAAAATTACAGAAATGCTGCTTCATTACCATAGCTGATAGCCGCTAAGGCAATGAAGGGCTTAACCCACCGTGCCCGCTTTATTGTGGGTAGCGGAGGTGGGTTGAAGGGGGTATTTGGCCCTTGGTGTGAGTTTAGGACTTGCGGGGGGGTTGCAGGTGCACTTAACCCCTTCACGGCCGTAGCCCTTAATAACGCTACGGTCATGAAGGGGTTAACCCCTCCCGCTACCCCCCCGCAAGCCCTAAACAACCATCGTTGGGGCTAATATCCCCTTCACCCACTCCCGCTACCCACAATAAAAAAAACTCACACACAGCAGCCGCCCAAAAAATAAATAAATAAATGTAAATAAATAAATAAATAAATGAATATAAATAAATACATTTAAAATACATTTTTTATTCATAGTGTAGATGTGCAGGGGGTCTCCGGAGCTGAACCGCGTTGGTTTCAGGTCCGGGGACCCCCTGCTCCCCGAGATAAAGCCCCCTTTATGAGGTGCCGGTATCCCTCTGCTTGGTTTAAAGGGCCCGATCACGTGATCGCGGCCTGTAAACCAAGCAGAGCAGAGGGATACCGGCACCCCCTAAAGGGGCCTGTATCTCGGGGAGCAGGGGGTCCCCAGACCTAAAACCAAAGCAGTTCAGCTCCGGAGACCCTCTGCACATCTACACTATAAATAAAAATGTATTTTAAACGTATTTATTTATATTCATTTATTTATTTAGATTTATTTATTAATTGTGCTGCTGCTGTGTGTGAATTTTTTTTATTGTGGTAGTGGAGGTGGGTGAAGGGGGTATTAGCCCCAACGGTGGTTGTTTAGGGCTTGCGGGGGGTAGCGGGTGCACTTAACCCCTTCACGACCGTAGCGGTATTAACTTTAAGTGCACCCGCAACCCCCCGCAAGCCCTAAACTCACACCAAGGGCCAAACACCCCCTTCACCCACCCCCGCTAACCACAATAAAATTCATGCACAGCAGCCCCACAATTAATAAATAAATCTAAATAAATAAATAAATACATGAAGATAAATAAATATATATGTATATATATACAGTATATATATATATATATACATATATATATATATATATATATACAGTATATATATATATATATATATATATATATATATATATATATATATATACACTGTATATATACAGTATATATACAGTATATATATATAATAACCCCTATACATATACAGTATATACTGTATATATATATATATATATAATGTACAAGACAAGTACAAGATAATGTACAAGACAAGATAGTATATATATATATACACACAGTATATACACACACATGATGAACCAATATACAAATAAATGTAGAAGGGTTATCAAAACCATACTGTCCTACAAATAACACTTCTCCATACAGACACACTACATTACAATGAATTTCCTTTAATAATCCTAATTGATTTTACAATCTAAATCATCAAATGACAAAGAAAAAACTCATATTCCAATCCATACATTGCATTTACATTGTATTTATGATGCATAAAATCTATGCACCATATACATTCTGCAAATGAATGTGAACAATATCATTGCAAGCAAAATACAGATAACTCCAAACAAGTCAACTATTTTAACCAATCAAGTAAACAAAAATCAATATATACTCTAAGTACCAACCAGAAAACACAATTTAAAACCAAAGCTAACCCTTACAATACCAAGGATTACATCTATCTAATTGTAAAAAACATTATACATTATACACACATTGAAGCATTGCAATAAACAACATACAGTACAATACATCCCCTGTATCTCCCTGCCTTGAGTGTAATCTACAAAGAGCCAACCGGAATACAAACTTTAAAACCAAGGCTAGCCCTGACCTCCCTCAAACACACAATACAGTACAATGTATCCTTGTCTTGTCCACTCAATACATTGCCAAAACAAAGCCAATACATTGCAATTACATTCAGATATCAATTAACCCCTTAAACACCTTATCAGATAATAACCGCAAAGGTAATTAAGGGGTTAAGCCACACTGGCCAGATACCCACCCTTCACCCATTAATTTGTACAGTGCCTTCATCATGCAACTACAGTATATATATAGGGTTTTTTACATAGATTACAGTCAAGGCAGGGAGGTTTAACACACACATTAAAATATGTATTTAATGTATTTATTGTTTATTCTGCCTTAACCCTTCATTGCCTTAGCGGCTATCAGCTATGGTAATGAAGCAGCATTTCTGTATTTTTAATAATATTGTTCAGGAGCAGGGGGTCCCCTGAGCATTAATTTCTGGCTCAGGGAACCCCTGCTCACTGTACAATATTATTAAAAATACAGAAATGCTGCTTCATTACCATAGCACATAGCCGCAAAGGTAAAGAACGATTCTTTATTGATGTGTGTGTTTTATTCATAGTGTAGATGTGCAGAGGGTCTCCGGAGCAGAAACGCTGTGGTTTTAGGTCCGGGGAAACCCTGCTCCCCGAGATACAGGCTCCTTTAGGGGGTGCCGGTATCCCTCTGCTTGGTTTACAGGCCGCGGTCACGTGATCGGGACCTTTAAATGCAGAGGGATACCGGCACCTCATAAAGGGGTCTGTATCTCGGGGAGCAGGGGGTCCCCAGACCTGAAACCAATGCGGATCAGATCCGGAGACCCCCTGCACATGTACACTATGAATAAAAATGTCCTAAAAAGTCCTAAAATACCCCCTTCACCCACCCCCGCTACCCACAATAAAGCGGGCACGGTGGGTTAACCCCTTCATTGCCTTAGCGGCTATCAGCTATGGTAATGAAGCAGCATTTCTGTATTTTTAATAACATTGTGCAGGAGCAGGAGGTCCCCGAGCTTTGATTTTTGGCTCAGGGAACCCCCTGCTCACTGTACAACATTATTAAAATACAGAAATGCTGCTTCGTTACCATACACTGGCGACACACTTTATTCGAGCTCGGCTAGTCCCACGAATTCGGGTATACCCGGGTGTATTGAGGTTTGTGACTGTTTTCTGCCCGAGTGCATTGAGGTATTTTTCAGGCAGGGATTGAAGCATTTTATTCCCGCTGGCTGCAATACTGCACAGTATATATATATATACTGCATTACAATTCATGAATTTATGTCATCTGGTAGACACACGAAGCATTGAAGCCTATTAAATCCTAATCATTATCATTTAACAGATCAGCCGCCCGTCAGCCAGGCATGAACCCAGGCTGGGAAGGCAAACACAACGGGGCTTGTCAGAGGTGAGGAGCGGCGCATTCCAGGTATCTGCCAGGCACATACTGGGTATTTGCTCGAATAAAGTGTGTCGGTGCAGTAGCACATAGCCGCTAAGGTAAAGAACGAGTGTTTATTTATATATGTGTTTTATTCATACTGTAGATGTGCAGAGGGTCTCCAGAGCAGAAACGTTTTTGTTTTAGGTCCGGGGACCCCCTGCTCCCCGAGATACAGGCCCCTTTAGGGGGTGCCGGTATCCCTCTGCTTTGTTTACATGCCGCGGTCACGTGATCGGGCCCTTTAAATGCAGAGGGATACCGGCACCTCATAAAGGGGGCTGTATCTCGGGGAGCAGGGGGTCCCCGGACCTGAAACCAACGCAGTTCAGCTCCGGAGACCCCCTGCACATGTACACTATGAATAAAAATGTATTTTAAATCATTTTTAATGTGCCGATGTTTGCGCAGAGAGAGCAGCATTTCTCTCTCTGCTGCAAACACATCTCGCCAGGGGACAGCCTATAGTATCATTGATGTGCATATACAGTACTGTATGTGTATGATAGGGGTTATAGGGGTTGTTGTTATACAGTATATACTGTATATATAGTGTATATACTGCATTACAATTCATGAATTTCTCGGCTTCAAAGACAACAGCTCGCAAACGCCCCCATGTGTTTTTACACAGCATTGCAGTATTGCAGCCAGCGGGAATAAAATGCTTAAATCACGGGCGCGATATAACGCAATACACCACGGGAGAAAACGTTACTAAACCGCACATCACCGGGATATTCCGAAATTCGCGGAGCTAGCCAACTTCGAATAAAGTTGGTCACCACTGTACAATATATCAATAAAAACCGGGCATATCACACTGCAATAGTGTATTGAAAACACAGCTTGGCACACCAGCTCACCATCCCGCAGCCTTTTAAACCTGGTTGATCTATGCTATGTAGCTTTTTCCTCTCTCTATATTGGAGCTACATTTTCTTGAGTACTGGAGCTGCTTCTCCACTAAGGAGAACATTTTAAGAGGCTGCATGAATCAAGAATTTTTGGACTTTGTGTAAGGATTCTGCTCGCTCCGTGCCGGGTTTTCACTATAGTCCAGGTTTTCTTTCTCTCCTACCCTTTCTGCTCACTGTGGCCATTTTGTGCACTGGCAGCCTGCTATATAAGGCTACAGTTCCTGATGGGAGTCGCCGAGCAAAGTACTATTTGTTGCAGCTCCGTTTGTTCTTTGCTGTCACGGATTACCCTTTCGCCTGTTTGGAATCCCTTTTGCTGACCCTGGGCGGTGACCCCGACCTTGCTGCCTTCTGCCTACCCTGACCTTTGCTTTTCACCTGGTCTCTGCACCTCTGCCGCCTGCCATCACCTTTTGCCTATTGCCTAGAGTCTGCACCACTGCCGCCAGCCCTGACCCCTGACCCCTGCCTGCTTACCGACTACGAATACTCTTACAGGACTTTGTCCCTGGGCTCTGGTCGGATATTCTGCATTTCTACCTCAGCCCTGCGGGTCCGCCTCCTGATTTGAGACGAGCATAGTCACATTTTGCTTGGCCAAACATGGATCCCGCTGAGGTAGAGCGAGCTGTACAGATGCAGCGGCCGTTATTCGAACATTTTACGGAGCCGTTTTCGTGTGCTCTGCTGTATTCCACGCGGCATTCACAACATGTGTTAATCGTTGTTGCTTTGTTTGAATTTCATGGATTCTGTTTCGTATCCATGGCAGAAATGAATGAATTGTAATGTGTACAGTACTGTGCTACTGTGCTAATGTGTCAATTTCAGGTGTTTAATAACCAGAACACTAAAATGCTATTTTCTGCACTCGTGTCTTAAGGCAGTAAGGTTGGAAGAAATCACACACCATGACATGGGTATTCCGAGGTATACAATGTGTGACATGTTCGAATAACGATCGCTGCATCTGTATCTCTCCAAGGAGAACTAATCGGAGATCATGAGACATGCCTCACCCTGCAAAACAACAGCTGGCACTTATTTCAAGCTGAGTTCACGACATTTTTACCCAGCTGGACACACTCCAGGTGGGTTCAACCCATGCACATCCCTTACCAGAAGCTTCTCCGGCGCAAGCCCCCTCACCCCCTAAGCCTAGGGATCCATGGATCCCGACGCCTCTGTGTTATGGAGATGGGGACCCTATTGCTTGTAGAGGGTTTCTGAGCCAATGCTCAATTCAATTCGAACTGCAGCCCTCCATGTTCAGCAACCAGCGATCCAGGGTCATTTACCTACTAACGGATGAGGCCCTGGCCTGGGCTTCCCCTCTGTGGGAGAGAGAATCCTCACTCATCAACGACTCTGTTGCCTTTCTCCAGGAATATAAAAGAGTATTCGACGCCCCTGGCCACGGCTCCTCTGCTTCTGCTTCACTCCTTCGAATCCGACAAGGAACCTGTACCAGCCGGGAAATTCCAAAAGATCTGGATGATCTAATTTAACTCTGTATCAGAATAGACCTCTGTATAAAAGAACGACAGACCGAGCGAGTTCAGTCTCCCAAAACCCAAACAAATCGGCTAGCTCCCCATTTCAACACTCCTCTTACTGCACCTCACCCAGATGAGGAACCAATGCAATTAGGGGAAATCAAATTACCTGAGCAGGGGAGAACTAGGAGACAAACCATGGGGCTGTGCCCGTACTTTGGGCTCAGGGGTGATCGTGTCCGAAACTGTCCTAAATTAGGAAACCCCAATGCCCAGTGAAGATAGAGGAATATTCTCGGGACATTTATTCTATTCTTTCTTCACCACAACCTTCATGACTCCTCCTGCTGGTTTCACTCTCCTGGAGACCAGCATCCATCTTCATTCAGGCTTTTGTGGATTCAGGAGACGCAGGAAATTTCTTTGACCGCACATTTGCGGAACTCCACTCCACTCCACACTAAGGAGATTCCACTAGTGATAGTGGCCATTGATGGAAGACCCCTGATACCTGGGACCATCACTCACAAGACTAATCCGCTGCTGGTTTCAGTTGGTTGGGGTACTTCACAAAGAAACACTGTCCTTTTATGTCATATGCTCTCCCTCGACTCCAGTGGTCCTATGACTTTCCTGGTTGAGGCACCACAGCCCTAGGATCGATTGGGTGACTAATCAAGTGACAGCCTGAGGACAACATAGCCATGAATTTTGTCTCCCAGCATCTCGCACTATCTCCGAGGTCCTGCTACATACAAGGTCTTCCTTGTCATGCCTGCCAGGTTCTTACCATGACTTTGCCAATGTATTCGATAAAAAACAGGCAGAGGAGTTACCGCCAAACTGACCTTATGATTGTGCAATCGATCTGCTCCTAGGGGCATCTCCCATAGAGGCCGCACTTACCCCCTTTCGGAACCAGAAACCAAGGCTATGCGGGTATACATTTTTTGGAACCTTCAGTGTGGGTTTATCCACAAATCAAGCTCCCCCGCTGGTACAGGTTCTTTCTTTGTTTCCAAAAAAGATCACTCTCTCATGCCATGTATCGATTACAGAGGCCTAAATAAAATCACTGTAAAAAAATCGGTATTCTCTACCCCTCATTCCTGAACTGTTCGACCGCTTACACAAGGCCATGATTTTCACCAAACTGGATCTCTGAGAAGCTTACAATTTAATTCGGATCAGAGGGGGTGATGAGTGGAAAACAGCCTTCAATACCCGTGACGGGCACTATTAATATCAAGCCATGCCATTCGGCCTATGCAATGCACCAGCCTAATTTCAAAATTTTAACAGTGAGATTTTCCAGGATTTACTTGACCAATTTCACATAGTGTTTCTGGACGATATCCTTATTTTTTTCCATTTCTTTGTTCGAACATCAGCACAGGTTAGACTGGTCCTCCAAAGCCTTCAGGATCACTCCCTCTTTGCCAAGCTCTAGAAATGTCAGTTCGAACAAAAGAAGATTTCCTTCCTTGGGTATTTCATCTCTTTGGATGGATTTGAGATGGATTGTGCAAAGGTATTGGCATTACTGGATTGCCCTGTACCGATAGGACTTAAACCTACTCAAAGATTTCTTGGGTTCACCAACTACTACTGACAATTTATCAGGAACTTCTCCAAGGTGGTTGCACCAATTTCGGCTCTTACTAAGAAAAGGGCAAACCCTAAAATATGGCCATCTGAAGCTCTTTTAGCTTTTGAGAAGCTCAAGTCCGCCTTTTCGTCTGCACCTGTACTGATCCATCAAGATCCTACGAAACCCTTCGTGCTTGAAGTAGACGCATCTGATCTGGCAAACGCAGCCGTCCTTTGAGAGGCTACAAAAAATATCTGACTGATACTGCCCTCCTCTAAACTTGGGCCCAAGTTCATTGGACCTTACAAAATTCTGAAACAGGTCAACACAGTGACTTTGAAACTGGAACTTCCAGATAACTTAAGGATACCTCCAGTATTCCATGTCTTCCTCCTCAAACCGTTCATCCAGAACGCTTTCTCTCCTCCTATTCTCCCTCATCCTAGACCATTTCTGGTGGATGGCCAGGAGGAATATGAAGTACACCAGATAATGAATTCCTGTAGATCCGGGGGTGGGCTACAATACTTTGTTCAGTGGAAGGGTTATGGACCCGAAGAGAATTCATGGATAAAATCCTAGGATGTCCATGTCCCCAGTCTGGTCCGGACGTTTTATCGGAGATTCCCTGCCAAACCGGCTTAGGTCTCTCCTAGAGAGGGGGGTATTGTAAGGAATCTGTTCGATCCGTGTTGGGTTTTCATTACGGTCCAAGTTTTCTGTCTCTCCTGGCCTTTCTGCTCACTGTGGCCATTTTGTGTACTGGCAGCCTGCTATATAAGGCTGCAGCTCCTGGTGGGAGTCGCCAAGCAAAGTTCTGTATGCTGCAGCTCTGTTTGTTCTTCGCTGTCACGCATTACCATTTCGCCTGTTTGGAATCCCTATTGTTGACCCCAAGTTGTGACCCCGACCTTGCTGCCTTCCGCCTGCCCTGACCTTTGCCTTTCACCTGGACTCTGCACCTCTGCCACCTGCCCTGACCTTTTGCCTGTTGCCTAGACCCTGCACCACTGTTGTCAGTCCCTGACCACTGCCTGCTTACGACTATGAATACTCTTACAGGACTCTGTCCCTGGGCTCTGGTCGGTTATTCTTCATTCCTACCTCAGCCTTGTGGGTCCACCTCCTGATTCGAGATGAGCACCGTCACACTTTGAGAATTCTAGGATTCAGATTTTCCAAGATCTCTCCAAATCTACAATCGCAAGATGCAGAAGCCTCCTCCCAGTCTCAGGGGTTCTCCAAGACATCGAGATCTGCTACGGATGGGCTTTCCCATTCCGACTTGTGGTTGATAAAAACGAGAGGCATGTTTCGTTAAGATACCCGGAAGAGGCGAAGAATTTCTTAAGAGCCCTTGGTCTACATGAGCAGCCGATTACGAAATCGCAGCGTTCCCCGAGGTCTGAGGCATCACGGAAGTTCCACAAGAAGGAATAAGCGACCTTTCGGGTGTTTCCGAATCCGCCCTCCCATATTGATGGTGCAAAGGGTTCTTCCCCACAGTTGAAATCCAATCAAATGAAGGAAGAGGTCGGGGTCCAGAATTTATGGTCTCAATTTACTGATCCAGAAAGTCTCCCTTCTGCTAAGCTCCATATCTCTGTCTCCTCCCCTCCAATGTGGCAAGAAATGCTTAATTGCCATAAAATTTAGCCCCTTAAGTCACCTTGGGGATGAGTCAAAAAATGATTAGACACGCTATATAATATATATATATTATATATATATATATATATATATATATATATATATATATATATATATGTATAACAATTTGTCTTCTAATATTACTTAGATGTTCTATGATGCTGTCTTGCCCACAAATGACAAATTGCACGGGAATTCTAACAAATAAATTACATGATCTGACCTGCATGTAATAAGTGTATTCACAAAGTAGATGTCACCTGTTGTATTGTATTGGATTTAAATGTTGATTTGTCAGAAGCTCTGAATTGGCACGCTCGGCACGTTCTACAACCAAAGAAGCCTTTACTTTGTGTTAACCAACTACTGTTTTTTATTGTTTTTTTAGTTCTTAATGCACTTGGTACTAATTTATCTTGGAGATTACTTGCTTTTTTAAAGATAATATTAGGTCTTTCTGGAATATTTGCTCCCAGAATTGGGATGCTTTTTAAGATATCCCAATGTCTGTTGATGATACTTTTTATTTTCTCTACCTTCATACTTGAAAACGAGAGGTAACTCTCAATGTATTACTTCCTGGTAAAATATTTTATAAATATAAATAAATAAATATTGTAGCTTGTCCAAAGGTTAAAATTGAATTTTCCTGTTTCTCTTTTGCTTCCTGTCTTGGTGATTCAATAGGTAATTTCTCTCTAGTTGGTCTGATCTATTCAGAGAATCTGTAATGTTTTCTTTCTTATATTCTTTTTGTATAAATCTATTCTGGATTATGTTAGATTGTTCCAGGAATTGATCTCTATCAGAACAGTTTCTTTTTATTCTTTGAAACTGGCATAATGAGACATTGTCAATCCACCTTGGAAGGTGGCAACTCGACCTTAGTATGTAATTATTTTTATCCACCGCTTTGAAAAAAAGTTTTTGTTTTGATTAAGTTGTCTTCCACATGTAGCCAGGTCCCCTCCGGTTCCCCGCTCTCCTGTTCCCCCCCTTACCCTCGTTACAGTGGGGGTGTTGCAGACCGGGTGATGGGCTAGCCGGCAGCTACAGTGGCAGGATGCTGCCATCTTCTTTTAGGTCACGTCTGCGTAGACCAACACTGGGATTGCAGAGTCCTCCAGTCATCTTGCGCAGGGAACCTCCGCGGCGGCCATTAGAGTTGTGCATGCGCAGTGTCCTAAGCACACGCGGCCCCAATGTTAATTAAGCAGCAGAGAGACTACAACTCCCATGATGCTTAGGGGGAAGCTGCCAGGGGATGCACAATAACCAATGGGAAGGCTGGATTGCTCCTGCAGGGAGGAAAGAGTACTGCATGCTCGGACAGGAAACGGGGAGTCAAGACCTGGACCCTGAAGGTGCAGGTAGTGTCCACGGAGCTGTGCTCCAGGGACTAGGCCAGAGGTAACCCCCAAGGGCCCAGTTAGTCCCAAGAGCCACTGTAGAAGTATTCTATGTGTATGATATAGGGAAAGGCCTTAAGATAGGGACTCTTTCCATTATAGCAATAGAGAGAGAGAGATATGCTGCAGGACATTGCCTGAAGGACAGTGCAGCTTGATAGCAGAAAGGAGGTCTGGACTCCATAGTAGAGACTGCTCCCAAAGGATCATCCGGCTGGGGGTCCCTCCCCAGAGGAGTCAGATGGAGGAGTCATCCACGCAAGGAGCAGCGCCCCGCACAGCAGGACCACATTGCAGAGCCGCTGATTGTTGCTGAATATCATGGTCTGGACTATGACCAGGAAGGTATTATAAGTGCACCACTGTGCCCAACACAGGGAAGCGCAATGAGATACGTGCAGGGTGATGCAATGAGATACTTGTGGGGTGATGTAAATGAGATATATGTAAAGGAGTTATATTCTATGCTTAGTAAATATTGTTCTTATCCAACTGTGTGTATTTACTGTAGGCTCCCAGTGGCGGAGGTTCAGGCCTCCTGTTAGCCACACAGATGACAGTAGCATGCGTAGTTGTAGTACCCCGGGGGTACAAGGGCTACACACATAAATCGTTATGTTCAGAAAGTCTATTTTTTTCCTACTCTGCTGTGATGTAAATTTTAAATTGGAAGTGTTAGTGTTTATTTTCTATAAAACCTTTCTAGCTCTTCCTCTCCTCCCTTCCATATCATGTACACATCCTCTATGTATCGACGCCAGAAGAAGTTCGCACCGAGCACACCTCCTGATCAGATATTATGGTCCTCCCATACTGTCATAAAGAGATGTGCATAGCTCGGTGCAATCTTTGTCCCCGTCACTGTTCCGCATCTCTGTAGGAAATAATAACCTCCAAACCCCCAAAAATTAAAATTCAAGATAAATCGAATACTATCAACGATTAAAGCAGCCTTCAGCTCTAACAGACCTCTATTCTTTATTTACCATATTAATAGCCCCCAAAAAGTATACTGCTCCTCACCAAAGATTATCTATTTATTATTTTTTTTTGTGAAATTGAAATGTACATACTCTATTAATAGAGGATCAAATTAGTTTTCAGAATTCAGAAACTGATAATAATTAAAGTGGGCTAAGTCCAGGCAAAGGTTATTTTCCATGCCTTCAGTCAGAAGTGATCAAAACCAGTATTTCTGTAATGTTGAAAGATATATTAGAACTATTCTTAGAATGGAAGCATATTTCAAGAACTGAATATATGATGTACTATGTGCAATTACACATGACCTTAGGCCAACACAATCACAAATTCATTGTTTCTGTATGGAGAAATCATTGTTAATCCTCTCACTCTGTGTAAACTAGTTTTTTTTTTACCTAGTGCTTTTTTTGTGATAACAATTATGAGCTTGTAAGTCATTGCCTCGTTTCAATGAGAATCCTTTTACCCTTTATTGCATTCAATTATTTCTAATTGCCCAACTAGCAGCCCTTTGCCTCTGGCTGAGAATGCAGATGAGCACATCCTGTCAGAACAGATGATATAACTATTTTGAAAACATACAGAGCAGAGTGGTGGCTAAAGTTCCTTTTCAGCAGTACCCCTGAAGACATATTATTTTATTTTTTTAAACTTGCAGTAGCAAAAACTATTGATGGGTGTTTTCTTATCTCCAAAATGCTGTTCAGCATCAGACAGATATCAAATGGTAGAAGAATAGTTTGAAATGGTTACATGATGTATAACTGACATTTTTTTAAATATTATATATATATATATATATATATATAATATTTTAAAAAATGTCAGTTATACATCATGTAACCATTTCAAACTATTCTTCTACCATTTGAAATAGTGAGCTTAATCTTTAACTCACAATGGCTATGAATATATTAATTTTGAATGCCAATTATTAAAATAATTCACAAGCTGAAATTGTAGGGGATGATGTACAGTATCAAAGATTCTTTGATACAAAACTAGAGCACAAAGGAGGCAAATCATATGCATGAATACTATGCACTTCTTTGCTCTTTATATATCTTTATATATATATATTTGTTTAATTAAACTGTTGCACATTATTTACCCTGGGTTTTCCCCTGTTTTCCAGAAGACAGATTCTGATACATCACTCCCTTTGTTCTTGGACCTTAGTTTAAGCTTTGCGTGTGGTTTTGAAAATTATGGAACCTTAAGGCATAAATTAGTCTTCACCTTCATTATTTTTAAAATCCAATTTTTTTTGGTTCCGCCTTCAAATTTGTATCCTTTCCATATTAACATTTACATGTTTCATTATTTTACATCTTTAAGTATTATTCATGAATGCTATTCTTTCTTACACAAAAAAAACTATTTTGCAGTGGACTGGATGTTTATGCACTATTCAGTTAATTCCCGCTAATATCTAATTCCCTTTTTGTCCCACCAATGAAATCAATTACAGTAGGTATTGAGAAATCCTTACAGCAGAAATGTGTTAAGGATAACAGGTTCAAAATTGTTTGTTTGTGTGCAAATAACAATTTCAGAAACAGCAGGAAATGTCCAGTGCTCTAAAGTATTAACTGTTATTTAGGAAAGAGGTCATTAATCTTACAGTGATGCATTTTTCACTTCACAAAAGTCATTTAAAAAATTCATTTAGTTATATACCCTAGATTTTTGGGACAAATTATAAGCTCAGTTAATGTAAATTATCTCAGTAACAATTCATAATTATAGTTTCTGTCATTTTGCCTGACCATTTTTCCTTAAACACCCCTTTCGGAGTATAAAAATTTCCTTAGAACATTTGTTATGAATAGATTTGGACATTTTTATGGCAATATTAGTTGGGTACATTATATATAGAAAAATGAATCTGTGAGGGAACGCCACAGATGAGAGATCCTATAATGCGCACATATGAGTAGTAGATGAATCTAAAATTAATTCTTTTTAAGTATTACAATAAAAAAGATAGGAGACATATGACTGTGTTCACGTAATTCTGGTAGAATAATTCAAAAACATAAAACATAAACACAAAGGGTAACGTAGACCGACGTGATAATTACAGTATAATAAGGAACAGGCTAAAAATAATGTGAGAGCAGCCTATGAGGAAGAGTAAACATTGGACATATAACTCCTTCAAAGAAATAGCATGTTTTGTTCCAACGTCTGTCTCTAGAGCTCTGATCTAGGGTATTAGGTAGAAATAATCACCATCCGGGACAGATGTACTGCTGCGACACACTTTATTCGAGAAAATAACCAGTTTGTACCTGGCAGATAACTGGAATGCGCCGCTCCTCACCTCTGACAAGCCGCGTTGCGTTTGCCTTCCCAGCCACGGTTCATGCCTGGCTGACGGGCGGCTGATCTGTTAAATGATAATGATCAGGATTTAATAGGCTGCAATGCTTCGCGTGTCCACCAGATGGCATAAATTCATGAATTGTAATGCAGTATATATATACAGTACTGTATATACACAGTATATATATATATATATATATATATATATATATATATATATATATATATATATATATATATATATATACATATATACATGTAGAGGTATCAGTACCGTGTTAGCCGAGCTTCAATAATCAAAAAATAAATAGATGATACCGTTCTGTGGCTAACGAAATGCTTTTATTTGTGCGAGCTTTCGAGATACACTGATCTCTTCTTCCGGCGATGTTACAATGAATGAAGCAAGGATAACTTAAAAACAGTGTCTCTTGGACTATATACTGCATAACAACAACCCCTATAACCCCTAACATACAGTACTGTACAGATACAGTACTGTATATGCACATACATAAATGATACTATGGGCCGGCAGGGGCGAGATGTGTTTGCAGCAGAGAGAGATCCGCTGCTCTCTCTCTGCGCAAACATCGGCACATTAAAAATTATTTTAAATACATTTTTATTGATAGTGTAGATGTGCAGGGGGTCTCGGGAGCTGAACCGCACTGGTTTCAGGTCTGGGGACCCCCTGCTCCCCGAGATACAGACCCCTTTATGAGGTGCCGGTATCCCTCTGCGTTTAAAGGTCCCGATCACGTGATCGCGGCCTGTAAACCAAGCAGAGCAGAGGGATACCTGCACCCCCTAAAGGGGCCTGTATCTCGGGGAGCAGGGGGTCCCCGGACCTAAAACCACAGCGGTTCTGCTCCGGAGACCCTCTGCACATGTACAGTATAAATAAAACACATATATAAATAAACACTCGTTCTTTACCTTAGCGGCTATGCGCTATGGTAAAGAAGCAGCATTTCTGTATTTTTAATAATATTGTACAGTGAGCAGGGGGTTCCCTGAGCCAGAAATCTAAACTCAGGGGGCCCCCTGCTCCTGCTCAATATTATTAAAAATACAGAAATGCTGCTTCATTACCATAGCGTATAGCTGCTAAGGCAATGAAGGGGTTAACCCACCTTGCCCGCTTTATTGTGGGTAGCGGGGATGGGTGAAGGGGGTATTTGGCCCTTGGTGTGAGTTTAGGACTAGCGGGGGGGATGCGGGTGCACTTAACCCCTTCACGACCGTAGCAGTTAATACCGCTACGGTCATGAAGGGGTTAAGCCCTCCCGCTACCCCCCCGCATGCCCTAAACAAGCACCGTTGGGGCTAATACCCCCTTCACCCACCCCCCTACACACAATAAAAAAAAACTCACACACAGCAGCCGCCAAAAAATAAATAAATAAATCTAAAAAAATAAATAAATAAATGACTATAAATAAATACATTTGAAATACATTTTTATTTATAGTTTAGATGTGCAGGTGGTCTGCGGAGCTGAACCGCGTTGGTTTCATGTCTGGGGACCCCCTGCTCCCCGAGATATAGACACCTTTATGAGGTGCCGGTATCCCTCTGCATTTAAAGGGCCCGATCACGTGATCGCGGCCTGTAAACCAAGCAGAGCAGAGGGATACTGGCACCCCCTAAAGGGGCCTGTATCTCGGGGAGCAGGGGGTCCCCGGACCTAAAACCACAGCGGTTCTGCTCCGGAGACCCTCTGCACATGTACAGTATAAATAAAACACATATATAAATAAACACTCGTTCTTTACCTTAGCAGCTATGCGCTATGGTAACGAAGCAGCATTTCTGTATTTTAATAATATTGTACAGTGAGCAGGGGGTTCCCTGAGCCAGAAATTAATGCTCAGGGACCCCCCCTGCTGCTGCACAATATTTTTAAAAATACAGAAATGCTGCTTCATTACCATAGCGGATAGCCGCTAAGACAATGAAGGTGTTAACTTACCGTGCCCGCTTTATTGTGGGTAGCGGGGGTGGGTGAGGGGGGTATTTGGCCCTTGGTGTGAGTTTAGGGCTTGCGGGGGGTTGCGGGTGCACTTAACCCTTCACGGCCGTAGCAGTTAATACCGTTACGGTCATGAAGGGGTTAAGCCCTCCCACTACCCACCCGCAAGCCCTAAACAGCCACCGTTGGGGCTAATACCCCCTTCACCCACCCCCACTACCCAAAATAAAAAAAATACACACACAGCAGCCGCCAAAAAAAATAAAATAAATCTAAATAAATAAATAAATAAATGACTATAAATAAATACATTTGAAATACATTTTTATTTATAGTGTAGATGTGCAGGGGGTTGGTGAAGGGGGTATTAGCCCCATCGGTGGTTGTTTAGGGCTTGCGGGGGGGGTAGCGGGTGCACTTAACCCCTTAACGACCGTAGCGGTATTAACTGCTACGGGCGTGAAGGGGTTAAGTGCACCCGCAACCCCCCCGCAAGTCCTAAACTCACACCAAGGGCCAAACACCCCCTTCACCCATCCCCGCTACCCACAATAAAAAAAATTCATGCACAGCAGCCCCACAATTAATAAATAAATCTAAATAAATAAATACATGAAGAGAAATAAATATATACTGTATATATATACTGTATATATACAGTATATATATAATAACAATCCCTATACATATACAGTATATACTATGTATATATATATACTGTATATATACATACATACATATACATACATACATATATATATATATATATATATATATATATATATATACATATACATATACATATATATATATATATATATATATATATATATATATATATATATATATATATATATATATATATATATATATATATATTTGTAGGACAGTATGATTTTGATAACCATTCTACATGTTTTTGTATATTGGTTCATTATGTGTGTGTATATACTGTGTGTGTATATATATATATATATACACACACAGTATATACACACACATGATGAACCAATATACAAATACATGTAGAATGGTTATCAAAATCATACTGTCCTACAAATAACACTTCTCCATACAGACAATAATAATAATCCATTTAATAATCCTAACTGATCTTACAATATAGAACATAACATTCCAATCCACACAGTACATTGCATTTACATTGTATAAATGATGCATAAAATCTATGCACCATATAAATTCTGCAAATGAATGTTAACAATATCATTGCAAGCTACTGTACAAGTAAATACAAACACTTCCAAACAAGTCAACTATTTTAACCAATCAAGTAAACAAAAATCAATATATACTGTAAGTACCAACCGGAAAACATAATTAAAAACCAAAGCTAACCCTTACAATACCAAGGATTACATCTATCTAATTGTAAAAAACAGTATACATTATACACACATTGAAGCATTGCAATAAACAACATACAGTACAGTACATCCCCTGTATCTCCCTGCCTTCAGTGTAATCTGTTTAAAGCCCCCTCCCCCCTTATGTTTCTATTATACAGATTACACTGAAGGCAGAGAGATTTAAAGCCCCCTCCCCCCTAATGTTTCTGTTAAACAGATTACACTGAAGGCAGAGAGATTTAAAGCCCCCTCCCCCCTAATGTTTTTGTTAAACAGATTACACTGAAGGCAGAGAGATTTAACAGAAACATTAGGGGGGAGAGGGCTTTAAACAGATTACACTGAAGGCAGAGAGATTTAAAGCCCCCTCCCCCCTAATGTTTCTGTTAAATCTCCATCTCTGGTTGCATTGCTGTGAGTGCAGTGTATGTAAATGTGGGGAGGGGGGGGGACCCAATGTGCATACTGTGAGGTCTAACCACCCTCACCCCCTACCCACATACCGTTACCCCACCCCCATCCTGGCCATGGCCCCTCCGCTTCTGCAAAACAGACACAAAAATGAAAACATCCAAAGTAATGTCCCCTAACCCCTTAATCACCATAGCGGTTATTAACCGCTACAGTCATTAAGGGGTTAACCCACCCTCACCCACCACTCGGGATGCCTACATACCCTCCCACAGTAACCCCCCCCCGTGAGTCCTAACCACCCAGTCAGTACCCACAAGGGAGGCCTACCCACATACCGTTGGGGAAACACCCCCCCCCCCACCCCCAGTACCCACAATAAAAAAAGTACAATGACCCACAATAAACAGCATTATATTTATTAAATACATTACCCACCCCCTGTGCCCCCCCATAAATACAAGATTTATTCTGTTACATACAGGGTTCATAACGCAGCCCCACGCGAGTCCCCGGTGGGCTGGCAGGGCACCTGGACAGACCTACAGTTTACCAGCAGCCCTTTTTAGACAGGTTCTGGAGGCCTGCTGGTGGATCCTGCCAGCACCATGGCCCCCTGGTGGTCTCCTTGGGTCACCGTGGGCCACAATTGGGTCCCCACGGTAGGCCCGTGGATGTCTGGGAGCCCCGGGTCAGACCCACAGGTGTCTTCGGGGCCTCGGGTGGTTCCCTCGGGGGTCTGGGGAACTCAAGGGTGCTCACTATGGGTCCGCGGTGCCCCCACAGAAGTGGGACAACACATCATCATCCCCGCAACTACGGTCGGCGGTGCCCCCACAGAAGTGGGTCCACACATCATCATCCCCGCAGACTACGGGTCGGCGGTGCCCCCACAGAAGTGGGACCACACATCGTCATCCCCGCATGTGTCACCCGTGGAACCACCAGCCTGATACCCTTGGGATACCCAAAGATACCACAGGTGGTCTCCAGAGGTCCCACTCAGAACCACGGAACCAACCCTGAATGTAAAAAAAATAAACCTGGCCTACACATTCAATACATACACCCACCCCCCCAATACCTACAGTACAATAATGTGCAAAATAACTATTATCCAGATATGGATAATAGATTAATTGCCCATTATTAAAAACATTAACTAGCATATACAAATAAATAAAGTACTACTGACCTCATCAATGCGAAGTGTCCGTCGCCAGCAAAATCCTTGTCTTGTCCACAAAATACATTGCCAATACAAAGCCAATACATTGCAAGTACATTCAGATATCAATTAACCCCTTAAACACCTTATCAGATAATAACCGCAAAGGTGATTAAGGGGTTAAGCCACACAGGCCCGATACCCACCCTTCACCCATGAATTTGTACAGTGGCATCATCATGCAACTATATACAGTATATATATATACTGTATATATACACAGAGAGAGAGAGAGATAGATATACTGTATATATATATATATATATATATACAGTATATATATATTCACAGTATATACACCCACATGATGAACCAATATACAAATAAATGTAGAAGGGTTATCAAAACCATACTGTTCTACAACCAAACACTTCTCCATACAGACACTACATTAAAATCAATTTCCTTTAATAATCCTAACTGATCTCACAATCTATATCATCACAAACCAATGAAAAACCTCACATTCCAATATATATGATGCATAAAATCTATGCACCATATACATTCTGCAAATGAATCAACCAAGTAAACAAAAATCAATTAGCAATCATTATTTACATCCCTAAACAATTCACACTCCATTCCGAACAATGAAACAATTAACTAATTCACGCCTGGAGCAGAACAATTTAGCCTGTGAAAAAATACAGTATCGACCAGAAAACAACCTTTAAAACCAAGGCAACACACAATACAATACCAAGGAATACATCTATCTAATTTTAAAATACTTTAAACTCACAATAAAGCATAGCAGCATACACAAAATAATTTAAAACACATCAAATCAAGCTTGTAAAACAACATCATTTCTTACCCTGTATGTATATATCTCTCTAGACATATATACATACATACATACAGTGGCAAGAAATGACATACAACAAAAAAAATAAAAATACACATGTTAAAAAACCTTTTGAAAAAATTAACAAGTTAAATAAAATACATTTTTTTAGTTCACTTACCATTACTTGGCCCCACCGACTCCCGTTGCGCAGCTTACTCACAAACCAATCCATGATCAGGTACCCATAAAATAAAAAACCATAAAATAATAAACATTAAACTAAAAATCCAAATTAATCCACGGGTCTTCTACTTGTAATCCATCTTCATCTGTATTCTTCTTTCTTCTATCTCCTTCCAGCGGGGCGGGCGAGGTCTTCTCCCCGTTTGCGGCCACGCCCTGGTCTTCTTTCTTGCCCGGAGGTCCTTCCTCCGCGGCGTCTGGCTTCAAAATGAGATGACATAGGCTTTTAAAGGCCTATGACGTCACATTTTTCGTCATGGTTCCCACTGTCCTGATTGGGCCGTGAAAACCATGTGTTTTGGCCGGAAAAAAAAAATGATGACGTAACTTAAAGGGAATGAAAGCACAGCCAATCAGAATGGCTTTGCTTCAATTGCCTTTAAGATGACGTCATGAAAAGGCACATGGCTGCCCTCACATGGTATGGTAGCCAATCAGAGCGTGGGAACTCCATCCCTACTCTGATTGGCTCTAGTACCATGTGACAGAGGCTTGGTGGGAAATAGGATGTGACGTCATTGAAAGCTTGTCACATGGTACTAGAGCCAATCAGAGTAGGGATGGAGTTTCCACGCTTTTGTTTACTTGGCTGATTCATTTGCAGAATGTATATGGTGCATAGATTTTATGCATCATATAAATTGGAATGTGAGGTTTTTCATTGGTTTGTAATGATATAGATTGTGAGATCAGTTAGGATTATTAAAGGAAATTGATTTTAATGTAGTGTCTGTATGGAGAAGTGTTTGGTTGTAGGACAGTATGCTTTTGATAACCCTTCTACATTTATTTGTATATTGGTTCATCGTGTGTATATATATACTGTGTGTATACTGTATATATATATATATATATATATATATATATATATATATATATATATATATATATATCTGTATATATATCTGTATATATATATATACAGTATATATATATATATAGTTGCATGATGAAGCCACTGTACAAATTCACGGGTGAAGGGTGGGTATCGGGCCTGTGTGGCTTAACCCCTTAATCACCTTTGTGGTTATTATCTGATAAGTTTTTTAAGGGGTTAATTGATATCTGAATGTAATTGCAATGTATTGGCTTTGTATTTGCTATGTATGTTGTGAGCAAGACAAGGATTTTTCTGGCAACGGACACTTCGTATTGATGAGGTCAGTAGTACTTTATTTATTTGTATATGCTAGTTAATGTTTTTAATAATGGGCAATTAATCTATTATCCATATCTGGATAATAGTTATTTGGCACATTATTGTACTGTAGGTGTTGGGGGGGAGGGTGTATGTATTGAATGTGTAGGCCAGGTTTATTTTTTTTACATTCAGGGTTGGTTCCGTGGTTCTGCGTGGGACCTCTGGAGACCACCTGTGGGTATCCTCGGGTATCCCAAGGGTATCAGGCTGGTGGTTCCACGGGTGACTCATGCGGGGATGATGATGTGTGGTCCCACTTCTGTGGGGGCACCGCGGACCCGTAGTCTGCGGGGATGACGATGTGTGGTCCCACTTCTGTGGGGCACCGCCGACCCGTAGGTGCGGGGATGATGATGTGTGGTCCCACTTCTGTGGGGGCACAGCGGACCCGTAGTGAGCACCCATGAGTTCCCCAGACCCCCGAGGGAACCACCCGAGGCCCCGCAGACACCTGTGGGTCTGACCCGGGGCTCCCAGACATCCGCGGGCCTACCGTGGGGACCCAATTGTGGCCCACGGTGACCCAAGGAGACCACCATGGTGGACCATGGTGCTGGCGGGATCCACCAGCCGGCCTCCAGAACCTGTGTAAAAAGGGCTGCTGGTAAACTGTAGGTCTGTCCAGGTGCCCTGCCAGCCCACTGGGGACTCGCGTGGGGCTGCGTTATGAACCCTGTATGTAAAAGAATAAATCTTGCATTTATGGGGGGGGCACAGGGAGTGGGTAATGTATTTAATAAATAGAATGCTGTTTATTGTGGGTCACTGTATTGTTTTTATTGTGGGTACTGGGGGTGGGTGGGGGGGTGTTTCCCCAACGGTATGTGGGTAGGCCTCCCTTGTGGGTAGTGGGTGGGTGGTTAGGCCTCACGAGTGGGGGGGTTAGAGTGGGAGGGTATGTAGGCGTCCCGAGTGGTGGGTGAGGGTGGGTTAACCCCGTAATGATTGTAGAGGTTAATAACCGCTATGGTGATTAAGGGGTTAGGGGACATTACTTTGTATGTTTTAATTTTTGTCTCTGTTTTGCAGCAAGCAGCGGAGCGGCCGTGGGTAGTGGGTAGTGGGTGTGGGTGTTGTTATTTACACGGGATCCCCCTCCCCACATTTACATATAGTACACTGCACTCACAGAAACACAGGCCAGGCAGATTTTACTGACACACTAGGGGGAGGGGGGTTTACATAGATTAGTCAAAGCAGGGAAGCTTAGCAGACACAATAGGTAGGGGGAGGGTTTTTTTACATAGATTACAGTGAAGGCAGGGAAGCTTCATACACAATAGGGGGAGGGTTTTTTACATAGATTACAGTGAATGCAGGAGGTTTAAAACACACAATAGGGGAGGGTTTTTTACATAGATTACAGTGAAGGCAGGCAGGTTTAAAACACACAATAAAAATATGTATGTCATGTATTTATTGTTTATGTATTTTAAATACACAGGGGGTGTACTGTATGTCCCCAATAAACATGCTATTCTGCCTTCATTGCCTTAGCGGCTATCAGCTAAGGTAATGAAGCAGCATTTCTGTATTTTTAATAATATTGTGCAGTAGCAGGGGGTTCCCTGAGCATTAATTTCTGGCTCAGGGAACCCCCTGCTCACTGTTCAATATTATTAAAATACAGAAATGCTGCTTCATTACCATAGCACATAGCCGCTAAGGTAAGGAACGAGTGTTTATTTAAATATGTTTTTTATTCATACTGTACATGTGTAGAGGGTCTCCGGAGCAGAACCGCTGTGGTTTCAGGTCCGGGGACCCCCTGCTCCCCAAGATACAGGCCCCTTTAGGGGGTGCCGATATCCCTCTGCTTGGTTTACAGGCCGCGGTCACGTGATCGGGACCTTAAACCAAGCAGAGGGATACCGGCACCTCATAAATGGGGCTGTATCTCGGGGAGCAGGGGGTCACCCGACCTGAAACCAATGCAGTTCAGCTCCGGAGACCCCCTGTACATGTACACTATAAATAAAAATGTATTTCAAATATATTAATTTATAGTCATTTATTTATTTAGATTTATTTATTTATTTTTTGGCGGCTGCTGTGTGTGTATTTTTTTTATTGTGGGTAGTGGGGGTGGGTGAAGGGGGTATTAGCCCCAACGGTGGTTGTTTAGGGCGTGCGGGGGGTAGCGGGAGGGCTTAACCCCTTCATGACCGTAGCAGTATTAACTGCTATGGCTGTGAAGGGTTAAGTGCACCCGCAACCCCCCCGCAAGTCCTAAACTCACACCAAAGGCCAAATACCCCCTTCACCCACCCCCGCTACCCACAATAAAGCGGGCACGGTGAGTAAACCCCTTCATTGCCTTAGCGGCTATCCGCTATGGTAATGAAGCAGCATTTCTGTATTTTTAATAATATTGTGCAGGAGCAGGGGGTCCCCTGAGCATTAATTTCTGGCTTAGGGAACCCCCTGCTCACTGTACAATATTATTAAAATACAGAAATGCTGCTTCGTTACCATAGCATATAGCCGCTAAGGTAAGGAACAAGTGTTTATTTATATATGTTTTTTATTCATACTGTAGATGGGCAGAGGGTCTCCGGAGCAGAACCGCTGTGGTTTCAGGTCCGGGGACCCCCTGCTCCCCGAGATACAGGCCCCTTTAGGGGGTGCCGGTATCCCTCTGCTTGGTTTACAGGCCGCGGTCTCGTGATCGGGACCTTTAAACCAAGCAGAGGGATACCGGCACCTCATAAAGGGGCCTGTATCTCGGGGAGCAGGGGGTCCCCCGACCTGAAACCAACGCGGTTCAGCTCCGGAGACCCCCTGTACAGTACTGTATGTTAGGGGTTATAGGGGTTGTTGTTATACAGTATTTATATATATGTATATATATATATATACTGCATTACAATTCATGAATTTATGCCATCTGGCGGACACGCGAAGCATTGCAGCCTAGTAAATCCTGAACCATTATTAATTAACACATCAACCGCGCGTCAGCCGGGCATGCGCCTGGCTGGGAAGGCAAAAGGAGCCCGGCATGCTCCGGGTGAAAAGTGGCACATTCCAGGAACATGCCAGGTACATGCCAGTTATTAGTAAGAATAAAAGCTGCCGCTACTGTAGTGGTTGGTCGGGGGGTTGGTTGCCGACTCCATCTCCCTATAGATTTCCGAAATCAGACCTCTCTGATAAGTACCTTTGCTGCATAGAGACTCAAATCTGGTTAGTGAGGGGAATTTGGAATTTGGGGAAAGTTATAGTAGAAAGTGCCTAATTTGCAGGAACTTGAACAAATGGAGATCTTGGGATTGGTATTTGTCTCGAAGTTCTTGGAAGGAGAGGATCTCCTCTTTCTTCAGCAGATCGGCAACCAGCCTTATACCAAGACCTTGGAATTGGTCAAATTGTCTTTTAGAACACCCAGGTGGGAAGTGTGGGTTTCCAAAGATAGGGGTGAGATGGGATGGGATAGCTAACAGGCCATACTTCACTTTGCTTTTAAGCCAGACGTCCCATGTTCATCTCATTGCCCCTAAATCAAACCTCTGCAGTCCTCACTTCCTCCCGAGGACCATATTTGAACCTGGAGAGGGATGGGAGCCGCATGATGTGATTCTATTACTAGCCAGAAGGTGGAGGCCGGGTCGTAATTCTAAACTACAGCCTGCTACAGCAGAGCCTCAAGATAGGATCCGACCACATCAGGTACCCCCAGATCTCCCCTCTTTTTGGGGAGAGCATCACTGATCTTGGGAGATCAGGGGGGTAGGGGAAAAAGGAGGGGGTGTGAGGGGGAATGAGGGAGTGGGTGGGGGAGGAAGGGGAAAAAGGGGGAGGGAAGGGGGTGTTGGGAGTTTTTACATGCATTGTTTAAGTACAGTACTATCCTAGTTTATAAACTTGATGGAAACACATGAATCTTCTATTTACACATGAACTGTTCAGTGCTTTTGTGGTGTTTTGAACAGAGAGCAACAGCTAGAATGTGAGACATCTTGTTTAGTTTCGGGGGTTGGTGGGGGGAGGAAGGAAGGGAGGGGAAGGAGAGAGGGGGAGGGAAGAAAAAGGGGGGTTAGAGGAGGGGGGAGGGTGAGAGGAGGGGGGAGAGTAAGTGGACATGGCGGGGGGGAGGAGGGGGAAAGGGGAAGGGGGAAGGGAGAGGGGGGGTTGGGGATCAAGGGTGGGTGGGACAGGGGGGGTTGGGAAGGAGAGGGGAGGATAGGGGGGGAGGGGTTAGTAGGGGTGTGGTCGTAGAGGGGAGGGTACGTATAAGTTCTGACCTTGGTGGGGGAGCAAGACATTTTTAGATGCAACAGTTGATTATACACTGGCGACACACTTTATTCGAGCTCGGCTAGTCCCACGAATTCGGGTATACTCGGGTGTATTGAGGTTTGTGACTGTTTTCTGCCCGAGTGCATTGCATTATTTTCCAGGCAGGGATTGAAGCATTTTATTCCCGCTGGCTGCAATACTGCACAGTATATATATATATACACTGCATTACAATTCATGAATTTATGCCATCTGGTAGACACGCGAAGCATTGCAGCCTATTAAATCCTAATCATTATCATTTAACAGATCAGCCGCCCATCAGCCAGGCATGAACCATGGCTGGGAAGGCAAACGCAACGGGGCTTGTCTGAGGTGAGGAGCGGCGCATTCCAGGTATCTGCCAGGTACATACTGGGTATTTGCTCGAATAAAGTGTGTCGCAGCAGTAGTATTGTAATTACATTCACAAATGGGGATATCACTTGAAACCTCTATATACAGTGGTTGGAAACAGTACATTACTTTGAGTCTTGTATATTGCCTCATTGTCTGAGCGCAGAGAGAGGGGAGGGTGGGGGTGAGTGGTTGGGAACATTCACGGGTGTGTGGTCATCGACCCCCAGTCCTTTCATACAGCCTGAGCGCGGTTTTTCGCAAGGATCGTGCTAAGGGGATCTGGGTGCGAGGGGGTGCTGGGAGCGGTGGGGGGGGGGGGTGGAGGGAATTATGGGAGTACGAGGGGGGGATGTGAGGAGTGTGGGTAGCTATTTCAAGTGGAGGCACTTCGAAATCATACTAGTTCTGTGTATACTGTGAAGAGCTATCAGGGAGACATATGTTAATTACTAAGGGGAGGGATTAGTGGGGTAAACATTTACAACCTTACTCTCCCGGTCCACAGGGAGGTAGTTCGTAAGAGGCGATTGGAAGTCCATGGGAGGGGGGGTAAACAACTCGACTGTCGTATGAAGGGGGGTCAGTCCAGAGAGAAAGACCCAGGTGCGGGTTGTCATCCTCATCTCATAAGCCGTGGAATCTTCCGGGGAGGGCAGCTGATGAGGCGACATTCCAGGAATCTGCCGCGACCGGTTCCGGATAGGAACCAGACTCGCGGAGATGGATGAGCTCGGCGTGAGTCCAGATCAGGCCAAAGAGGGGACGCCGGAAAGGAGCCGCAACCACCAGAGAGAGAGGTGGGTGCTTGGGGGAGGTCGTTAGAGAGCCAATAGTTGAATGGGATCGGCAGAGGTTGGGTTGGCGGGCTGTGGGTGGGGGTGGAGGGGATTGGCACAGGAGGGGGGGAGCAAACGGGGGGATAGAGAAGATGAGGGCAGCGAGGGGGGAGGGGAAGGACGGACCGGGGGGGAGGGAGCTTACAAGGGGGGTGGGGAAAGAAGGGGACCAGGGGGTGCTAGGGTTAGCTTGGGGGGGAGGGGGAGCTTGGGGGGGGTTCCTGGAAGCAACCTTTCCTTAAGGTTACAGGATCTGGGTCAGGTGTTGGAGATGGCCAAGTGATACCCTGCCACTGGGCCCGGCAGGGAGGGGAAGACAGGATGCAGGATCCGCGAAACACCGGCCTTCCTTCGGGAGCTGGGGAGCAATGGTTGGGTGCTGGTTGATATCTTGGGAAGGCGTGCAGTGGGAAGGGCTCCGCAACTTTCTTTGGAGCAATAGAAGGTAATTGGGGGGGGGGCGATCGGGTTGAGGACGCGGCAGGAGGCTTAAGGCTTAATCTGAGGCACTGGGAAGCCTCTGATTAGCTATTTGCTCCGAGGCACAAGAAATCTCTGCTTCTTCAGGGCATGCTGTGGTCTTGGAGGTCATTCTGTGGGCTTGTGGCGGGCTTAGCCCCAGCGCTTTGAGGAATGACGGGTAGTCTTCCAGCCTGGATATGGTGTGATGGCGGCCATTTCTCAGGACAATCAGTTTGAAGGGGAAGCCCCAGCGGTAGGTGATGTTACGCTCCTTAAGGATGTTAATGAGGGGCATCATCTCCCGCCTCTTTGCAACTGTGGCCCTCAACAGGTCGCTGAAGATCAGGATTGTGTTATCCTCTATTTGGAGATCTCCCGCTCTCCTGCTCGCGGACATAATTCTTTCTTTGGCCGAATACATAAGGAATTTTATGATCACATCTCTGCGACGGTTGGGGTCAGTGGATTTGGGGCCTAGAGCGTGGTGAGCCCTGTCCTTCTGCAGATCATGATTAGGTAAGTCTGGGACCAGGGACAGCAACAGTTTGCGGAGGTAGGCCTGGAGGTCATCAGGGGTAACCTCTTCTGGTATGTTTCTTATACGTAGGTTTTCTTGGTCCTCCAGGGCGTCCCTTAGTTTGTCGACTACATGGCCCAGTCTGATCAACTCCTCCTTTGTTTTATTTTGCAATCCTATTACGTCTCTGATCTTGTGCTCCAGCACATCTGTGCGCTTTGTGAGGCCATTCATATCTGCCCTTAATCCTTCTAGGGTGGTGTTCAAGTCCTCCTGAAATCCCCTTCTCATTTTGAGAAAGAGGGAGTCAAAGTACTGTTTATTTTAGCCGAATTCCGGCAGTTACAGGTTGTCTGAGTCTGGTGCTGGCTCCATGTTTGCAGCTTGCATGGCCTCCTCTGCACCATATTGTGAGTCGCAGCTCGGCTCCGGCGGGCGTTGTGCGGGCGCAAAGTATTTGGTGACCCCCTGTTTCTGGTTCCCTCTTCCCCTTGAAGGCATTGTCACCTTTTCTTGGGATCTTTTGGGGAGTTTTAGGAGATTTTGGTGGCGGTATGTGCTCTATCTGGAGGGTTATCTGCGAGGGTTTTCGGGAGCTCCTCTTCTACCCGACCATACTCCGCAACGTCACCGGAAGTCCCGGTTATTGATGTTTTAATGAGTGGGCATCAGCCCTCACATGTTTGGGCAGAATAAGATGAGGACGCCTTCATTCTAGCAGGGGCAATTAATACATTTATTAAATTAATGTATTATACTGTATGTATGTTACTGTATTTGAATGGGCAAAAGTTCTAGTAGCCATATTTGTCCACTAGGGCATTTGCCATTCATTTGTATGTGTGTGTGTGTGTGGGGGGGGTTTGTTGAGGTTAGAGGGGTTGGGTGATTAGGCCGCCCGGGTGGGTAGTGGGAGGGGTAAACCCAGTGGTGGGATTCAGCCGGTTCGCATCGGTTCGTGAGAACCTGTATCTAGAATTTCTCAAGTTCGCCGAACTGGCACGAGAATGGAGAAATCAGGGCTGCTGTTAGGGGGCTGGGCAGCTTGATCCATCTTGATTGGCTGCAGTAAACAGCAGCAGCCAATCAGGAGGAGGTGGCAGAAGCCTAGGGTTGGGGCCAAAGAGCGAAGGAAAAGTATGGAGCAGAGGGAGGCGTGGCTGTGTCCTGTGTTTCTCCTGCCTGCCTGTGTCTGCCTGCCTGTGTCCTGCCTGTATGTGTCCTGTCTGTCTATCTCTCCTGTCTGCCTGTCTCTGTGTTCTGTGTTGTTTACCTGCCTGTGTCTGTGTCCTGTGTGTCCTGCCTGCCTTTGTCACCTGCCTGTCTGTGTCCTGCGTGCCTTTGTCCTGTGTGTCCTGCCTCTGTCCTGCCTGTGTCCTGTGTGTCCTCTCTGTGTTCTGTCTGTGTTGTGCCTCTGTACTGTCTGTGTCCTGCCTATATGTGTTTGCCTGCCGGTGTCCTGTGTGTCCTGTGTCTGTCCTGCCTGCCTGTGTCCTGTGTGTCCTGCCTGTGTCCTGCACCTGCCTCTGTCCTGTCTGTGTCCTGCTTGTGTCCTGTCTTTGTCCTGCCTCTTCCACAGTCCTGTCTGTGTCCTGTATGTATTTGTTCTGTTTTGTGTGTGTGTGGGGGGGTGTATGTATCTGGCTGTCCAGTGAGGTTGAGAATGACAGGGAGGGGGGGTGAGAGAGGATGAAGGGATGGGGATTAGAGAGGATAAAGGAATGGGGAGTGACAGAAGATGAAGAGAGGGGGTGACAGAGAATGAAGGGAGGGGGATGAGAGAGGATGAAGGGAGGGGGTGAGGAGGATGAAGGGAGGGGATGAGAGAGGACGAAGGGAGGGGATGAGAGAGGACGAAGGGAGGGGATGAGAGAGGATGAAGGGATGGGGATTAGAGAGGATAAAGGGATGGGGGGTGACAGAAGATGAAGGGAGGGGGTGACAGAGAATGAAGGGAGGGGGTGAGAGGATGAAGGGAGGGGGTGAGAAAGGATGAAGGGAGGGGGTGAGAGAGGATGAAGGGAGGGTGGTGAGAGGAGGAGGGGAGGGGGGTGAGAGAGGAGCCAATCAGAAGCCAGGACTCCATTCTGCACACATCAGCAGCATTTGCAAACGCGCTGTGGCTGCCTGGCACGTCACACGTTCCTGGTGTCTTAATGACGTGGTTGCGCCTGTTATCCCGAAGAGTCATGGAAAGGATGGTGAGTGTGACTCCGTTAAACCACCGGGTCCTATAATCAGGAGGAGCAGGGGTTAGAGGGCGTAGCTGGCCAAATTGTATTCAAATTTTCTGGGGTTCCCAGGTGCCCCCTGGGGTTAGTGCAGGTTCCTCTGTTTGGTATAGGTTCTCTGAACTTGGACCGGGTTAGGTTCCGCTGTCCCGTGTTTGGGGCCCCAGGTTCTGTTCAGGTTCTCTCTGTTTGGGGTGTAAGGTAAGAGAGAACTGGTTGCTAAAAATGTTTAATCCCACCACTGAGTTAACCCTAAATTACCTTAGCAGTAAGTAGTAGTACTTCCAATAATCAGCCGATTCATAAGTGCGGTCATAGAGATCCTGCTGGTCGATCCAAGAGCCCGAGCTATATCATTGCTGTCTATTAGACTTAGATGGGGGATGGACAGCCAAACAAAAATAGAAAAAGAAATATAAAAATTAAATTATAGTGCGACAAGACACTCATGGGGAGGAGGGGGCAATGCGGGGAATGGAGGGTGTGGGAGGTATCAGAGGTGGGAAGAGGGTAGGGATCCTCCCCCTCCCCAGCCCAGCGTCCATCAGATGTTTCTTTTTTTAAATTATTTTAGTGTTCGCTCCGTGGTCCCAATTTTCTATAAAAGGTATCTGTTGATTGCTTCATATAAGCTGTTAATTTCTCCATGGTCATAACTTCGTTAATCCATTTATCTTCTGTGTGCCTGGATGGTGGAGCTATTTTCTTTCATGGTGCTGCGATTGAGTAACTGGCTGCTGTCAATATGAATGAAATCAGTCGTCTCATAGGATGGCTTATATCTTCTATTGGTTTTGCCAATAGGTATATGAGGGAATCTATTGGGATCATTTCTTCTGTTGTTTCTCTTATGATTTCTTGCACCATAAGCCAACATTTCCATATTGCGGGGCATGCCCACCATATGTGGACCATATCCCCTTTCTGTCCACAGCCCTTCCAACACAGATCCGGATCTTCTGGGTATATTTGTCTAAATCTGTCTGGGGTTTGGTACCAGTAGAATATGATTTTATATATGTTTTCCTTTGCCATGGTGCATATTGACATTTTAGCCACGTACTCCCATATATCCTCCCATTCATCTCTGCCTATAGTGACCTGTAGATCTTTGGCCCATTTAAGCATGTAATTATGGTCAGCGGTGTTTCCTGATGCCTCTATTCCAAGGTAGATTTTCGTAATCAGCCCTTTCTGATATACTCCCCTTTGACAGTATGACTCAAAGCTGGTGATTTCAGGAAAGGCTGTATTGTGTGATATTTTGTTCACAAAATGTCGTAATTTAAGGTATTTGAATATATTCAGGTCAAGGGCCTCATACTTGCTGCATAAGTCCTGAAAGCTAAGAATCTTCCCTTTAACCAGAAGGTCTGCTACTGTCCGTATATATTTTTTATTATAATGGTTGAACTGTCGTGGTTCACATGCCTGTGGGAAATCCAGGTTATGGAAATGAGGCGTTAAATAGGATGGTGATGAGGTGAGTTTATATTTCCCTTTGGTTCTATTCCAGATGGTCCATGTGCATCCCACCGGGCCCAGCTTGAATCTTTTAGCCTCCGAGTCCTGTCCCCTGGGGGACCATAGGGAGTTTGCTAGCGTGGTACTCCCTGAATAATGGGATTCAATGCTCAGCCAGCAAAACAGCCGCGGGTCAGAATTCCAAACCACTGCTTGTCTCAACCGGACAGCGTGATAGTATTTTAGTATATCTGGGACCCCCATGCCTCCCTTTGCTCTCGATGCCAACATGACTGATCTCGCCATCCGCTACCTTTTATTTTGCCATATAAATTGGAATATTAGTCTGAGATTGTGAGAGTCTGGAAGTGATATAACAGTCTAGGAAGAATGTTCATTTTTTTTTTGGAACTTGTCATTTTTATTGAAGTAATGTACAGGTACAAATCATAACGTAGCATAAACCCACTCAAGGGAGGTACATATGACATAGTCTTTCAAATTAATACAGTGTATGTGGGATGACGACAGGATAACACAAGATGAGACTAACTTAGACAGCATCCATCTTTCGGTGTCTTAATATCTACCGTAGTATCCGAAGACATATAACTCACCGCTGGATGACAGGGGAGTGTGGGGAGAGACATAAGGGAGGAAGGATATAGGTTTGGGGGAGGCATGTCTTCTCGTTGAGGTGAAAGCACCTCTCGGAGGGTGCTTCTTCAGCTAGGATCACTAAGACCTACTTATTTGAGCCCGTGTACGTACACCTGCTGTCGAGGAACTTCTATGACCTGTTTGCCGATTCCCTGATGATTTGAATAACAAGATGGAATATAGGCTGGACCTGCCAAAGGAGAATGCATATAGTGCTTTCAATGCCAAATTGTGGCCCGTTCCACCCCGGGTATGTCTGTTTGGGCCAACCAGGGTAACCAAATCTTTAGATAATTGATGCCAGTGTCGTTAACTACACTCGTTAACTTTTCCATCTGGCAGATAAACCAAATCTTGTTCCGAATCTTGGGGATGGAAGGAATCACATTAAGTTTCCATACTGCTGTGATCTCACATCGGGTTGCTAGGGAAAAGTGCCCGATTAATTTGTTGTTTGCTCTTGAGAGCCCCCCTAGCAGTCTGTTCAGCAAGAACAGCCACGGGTCTAAGGGAATCGGGAGGCCCAAGATCCTCTGAGTCCAATCACGAATTTCTTCCCATAGAGGTGCGATCCGAGGGCAAGACCACAGCATATGTAACAGCTCTACCGACTCTCCGCACTGTCGAGGGGACAGCGGGGAGAGTCCTGGCATATACCTAGATCATTTTAGTGGGGTGTGGTACCATCTCATTAGGACCTTATATGCATTCTCCTTTAGTGTGGTGCAGATTGAGATTTTGGCAGCCGCTTGATAGATATCGCTCCAGTCCTCATCTTCTAGGGATTCTCCAAGGTCAGATTCCCACTGAGATCTGTATCTCGGGTGTCCCTGTCTGTGGTCAGCAGAACCCACCACTTCTCCATATAACAGCGATGTGAGTCCCGAGGTGTCTGATTCTGCCAGACAGAGCTTTTCAAAATTGGTCAGCGCTGAATAAGGGGCTTGTTTATTATAAAATACTCGGACCTGGAGGTACTTAAAAAAATTCAGAATGGGGGATATGCTTTTCAGATCTGATTTGCTCATATGATTTCATTTTGTTGCCACTGCCCTCAAAGTCTCTAAGGCGCGTATAGCCGGCCGTTTTCAAACTAGAGGTAATACTGCACTGCAGACTGGGAGCAAAGTCGGAGTTCCCCCAAAGGGGGGACATCAGGGAGTTTTTGGTGGTGAGGGAGTGATTGTGCTTTGACGTGTTCCATATTGACAGCGAGTTGGTCACAGAGGAAAGCGGCATGGCAGCACCTGTATGTGCTTTTTTGGGGAGCCAGATCAAGGATTGTAGCTCTATCGGGGCACAGCTTGCCCTTTCTATTTCCAACCATCTTTTCAATGCAGGGTTGGAGTGCCATTGGACAATTTGGCTTAATTGCGCCGCTTTATAGAAGGACCACAGACAAGGTACCGCTAAGCCCTCTGCTGTGGAGGGTCTTTTCATGGTCAATTTGTTTACTCTCGGTTTTTTACCTCCCCATATAAATTTGGAGATATCAGACTGAAGCGAGAGTAGGTCTTACAGTCTCAGTGGCACCGGCAGTGTTTGGAATAGGTATAGGATACGTGGGAAAAGATTCATTTTGATACTTTGTATCCTACCTATCCAAGAGATTCTCTGGGAGGACCATTTTGAGATTCAGCTTTTAGTGATCTGAATAGGGGGTAGTTTGCCTTATAAACGTCTCTAACATCCTTAGTAATATGGACTCCCAAGTATTTAATCTGATTCTGTTTCCAATTAAAATTGAAATTTAGCTTTAGTAGCTTTTCAACCTCTGTGGGGAGGCTGGTGTTTAGAGCTTCTGATTTAGATTGATTGATTTTGAATCCAGATATTTTAGTGAATTTGTCTAGCAGATTAAAGAGATTTGGCAGAGACGTGAGGGGTCGAGAAAGTAATAATAGAATGTCGTCAGCGTATAGAGCTGCTTTGTGGGATTGCGAGTCAATATTTACCCCAACTATATCAGGACAGCCACAGATCTGAGCTGCTAAGGGTTCCATAAAAAGGGCAAACAGGAGGGGGTCCCCTGTCTCGTGCCACTTTTAATTTGTAATTGGGCAGATGGAAAGCCCTGGTGTATGACCTTAGCAGTAGGGCCTGAGTAAAGTGCCATAATCGCTTCACTCACCCTTTCCCCAAATCCAAACGCCCCGAGCGTCTCTTTTAAATACGGCCAGTCGATCCTGTCGAACGCTTTTTCGGCATCCAGACTCAACATCATAATTTGTGATTTTCCACTGTTAGCCAATTATATCAGATCAATGATTCGTCGGGTATTATCCGCTGCTTGTCTACCTTTAATAAATCCGACTTGATCTGGATGTATCAGTCTGGGCAGGATCTGACTTAGTCTATTGGCCAGCAGTTTGGCGTAGATTTTAATGTCAGTATTAATGAGGGAGATTGGTCTATAGCTTTTGCATTCCAGCGGTTCTTTGCCTGATTTATGGATTAGGGATATAGACGCCCGGAGCATCTCTCCGGGGATTGGGGCTCCCGTCAATATTGCGTTAAACGTTCGGAGCAGCCTTGGGGTAAGCACTTTGCGAAACTTTTTATAGTACAGCCCCGAGAAGCCATACGGGCCCGGGGCCTTTGATGGTTTCAATTCTTTTATCACCATGGCTAATTCCTCCCCAGTGAAATCTGCCCCTATGCTCTCTTTTTCCGCCTCAGTGAGCTTTGCCAAATTTGAGTTTGCTAGGAAATCTCCTAGTGACTTACTCGTTTTTGTGGTATGCGCCACGTTCTCACCGTTGTATAAAGATTCATAGAATTTACCAAATTCATTAACTATGATTTTAGGATTGGCCGAGCTGGAGCCTGATTTCAATCTAATCACTTGGATATTGTAGTTGGTCTGTGTGTTACGTAGCAGATGGGCCAGCATCGTATCTGGTCTGTTAGCCTTTTCGTAAAATTTCCTCTTGAACCAACATAACAAATTGTCTGCCCTGGACGTCAAAAGCATATTTAATTCAATCTTAGAATCTTTCAAATCCTTGAGGACCTGCGGATCTGGGTGTTTTTTATGTCTCTCAGATAGGGAGCTTAATTTAGACTGAAGGGTGATAATTTTAATGTCCCTTTCCTGCTCGCGTCTCGCCGCGACACTTATCAACGTGCCTCTGAGGGTCGCCTTGTGAGGCTCCCATAGAGTTAACTGGGATTCCACAGAGCCTGTGTTGATTTCAAAGAATTGGTTAATTTCTTTACCAATGTAGAAAAAGCAGGATATTCAGCGCTCGTGCTGTATAGAAATGTGGATAGTCCCTTTGCAGCATGTACATAGAGCGTCTCCACAGAAACTCCTACTTCAAGGTGAACCCCCCTGAAAAACAAAATATAAAAAATGCACAGATGTGCACCAGGGATTAATGAAAGGTAATTTATTAAAAATGTACACAAATACTGAGGGGATCCAACTCCACCTCAGAAGAAAAGCTAAGCAGCTAAACAGCTCAGTAACACCAGAGAGAACCTCTAATTGTAACTAAACCCTAAGCTGCACAGCATACAGTTTACAATAAAAATGCATAAGAAATAAAACATGAAAAAAACACATGAAAACAACCTATCTAACGATTTATAATGAAACCGCCGTAGGATAGAACAACTGGCAAGGGGAGACGGACACTCACACTGAGACAGGCAGCAGGGTCGCGGTGACTGCAGAGGATCCGGATCTCGGCACCGCGAAGATGGAAAACACAGCTGCTGTCCCCTGTAGGCTCTGTCACAGCTTGCCAGCAAACACGCGCAGGATGACCTGTTGTGACCTCTAAGCGTTTCGCACCACGTGCTTCGTCAGGAGATCATGTACAGCATCATCCGCGCGCATTTATGGGCGGCAGCTAATCGAATAGGACAGCCCCCTGAAAAAAACACCCTTTGTATGCCTGATAGCTACGATCTTAGATTAACCTCTAATGAAGGATACCGGGCAACATGGTGTAATAATACTCATATAGGGGATGCATGCATAGTATAAAATTCATCATTACATACACCATTATGAGAATATACAAAAATGTGACCTCTAACGCCATTTCTATATACATACTATATTAACAATATTAACAGAACATGGTGATTTATGTATATTAAAAGAGGGAAAAATAAAAAGAAAAAATGACAAAATGACAAACAAAAATGTGTAAAAACATACAGAAATGCAATGCTAATACAAATTAATGTTAATAAATTCATTATCTTAAAAAGGGAGTTAATTCAATTAGTTCATTGAAACCATTTGGATGTCTAGTAAGCATTTCATAGATCCAAAATTGCTCACGTTTCAATAAATGATTCTCTCTATTTCCCTGTCTACTACCTAGTGATACACTCTCAAGTCCCTTAAATGTAATACAGCCTGGTTCATTATTATGCACTTCTTTAAAGTATTTTAAAAGCGGAGTTAGTGGCATACCTTTTGCTATTATTTTTGGTATGTTTTTAACATTTCTCAGGTGTTCTAACATGCGCATTTTGAGGGGTCTTTTGGTCTTACCAATGTACTGTAAATTACAGCTACACTGTAAGACATAGACCACATGCGTCGTCTGACAATTAATAAAGCTCTTTATTTTGTAGACATTTTTAGTAACTCCTGACGTAACCGTTTTCCCTTGACAGATATGGTTACACGCTTTACACTTTCCGCATTTATAAGTGCCCTTAATTCCCAAACGTGTTTTAATGTCTCCAGATGTGGTGACTTCTCTGGAGACTTGACTCGAGGCCAATATATGTTTAAGGTTAGGTGCACGTTTGAACACTATCCCAGGCTTGGACTTTAATTGGGGACCCAAAATGGGATCTGCTTTTAGTATACCCCAATGTTTTTGCATAATTTTTCTAACATTATAATGTGTATCACTAAATTGAGTAATGAATGCTGGGATTTGATTTTGTCTCTTATCAATCTTTTTATGATGGTATTTCATCAAAGATTTCTTAGGAATCCTTTCCAGTTTTTTAAGCGAAGAATGTATTAAATCGCTGTCATATTCTTTGTCTAGGAATCTTTTCTTTAGAATGCAAGATTGTTCTTCAAAATCCACAGCCTTAGAATAATTTCTCTTCAACCTGAGAAATTGATTAAAGGGAATATTTTGGACCCATCTTATTATGACAACTAAATGCGTCTAAATACGAATTAACATTTGTGGCCTTGAAATGTGTTTTGGTATGTACAGTATTGGCCTCAATGTAGATCTCTAGATCGAGATAATGAATACTTGCTGAGCTATTTTCACCACTAAATTGTAAGTTAAAATCATTATTGTTCAGAAGTGCAACAAAATCGAGGTAAGAGTCCTCTGTCCCTTCCCACACAATAATAATATCATCGGTGTATCTCCTCCACAGCTTGAGCTGCGGAGGAGTACATCTAAAGATCACTGAAGACTCCCACTGTCCCATATACAAATTGGCGAATGATGGGGCAAATGTTGTGCCCATCGCTGTCCCCAAGATTTGCAAAAAATAAAGGGAATCAAACAAAAAATAATTGTGACCAAGGATAAACTCAATTGAAGATAAAATGAATTCAACCTGTGTAATGGGTAGTGTTTGTGGTGTCAAAAGAAAGTGTATAATTGCTTCTACTCCTTTTTGGTGAGGGATACTGGTGTATAATGATTGAACGTCTAAAGTGGCTAATCTATAGTTATCTTGCCAGACAAAACCATCAAACAATTGTAAAACCATAGTGGTGTCTTTGAGGTGAGACGGTTGTGAGGTGACCATTGGTTGTAAGAAAAAATCAATATAAGTGGACAAATTAGAAGTGAGTGAATTAATCCCTGAAATAATAGGGCGTCCAGGTGGGGAAATAAGGGATTTGTGTATCTTGGGGATGTAATAAAATATAGGGACAGTGGGAGTCTCAGTGAACAGATATAGATACTCTGACTTTGATATTATTCCAACTTCCAAAACCCCATGTAAGTGCGTTTTAATTAGACTCAAATATTCCTTTGTGGGGTCCCTCTTTAGTGTAACATACTGTATGAGATGGGATCCTGTAAAAGACGATGAGCTTCCCTAAAATAGTCCTCAGTGTTTAAGAGAACTATTACACCCCCTTTGTCGGCTGACCTTAATACAATATTTGGATTGGACTTTAGTTGTTTAATACTTTTGTGTTCCTCCCAAGTTAGATTGGAATAAGATCCAAGATGTTTTTTCTTACACATATCTTTAAAGTCCTGTTCAACCAATTTTCCAAATAATTCAATATTATGTCCTCTTGAGGCATATGGAAAAAATACAGAATTTGGTTTAAAACCAGTGTGTAGGTAACTTCCAAAATTGACAAAGTCAGGGTCGCTCTCTTTCAATAGGGCTTCAAGATCTTCAATGATAGCCAACTGGTCAGTTGTAATATCAATTGCATCATTTTGGGAGACATGATCCAATGTAGCCTTATTGCTACTATAATGACGTTGTAAGGTCATTTTTCTTAGATATTTTTGAAGATCAATATAGAGATCAAATTCATTAGATTCTCTAGAAGGGGCAAACGTAAAGCCCTTTTTAAGCACTTGAAAGAGGTGTTTATCTATAATAAGGGAAGATAAATTAAAGATCCCATTGCTAGTTAGTGTCAGTGGCTCAGGGATCCCCTCTTGGTGGTAACAAACAAACAATGGGGGAGCATGGGATTAGAAAGACATACAATAATAATGGTGATGAATATTGACAGTAGTTCCAAAGGTGGGGGGCGGGTTGTAAATATAATAATACTTACACGGCCATGTGTAAGCAACCACAATTAGTGATCACCTCCTTGAGGGCGAGCTGTGCCTCTCCCAGCTGATATAGCTGTATGTTGATAGGGTTAGGGGAAATGATATATAATCTATAAGGCTATACTCACACGGCCCTGTGTGAGCTGGTGTAGAAATTGGTTACTTTGGGGTTAAATTTAACCCATCCACATCTATTCGTCACGTAATGGGGGTTTTCTCCAGTATCCAGGGCAGCACGAATATCAGTGCTAACTCCCAGGCTTCAGCCAGGCTCTCCCCCCAGGTGTTATGATGCGTGGGGGGGAGGGGTTGGGTGATGAGAAAAACGAGTGAGGCAAGGTTCCAGTTAAATATTCACAAGAAATCGCATTTATTAATTAAAACAGCAAAGGGACTCACATACATATAGAATGGACCCCTGGCCTCCTCACGCAGTCCAGGATCGAGTTTGAGCAGCTTTGTGTGCCCTTCCCGCGTCCGGGATGCAGTAAGAAAAACTATCCTGCTGGGCTGCAAACAATGCTCCATGGTCTGACTGCGGAAGCCTCCTTCCATCCCCTCTTGGAGGGCGGACTTTCTCCCTCCTCTCTTACCTCGTCTGAATAACCCCTTTTCGATTCAGTTTTTGCAGGGGTTTTGAGGGGGGATTGTCTAAGTCCCAACTTGGTCTTTTGGGCTTGCTTTTGATCGATTTCTGAAAAAAACAATCGTTATTATCTTCATTTGTATCACTTTCATTGCCATTAGCTCTATCTTTTAGCTGAAGGAATTTATTTGAAACTGGTAGTTCAAATGCAATACTTTTGTCCCCTTTACTGGCATATTGGTTTTTCCTTTGATGTTTGTATTTATGTTTTACATCCTTGGGTTTACCATTCTTGCCCACCATTGACCAATTATCACTTTGACTCCTCTCTCTATGTTTATATTGATGAGAGGGTCTATTGTTAGAGTGATCTCTTTTAGTATTTTCATTTATTGGTCTATGTAGATCTTTATTTGATCTTTGAATATTCTCTACATAATAAGATTTTTTCAAATTTTTAGGGATTTTGGGTATTGCTAGTGATGTCTTCTCTAGGCGAGTCAGGGGTAGCTTAGCTTCCCAGGAGTTTCTTTTTTGGCCATCGGGGTATGTTACAGGTTTAGCTGACGTGGATTAGTCTTTAACTTTTAGCTTTGGTGGGGGGCAGCCACGGAACCAGCCCTTCTCCAGGAGGTCACCGGAGCCTTCCCCCCCTTGAGGAAGCACGTGGGGAGGACCCAGGGGACCCCGAAGACTGCTCAAGGCCCAACCTGCGCAGAAAAGCATCACCATCCTCTGGTCTTCTTAAGGTATGTGGGGTGCCATTTTTTATCACATGCAGAGCGAAGGGGAACAGCCAGCGATACCTTATGGTGTTGTCCCACAGCGCTTTTGTGACCAGCCATAAATTCCTCCTCCTGGCCAACGTAGCTGGGGCTAAATCTTGAAATACTTGGAACTGGACCTACTCAAATTCAGTATATTTTTGGTTTCTGGTCTTTTGGGATTTGGTTTCCTACGTTTTAAAAAACTGGAAACGGACAATAATGTCTCTGGGGGGTCCCCTTGTTGGGGGCAGGAGCGGAGCGCCCTATGGCACCTATCCAGGTGTCTATCTGTTTCAGATCCGTCTGGGATTAGGTGTTCAACCCAGCGTGTGATGAAGTCCTCTGGGTCTGTTACAGCTTCCGGCACCCTCTGATACGGAGGTTGTTTCTCCTGTCCCTGTTGTCGGAGTCTTCCAACTTGTCCCCTATCTCCCGCAACTGGGCCGACAGGGAGGCGACCTCCTCTTTAGTTTGCTGCAGGGCTGATATAGTTTCGTCAGATTTTACCTCCAGCGTGTTGGTCCGTTCTCCCATGGAATCCAGGTCTTTGCGTAAGGCCCATAGTTCAGACTTGAAAAATTTCCTCATCTCCCCACATAATTCTTTTATGTCCTTATCCCTGGCCCACCCCTGGTCTCCAGCTCCTGAGGGTGGTCTGTTAGCCCCCGGTTCTGTGTCCATGTCCATCTCATCGTTGGGCAATTGGGGGGGAGGTCTGTCCTTGTTCCTGCTCTCCTTGCTTTTCCCACCCATCGCCATTTCTGCAGGGGACTTGCAAGGGGTTTTATGGAAGTAGCTTGCTACTGAAGTGACTTTTATGCCCCTTCTTGTGGTTAGTGGCATCCCCTGCTGTTCAGATACTCGAGGGTGTCTTTTTGTAAATTTTCGTGCCAAAAATGCTGATATTTAATTAATTGTTTGCACTGACGGGCTGGAGCTATCAAGCATTCATGCACCACAGCTCCCAGGCTCCGCCTCCAAGAATGTTCATTTTAACTGATATTATTCCTCCAATCCAAGAAATCTGGTATTTTTTCCAACTTTGTAGTTGTAGTTTGTAGGCAGGTCTTCTATTTTAGAATACACTCCTACACAGCAACACTTACCTTTATTTTCATCTTTACTTTTATTTTATTTTCAATTACTGGACACAATAAATATACACATATAAACCCTTTATTATATTTATTATAAGTTCATTTATAGTCTACCAACTACCTATTATCTCCAAGAACAAAATCCTTGAATCTTGTGTCATTTTACAATCGCTTATGGTCTGAATTCGTAAGGTTAATCATATCCAGGGACACTGTTATAGTCCGACTCCACTCTCCCTGTGGACCGGACAGCCCCCTTTTGGGTCAGACTCTGCCTATTTAGGTAGGGGGATGTACCTCAAAGGTGTATTTAAGACTCGCCGACAGGATCATATTCCTATCCCTCCTCCCCCTGATGAAGCGTGTGTAACACGTGAAACGTACGTCGGGGAACGTAGTGCGTCACGGCGGTGACGTCACATCGAGCGGCAGCATCCAGATATCAGCAGATGAGCAGGCTTGTATCGTGTAGCGGCATTTTGACTCTGTGCATTACTAAATGCTGGTCGCTGCAGACATTGAGTACACTTGTGGCATAGTGGGCTGGTTTATTTCATTGCCTGGATATCGTGTTATCTATGCTATACACCGTTTGAGCAAAGTAGAGATGGTATATATATCCTGGTAGTGTGCGCATCATGGCGGTGTCCTTTGCGAATCAGTGTTAACATATACTGCTAGTGATTAACACACACCACCAACCGTAAAGGTAGATTGGTTATATGTATGAACCAAACCACTCTACTGCTACATGTTTATGGTTATTGAGCAGACAGTTATATTGTATAAGACTCTGCAATGCAACTGAGTATATATAACATCCTAATATCCACAAAGGTGCGCATCATTGGATCTCTGTATACACATACATGAGAGCTATTTAAAGGCTAGATACACTCTGTTTAAAGGGGCTCCAAGGTAGTATCTGGTTCTAATATTGTCTGCTGATTTACTACATAGACATGGGCAGCTGTCTCTGATACAATATTAGCCAATCTCTGTACCTCTTCATTGTATATTTACAGTTCTGGATGATTGGATATTACTAATTAAATAGTTTGATCTAGAATACTTACCCAACACACCTTAATATCCATTATAGCCACATCAATATGGGGATTTTTAATACTGCATCTGTGTTTTTAAGGTCAATTTAGACGTAATAATTTTTTTTTGCAGTATCCTGACAAGGACGCCCATCATATTGCCAGGGGTAAGTTGAACTGGTTTTTTTTTTTTTGCTGGTTAATGTGTATAATAATGGGCAAATAATCTATTATCCATATCTGGATAATAGTTATTTTGCCCATTACTGTACTGTATGTATTTGATGGTGGTGGTGTGTGGGGAGAGGGGGTGGTTTGTATTGATTTAAATGTATGACATTTTAATTTTTTACATACAGGATTGGTACCGCACGGCAGCAGGGACCCATGGAGACAACCTGAGGACCCCCGGACAACCATGGGTAAAACTCCAGGACCCATGAGGGACACTTGCAGGGAAGAACCGGGGGCCCCATGGACCCACAGGGACCACCCGAGGGCCCCCAGACCCCTGTGGAAACCACCTGAGGGCCCCTAGATACCTGTGGGGATGACCCCCAGACACCCATGGGCATCCCCCGGGATGCACAGTGGGGCCTGCGGACACCCGTCAGGACAACAGGGACCCTCGCATGCCGGGGGTATTAATCCTGTATGCAAAATAATAAATCATGTTTTTATGTGGGGGCACAGGGTGGGTTGTGTATAGTTTATTAAATATGATAATATTTATTGTGGGGCCTAGGAGGTGGGTAGTGGGGCTGTTCTGTGTATTGTTTTTATGTGGGTAGTGGGGATGGGTGAAGGGGGTATTAGCCCTTTCTCCTGTGCCCTTTGGAATGCTCGCTCCCTTTCTAACAAGTGCCTCTCTGTACATTTATTTATTTATAAAATATTTTACCAGGAAGTAATACATTGAGAGTTACCTCTCGTTTTCAAGTATGTCCTGGGCACAGAGTAAAACAAATAATACATGGTTACAAGTACAGTTACATAAATGAACAGGGTATACATTATATACAAGACATTGCGTGCACAGTCAAAGAGAATATATATTATGAGCGTATGAAACAGTTACAGACCAGGTTAAAATGTGAGACAGCCTTAGATTTGAAAGAACTTAAACTGGTGGTGGATGTGAGAGTCTCTGGTAGGTTGTTCCAGTTTTGGGGTGCATGGAAGGAGAAGGAGGAACGTCCGGATACTTTGTTGAGCCTTGGGACCATGAATAGTCTTTTGGAGTCTGATCTCAGGTGATAAGTGCTGCATGTGGTAGGGGTGAGGAGCTTGTTCAGGTAGCTGGGTAGCTTGCCCATGAAGAATTTAAAGGCAAGACAGGAAAGGTGAACTTTGCGCCTAGACTCTAGTGTTGACCAATCTAGTTCTTTGAGCATTTCACAGTGATGTGTGTTGTAGTTGCATTGGAGAACAAAACGACAAATTGAATTGTAGAGGGTGTCAAGTTTGCTAAGGTGGGTTTGAGGAGCCGAGCCATATACTATGTCTCCATAGTCAATAATTGGCATTAGCATCTGCTGTGCGATACACTTTTTGACCAGGAGACTTAGGGAGGATTTGTTCCTGTAAAGTACCCCTACTTTTACATAGGTCTTGGTTGTCAGGGTATCAATGTGCATCCCGAATGTTAAGTGGGAGTCAAACCATAAGCCCAGGTATTTAAAACTAGTGACAGGTGTTAGGGTGGTGTTAGCATTGGTTCTAATCAGGAGCTCAGTCACTGGAAGCTTTACAAATTTAATCTTGGTCCCAAATACCATTGTTACAGTCTTGTCAGTGTTTAAAAACAGTTTGTTTTGGGAAATCCAGTTTTCGAGTCTCAAAAAGTCAGACTGAAGTATGTGTTGAAGGTCAGAGAGGCTATGGCAATGTGCATATAGGATTGTGTCATCTGCATACATGTGTATTGAGGCTTCCTTACAAGCTTTGGGAAGATCATTAATGAACACTGAGAAGAGTAGGGGCCCCAGAACAGAACCTTGCGGGACACCACAGGTGATATCCAGGGGGTTGGAGTTAGAGCCTGAGATGGACACATGTTGGGATATTCCTGATAGGTAGGACTGAAACCAGTTTAAAGCATGTTTCCCTATTCCAGAGCTCTGGAGTTTGTTAAGCAGGATGGCATGTTCAACTGTGTCAAAAGCCTTTGCAAAATCTAGGAATACTGCACCAGTGAGTTGTCCCCGTTCCATTCCACACTGGATTTCATTGCAAACTTTTAGCAGGGTAGTTACGGTGGAGTGTTTGGGACGAAACCCAGACTGGAATTGGCTAGGGAAATTTGTCTTGGTGTAGAAATCGCTTAATTGGGAGTGGACACATTTTTCCATGACTTTGGATAGAATTGGGAGAAGTGAGATTGGCCTGTAGTTTGAGACAGTGTTTGTGTGCCCACTTTTGAAGATTGGGACAACTCTGGCAGTTTTCCAGGTCTTAGGGATATGGCCTGCAGACAGGATACAGTTGACTATGGACGCAATTGGTTTGGCAATGGCTGGGGCACCAAGTCGTAGGAACCTAGATTGTAGTAAGTCGGGTCCACATTGGCTGCTTAGTTTTAGTTTGAGGAGTACATGACTTTTTTGTCTATCACTCTCTGCTCCTATTTGCTATAACTGAGACCTGGCTCACTCAGTCTGACTCTGCTCTGGAAGCTGCCCTCTCCTATGGTGGCCTTTCCTTCTCCCACACTCCGCGCACTGATGGTAGGGGTGGATGCGTGGGGCTCCTGCTCTCCTCTCTCTGCCGTTACCGAACCCTTCCTATTCCTCCATCTCTTGCTTTTCCCTCCTTTGAGGCTCACACTGTCCAGATCTTCTCTCCTCTCCCTGTCCCTGTGGCAGTCATCTATCGCCCACCTAACTCTACTCATCCCCCTTCTGCCATTCTGTCTCACTTTGAATCCTGGCTCTCTTTCTTTCTCTCCTCAGACTCCCCTGTTCTTCTCCTTGGGGACTTCAATTGCCACATTGATGACACCTCTCTCCCTTAGGCTTCCCGCTTTCTCTCTCTAACCTCTTCTTTTGGCCTTAAACAGTGGACTGCAGCCAGCACCCAAAAGGATGGCCACTACTTAGACCTGGTTTTCACAAAAAACTTCTCTCTCTACGATTTCTCCATTTCCCCGTTTCCTCTCTCTGACCATCATCTCATCTCATTCTCTCTATCTCGCTTCTCCCCTTCTCCACCTCCATCAACCCCCCGGTTCTGCGGAAACCTGCGCTCTTTTCACTTACCTGATTTTGAGTCCACTTTACGCTCCTCCCTCTCCTCTCTCAACTCTGCTACAGACCCTGACAACCTGGTCAGGAACTACAACTCTGCCGTGTCCTCCTCTCTTGATCTACATGCCCCACTTTCTCTCTGCCGCACTCGCCCTTCTAACCCTAGACCCTGGCTAAATTCCCACACGCGCATGCTGTGTTCCTCCACTCATTCCTCTGAACGCCTCTGGAGGAAATCTCACACTCTCGCAGACTTCCTTCACTACAAATTTATGCTATCCTGTTTCAACTCTGCCCTCTCGCAAGCTAAACAAGCCTACTTTTATGCACTAATCAACATGCACAAGTCTAACCCACGCCGACTGTTCTCTGTCTTTGATACTCTACTCAAACCACCCTCAACTGCCTCTCCTTCCTCCATCTCCGCTCAGGACTTTGCAGACTATTTTAAGGAAAAGGTGGAATCCATACGTCAGTACATCCCATCTGTTTCTTCCTCCCATCCTACACCTCTTCCTAACTCTCCTCCTGCCTTCCTAGACTCCTTTTCCACTGTCTCAGAGGAGGATGTGTCGCTGTTGATCGCCTCTTCTCCCTCTACTACTTGCCCTCTTGATCCCATTCACTCCCATCTTCTAAAAACTCTTGCTCCTACTATAATCCCAATGCTCACACACATTTTTAACTCCTCCCTCTGCTCTGGAACCCTTCCGTCCTCCTTCAAACATGCAACAGTCATACCATTACTCAAAAACAGCAAGCTTGACCCTACTTGTCTTTCTAACTATCGACCTGTCTCCCTCTTGCCTTTTGCCTCTAAACTCCTTGAACGTCTTGTATTCTCTCGCTTGCTCCATTTTCTCAACTCCTATTCTCTCCTAGACCCTCTACAATCTGGCTTCCGCACTGCTCACTCCACAGAAACAGCCCTCTCTAAATTAACTGATGACCTCCATGCTGCCAAAGACAGAGGTCATTACACTCTGCTCATATTACTCGACCTCTCTGCAGCATTTGACACCGTGGACCAACCTCTTCTCCTTCATATTCTCCATACTCTTGGTATTCGGAACACAGCTCTATCCTGGATCTCATCCTACCTCTCCCATCGTACTTTCAGTGTCTCTTTTGCTAACACCTCCTCCTCCTCTATTGATCTCTCTGTGGGGGTACCCCAGGGCTCTGTCCTGGGACCTCTTCTCTTTTCTCTGTACACACTCTCTCTAGGTGACTGTCACTGGAGACTCCTGTGGCGGGTAGGATCTCGGTGGCCGGAACAGCAGGAAGCGTAGTAGGGGTCACAATCAGAGGGTCCGAGGCAGGCGGCAGACAGCGCAGTCAGGAAACAAGCAGAGGTCTGAGGCAGGCGGCAGGTAGCGACGTCAGGTAACAAGCAGATGTCAGAAACGAGGAGACTGGAACAGGACAGGGGAGCAAGGACAGGTCTGGGGGCAGGGACTGAGAACAGGAACAAACAGGGACAAGCCAGATTACCAGCAAGGGCTTTTACTGTGAACAGACTTCTATGGTACAGGTACAGAAAACAGATCAGGATATCAGAAGCATGTGCATTAGGAATCTGACTTCAAGCAAAGGCAAAAACAACAGACAGGAAGCAAGCTATAAGGACAGAGACAGGAGCAACAAGAAGACAGACATATAAAGGAACGCAGAGCCAACAGAAGTCAGCAGCACACCCAGTGGACAAGGAAGCTATGGCTAGGCAGGAGGTGTAGGCGACCCTGACAGTGACCTAATAACATCTTTTGGGTTTAAATATCACCTCTATGCTGTCGACACACAAATATACTTTTCAACACCCGACCTTACACCTGCTGTACAAACCAAAGTTTCTGAATGTCTCTCTGCTATATCATCCTGAATGACCCTCTGCCGCCTTAAACTCCACATGGCTAAAACAGAGCTTCTCATACTTCCTCCCAAACCTGGCCCTACTACCTCCTTCCACATTACTGTTGGAACTACGATCATTCACCCAGTAGCCCAAGCACGCTGCCTAGGGGTCACACTCGACTCCTCTCTCACATTCGCCCCTCACATTCAAAACATTTCTAAAACTTGTCGCTTTTTCCTCCGCAATATAACAAAGATACGCCCTTTCCTCTGTTGCTCGACTGCTAAAACTCTGACTCAGGCCCCATTCTCTCCCGTCTTGATTACTGTAACCTCCTGCTGTCCGGCCTTCCTGCCTCTCACCTGTCTCCCCTACAATCTATCCTAAATGCTGCTGCCAGAATCACTCTACTCTTTCCTATATCTGTCTCAGCATCTCCCCTCATGAAATCCCTCTCCTGACTTCTGAACAAATCCCGCATCTCACACTCCATTCTTCTCCTCACTTTTAAAGCTCTACACTCTTCTGTCCCTGCTTACATCTCAGCCCTAATTTCTCGCTATGCACCATCCTGACTCTTGCGTTCTGCTCAAGGATGTCTTCTTTCTAACCCCTTTGTATCTAAAGCCCTCTCCCGCCTTAAACCTTTTTCACTGACTGCCCCACACCTCTGGAATGCCCTTCCCCTCAGTACCCGACTAACACCCTCTCTATCCACCTTTAAGACCCACCTTAAGACACACTTGCTTAAAGAAGCATATGAATAGCACTGTGGATATTCTGAACACATGATACATAAAGCCTGGCCCCCTGCAGAATTCCCTCCTACAGTCTCTGTACGTTCTCCCTACCTAACTATTAGACTGTAAGCTCCTCTTCCTTAATGTTACTTTTATGTCTGAAGCACTTATTCCCATGATCTGTTATTTATATTATCTGTTATTTATTTTGAATTCCACATGTATTACTCCTTTGAAGCGCTATGTACATTAATGGCGCTATATAAATAAAGACATTCAATACAATACAATTAGCCCCAAGGATGGGTGTTTAGGCATCCCGGGTGGTTATTGGGGGAGGGTGTGGGGGAGGGTGTTTAGGCCTCCCGGTGTGTAGTGGGGGAGGGTGGGTTAACCGATTAATTACTATAGCGGTTACCTACCGCTAAGGTGATTAAGGGGTTAGGGGACACTTTTTTTATTGTTCTATATTGTTTGCAGCAACAGAGGGCATGGACGGGATAAGGCTGAGGGACGGCCTGCATCGTGGCAGCCTGGCAGGGGGGAGTGCAAGATTTATTTACTTTTTTATGCTGCTTATTGTATTTTAAATGAGCAAATGCATTATTATCCATATGTGGATAATAGTAATTTTGCTCATTACTGTAGTGTATGTGTTAGGGGGCGGGACGGGGGGGAGTGTATTTATTTAAATGTATTTATGTCTTTTTTATATTTTTGGGGGGCACAGGATTGGTACCACAGACAAGTAGGGACCCCTGGACACCTGCGGGACAACCTGGGGTCACCCATATTTGATGTATGTTAGTTGGTTATATAGGTTGTTGGGGGCACAGGGGGTGGGTGTGTTGTATACTGCAATGTTTATTGGGGGCAATTGTCCCCAATAAACTTGCTATTGTGCCTTAACCCCTTCATTGCCTTAGCGAATTGCCGCTAAGGTAGTGAAGCTGCTTTAATGTATTTTTTTTATACTGTGTGGGAGCAGAAACGGTTTGATTTCTGGCCCAGGTACCCCCTGCTTCCTGAGTTACAGGCCCCAGTATGGGGCATCAGATGCCAGTGTCGCCGCCATTTGTATTACATCCACATCGTGTGACGTGTGACATGTAAACAACGGGAGACTGGCACCCCATATCTGGGCCTGTAACTCGGGAAGCAGGGGTTCCCCATGGCTGAAATCAATGCGGTTCATCTCCGGAGACCCCCTGCTCCCGCACACAGACCCCCTGCTCCCACACACTATTAAAAAAATTACATTAATGCAGCTTCATTACCATAGCGGCTAGCCGCTACGGTAATGAATTATTGTTTATTGTGATGTGTGTTTTGATACTACTTTAGATGTGCAAGGGGTCTCCGGAACAGAACCGCATTGGTTTCAGGTCCGGGGACCCCTACTTCATGAGATAAAGGCTCCGTTATAGGGTGCCGGTTTCCCACTGCTTTGTTTACATCCCATGTGATTGGGACATCTTCAAGCAGAGGGATACCAGCACCTCATAACGGGGCCTGTATCTTGGGAAGCAGTGGATCCCCTGACCTGAATTCAATGCTGTTCTGCTCCGGAGACCCCCTGCTCATCTACACTTATAATAAAATTTAAATGTTAAAATATTTTTTTTCCGGCGAGATTATTGCAGAGAGAGGCGGATCTCTCTGCAACAGATACAGTAGATCTCGCCGGGCGAGCCCTTCTCGGAGGGCAGGTCATTTTGGCGCCGGCAACTCACCATGTTTGCTAATATTGCTCTCACTGTTATTCGGACCTTTCTGCATACTGTGAGAGCAACTCGGCAAAAACATGGCGAGTTGAAAACCGTGCCGATAATTTTTTTTGACGCTTTCTGCATGAGGCCCTTAGTTTGTTAGCCAACAATTTATCTGCTTTATTGCCTTTATCATAATAGTGCTGGTTAGTCCATTTCAATTCTCTTTCCGTGTCCTCTAATTGAATCTTTCTTTCTGTTAACCTTGCCGCTGTAAGGGATTTATACAGTCTTTTTGACTTATTTTTATGTTGCTCTAGGCTTCTTATTTTGTCTGTTATTTCTTTCTTTTTTTGAGGGTGTGTGTGGGGGGGGGGGAATATTAGAAGGGAGGGCATGGGAGAAGGGGGGGAGGAGCAGGATGCCCAGCCTATACAGGTAAACTTTGAAACATTTTTAGATTTGCACTATTTTAACTTTCTCCCTCTCTAGAAGCAGACATTAAAAGCAAAACATTTAGTCAGACCGGTATCGCTAAGAGACTCATTCATTGCCTGAAATCTCCATATTAGATTCCTACAATCTTATAATTTAAGCAAACCACTGAATCTTTAACCAGTAATTTTGAACTATAACCAATTCAGCTTAACTTAAGGCTGTCACTAAAGAACCTTTAAACATGGGTGTCGGGAACCCGGTCCTCACCAACCATTACACTTTATATATTTGAACTTTAAATGTACAACTTAAGCTTAGACATAGTTTACCACCCTCAGTGTTAAGAAGTCTCTGACACATTAGCTTGAACATTGTCCCTGGGCCACACAATCCCCAACACCCGTCAAAGTATAGGACCTGGTTTGATTAGTAGATCATTGACATCCACGGCCATGGCAAAATCCATTGTACTAACCAGCGCCAGGTGTAAAACTATCTTTACTTTTATTTCTTCAGGTACTGATTGTTACCGCAGGCTGCAGGGGGGTGGAGGAGAGGGAGGGATGGGACACGAACCAGCAACCCAGTGCCATTTATTTTTTTCCTTGTCAGGCCTACCAGAGGGCCTCAGCCTATGGGTAAATAGAGTACCTCACCGGCCTCTTTGTGCCTCCGGGGATGTGCGGCACAAACGGGACAGCGCTGGATGTGGCCGGGAGTGTCACCCCTCATGGCTCCTCCTGCCGTGCAAGTTATTAAAAGATGGATGGAGGAGGGGAGTGGTCACCTCATCATAGGGGATGAGATAGCTCCAAGTCCTCTACTCACCCACCCTAGAGGGCCGATGGCTCGCCAATATTTCTGAGGCTTTTGGGGGCAATGCATTACAGTTTAATTCATTTAATGAAATGAAGTTAATAAAGTCTCTTTACATTCCCCCCTCCGCCCCCCTTCCCCTGTGAGAGGGAATATGTGGCGGGGATTTAGCTGGTTGATAATGTTATTATATCTTCAAAAAATGAATTGTTCATTATTTTTCCTTGTGTGCTTATTGCAGTATATTATTTGTGCAAAGTACAGTCTTTATTATTGTTATTATTGGGTGCCGACAATTGTTGTTTTCCACTTTGGATAGGGGTTATGAGGTTGGGACTGTCAGCCCACTTTTTCTTCAAAACCCCTAGCCTCTACTTCCTAAGTTGTACCGCCCCACCAGCTCTCTTCCATGTGCTGTGGAGGCAAACACTAGATGTTTCCAACAGCGGAGTGTGTGCTCCCGTGGATCTCTCAGTGTCACTGAACAACTGCTCCTTCCTCCCCACACACAGGCCAGTGGCTGCCATCTTATTAGGACTGGATCAGGGGAAGCGGGGGCCGTGCTTTCTGAAAGCGCACCAGACAGGACTGTTATTGATTTATTTTGCCTGTTGTGCTACTGTATATGCCGGAGGGAGGAGGGATTGGAGCCTGCAGTGTGGATGGTGGTGCTGCCTCAATCTTAACTGTCGGTTGTTGTCTCCTCCTCTCCTTACAGGATGATAGTGGCCATTTTGTTGCCGTTCCCACATACCGCCGCTTTCTCCTTTTCTTGGGGAGGGGGGGAGAGGGTGAAATGGGATCAATTTTATTGATGATATAGCTGTAGGGAACGCTATCAGCTCAGAGCTATGTTTTTCTCTTTTTATTTATATTTTTCCCCCACTGCTGTTTGTCTGGATGTGCTGTGCTTTAATTTTCGCTGGTGGTGGCCATCTTGTATCCAGATGGAATTCAGCTAAACTGCAGGATGGAACGCATGGGAAAGGACAATATCTGAATCAGTCGGCCCCCCAAGTGCAGCAGAGCTCTCACCGCTGTCCAACCACTCTGGACCGTGGTGGCCCGCTCACAACGAAGATCCCCGGCCTTACCGGCAGGGGAGGGGGCTGAGAAGAATGTCCAATGGAGAACATTTCAGCTGGGGAAGATTGTGGGATCTCCCGGGCGATATGCAGGCCCCATACGTTTATTTATGCAGGTGTGGAATGGTGTGATGTAGTCAGGGGGACAGGGAACAGGTCTGAGGGACAAGTTTTATTAATGTGTGTGGCCCTGCACAGAGGCCTGTACATAACTTGCCTCTCAGTTCAAAGATCAATGGCAGCCATTTTATTTCTGAACCCGACTGAGTCCGAGCTCAAGCTGCTGCCCCTACATCTCCTCTGGCCATGGATTATACCTCCAATCCACAGAGGGATCTCCGCCACTGCTACCCAGCTCAGCAATGGGCCTGACCACCCAGGAAGTGTCCCCCTCCCCTTCGGCACTGTCCCTCTGGGTCCCTTTTGAGAAAATGGCTGCCCGCTCCCCTCTTTTAGCCCCACTCATCAGTAACAGGTAGATTAATGTGAATATATACAGTATGATTTTATTTTGGTGAGGGGCGTCTTCTGACTAATCTACTAATCGTGTCCATTTATGTTGCCAAGTCAGGGATCAGAGTAAATTGCAGGGCTGTTAGGCACAGTGCCCCTGTGGGGTAGCAGCATGCCTGAGACCCAAATGTATGTTATTGGCCTTCACCACAATGGTCACCCCAGTCCCGTTGGCCCCCGTCGGGTCCTGTTCACCTCAGATCTCTCTTTATCATGGATTAGTTGCTACATACGCCTTCTGATATGCTCAGCGTATTGGTAGATGTGTTTGAGTGGTTTATGCCGTTTTGAGACTGCACGCTGGTGTTGGTTGTGACCACCAGGCCTCCACAGTGCCAAACTCTTGTTTCGTGAATGCAGTTCAGATAATTATAAAAGTGATATTGGCGTGTAGCCTATATAATAGTCTTTATGACTTGTTTTAGTCTTTAGGAAAAATTTAGTGGTAAAATTATAAGGATGGCAGTTGATTTAATTTCTCTTGTTGAGGAGCTCCAGCTTTATGCGACCATCTTGCAACGCTCCAGGCCACGCCCTACGAAGCTTTTATTCTATTTTAATTATATTGCTTTAAAGCAGTGGGTCTCCAGAGCTGAACCGCATTAATTTCAGTCCTGCGTGCCCCTTACTTCCCAAGTTACAGGTCCCATAATGGGGTGCCAGTAACAACCTGCATATTTAATCCTCCCGCGTCATGTGATCAGGACATTTAAACATGGCGGAAATACCAGCATCCCATACTGAGGGCCTGTAACACTGGAAGCCGGGAATCCCTATGGCTGCAATTGAGCTCTGGAGACCCCCCTGCGAGTCTCTTACAGGCTGATGCAAAATGTAAGATTCAAACAGTGGGAGTCCCATTCAGAAGCAAGGACTCCTGCTGTGTTAATCCTGATGGGCCATTCCCCAACGTCAAGCACAGTGCCGTAAACGCTTGACTTTTGGTCCAAATTTCACTAGCACATGTGTTGGTTTTAGATACAAGATGATACATCTGTAGAAGTGCTCGGTTTGTTGGTGGTAGAGGAGGTGGGTGAAAGTTATAGTTGCCCTACTGTGGGTGTTTAGGCCTCTCAGAAGGGTTGCAGGAGGGGTTAACACATTTATTGTTGTAACCGCTAAGGTACTGTAAGGGAGGTGTTAACCACTCCCCAGAGGACTAAACCCTTGGGCAACTACAACCTTCATCCATCCCCTCTACCACCAACAAACCAGGTATAGCTGTTTAACCACTTAATTAATTTAGCAGTTAGCCACGAAGGTCACCTGTTATTTAAATTTGTGGGTACATACTGTAGGATTGAAGCAGGTCTCCTGAGATGAATCACATTACTCTATCAGCGACAAACAGGGCACTTGGATTTAACCCTTTCTTTACCTTTACAGTTAGCCATTAAGATAATGAAGCTCTGCTTTAATGTTAATTTTAATAACATCGTATTGAATCAGGGAATCCTTGGAGATTAAATTAAATTAATGGTGTTCAGCTCAAGAGACCCCCTGATTTAATTCTGTATTAAATAATGAATATAAATAACATTATTACTGCTTAAATTGATGTTTAAATGATAAAAAAAGTTTGTTATTGTTATCTCAACACACACATGTAGAACATTGGTTGAATTGCTTTTTTTTTTCATAAGAAAATAAGACACCAGGCTGAGGCCCGGTCTTAATCAGAACATTAATTTTCACTTTTCTTCTCTCAAAGACTCAATATTTTTATTTTAGAGTGTGTTTAAGTTATAAATTTAAGATGTATGTACAATTTGGCCTTGATGGGTGGATTGGTTTCCAGGAAGCGTGGCTTGTGAATGCTATCTAAGGGGCGCGAACACCCATGCGCGATGACGTCATACGCTTCGACGCGCATGCGCCCCCATGCGTAATGACATCACGCGTCCCGACGCGCACTCATCCCTCCCCCCACACATTGTTGGGGCGTGTGATGTCATCACGCATGGGTGCGCATGTGCGTCGATGCGTATGACGTCATCGCGCATGGGTGCACACCCGTTAGTGTGTAATTTTGGCGCGAATTGGGGTAACTTGTATGGGTATTTATAGGCGGACATAGGGGGTACGATACGCATAGGAGGGTACTTACACTGCCGACACACTTAATTGCAGTGCGGCCAGATCCGCAAGCCGGGAGATTTCCCGGCTTGCTAGTGGCCGCCCCTCGGCGTGCCGCGCGTCATAGATGCGCGGTCACGCGTCTTCGGGAGCCTGCGCCCCCTGCACGCGCGTCCAGGGCTCCCCGAGGGAGCCCTGGTGTCCCGCGATGTGGGGGACGGCGGCAGGGGGTTCCGGGGGACCCGGCGGACCCGGCAGCGGTAGGGAGAGCGCCCCGATCGGAGGGCGCTCTTCCGCTGCTTCGGCGTGCGCCCGTCACCCTCGGGCGCGCGCCAGGCTACTGCTGCGGCCAAGAACGGGCAAATGCTCGAATAAACTTGGCCGCAGCAGTACCTCCGTTTTTTTAATATGGACCAATAAAAATTCTATTTTATTATTTTTGTCTTGGACCCACTCTATTTTGGCTGTGCGTTGGAGTGTTTTTTCCTTTGGATTCCTACTTATTCTCCTGGGTGCACGACTACAAGATACACTGGACTGGGGCAACAATATGTGAGTACATTATTGTTATTTATGTGAACCTAGGCCTCTCCCAATGAGGTTTTGGGTCTGAGTTTACTATTCTCAGCCCTCAGCCTTCAGGGACAGAGATATCCTGCTATTGACTTTACAGTCACCAAAGTGCTATGGTCATTGTTAATATACCTCACTAGCCCCAGCAGCCTATCCTTTGCATCTTTAAAAGGACTTATATTATTGACTTGTCTTTTGAAGACCGGAAGCAAATGTTGGAGCGCATATCACTAACATCCTCTATTCTTTAACACAGCCAGATGGTATGTAGTTCCCTTAAATTAGTAAATACAAAATAGGTGTAAAATGTATCATATGGATGAACCTAATGAACCATGAGGTTAAGGTCTAGAACCCTATGGTGCATTTGTTGGCCGCTACTGAACATTCAGAGAGACCAGTGGTCCTGGCAGGGAAATATATAGATCCAAAAAAGAAATAGACAGATGAAAATGAAAATAAATTAATTAATAAAGACATGGGGCCTCATGCAGTAAGCGGCGGAAAGGCACTTCTCGCCCGTTTCCCGCCAAAAAAGCCTACCCCTATTTAGTAAGGGGCGAGAAAGTGGTGATAATCAAAAAAAACGCCAGTTTTGTTGGCGGTTTTTTTTTTTCCGCCAGTGGCGAGGCGAGAAGGCACTTTTTGCCTAAAATAGACACATTTTCCGCCACGCTGTATTCTAGTAGTGGCGAGTAGCTTTGCGGCGCTATTCGCCACTCTAGAATGGCGTTTTTATGCCGAATCAGCCTCGCAAAAAAAAGTTGGCTAGTTGATGGTGAGAGGTTGCTGATGAGCGGTGGATTGGCACTTACAAAAAAACGCTTCTTGAAATATATATTGTTAGCATGCTGTCAATGGAGCTAAGACATATTAGTTTGTATTATTGATTCTGTGGTCTTTGAAATATATGATTTGTTACATTAACTAGTTCATCTTATTGACATAATAGTGTCACCTTTTACGTGTAGGATGTTTTAAATATATCAGTTTTTACTGTTATGATTAATTACAGAATAAATCAATATATTATTAATGGTAAGTCTTTGGCTAGTCTCTTAAAGGAACACTTCATATAAGATAAATCATGTTTGTCAACATAAAAAATTATATACTTCATTAACCTGAAATACCCTATAATAACAACAAGGCTCGTGTATAAAATGTTGACATTTATTTCATAATGTTTATAATGTTAAAAGCATGTTGCAACTCACACATTATGCATATTGCTAATATTTACATGTTTTGTAGGCACGCCCTCTCTGTAGTACAGAACCAATAGTGTAACCAATTGTTTACACACTCATTAACATTCCATGAATACATTGGACACAATGCACTGCAACACTTGCATGTAACTACTGTTCTTCAGACAACAATGACATCACAAATGAGATATGGATATAGTAAATAATCAATTCACATTATACTTAATTTTAGTATTGACGGATATTATTTCCAGCACAAACAAGTGTGTGAAATGACACAAATATTCTTAATAAACACCTTCATCCAGCAATATGCTTTTATATATTTCTCTACTGTACATTCATGTAATGAAATATTCTTGCACACACTTGTGTACATACAAATTGGAAGCATTTTGAATGTGTTGTTACCTTGTTGTAACCAATGTTGTATAGTAATTTACAAACATGTCTCCTTATTACCTCACAATGTTTTTATGTGCAAATTAACAGTTACTCATTGTTCGCAAACAGTAATATGCCATGAAAATGCTAATATATTTAGACAACAGGTTAATTTAATTCAGTCACGTGACCTAATCACATATGTATTTAAAGGAGGAACAATCAACCCTCCTTGTGACGTCGACATGGATATGCAAACAAGACGTTTGCTGATGAGAAGGCGGAGGCTTGTTTTGCAGGAGGGACAAAATAGACAGGATGTGAGAGGGAGAGGAGAGGGATAGGAGGAGAAGACAGAGGAGAGACGTGTTGGTAGCCTGTCCACGTGTGTACCGTGAAAGAACAGTTTTAGATGGCCTGAGTGAGGAGGAGATTATAAATCGTTATAGATTGAGTTCAGCAGCAATCTTAGGTCTTTACGAAGAACTAAGAGCAGATTTGGATAGTGTAATAAGCAGAGGTCGTGCAGTCCCTGGTCTTGTTAAAATGCTGTGCTCATTACATTTTTTGGCTTCTGCGTCTTTTCAAACAACTGTGGGCATAGTGGGCGGGGTCTCGCAGTCATCATTCTCGCGGGCCTTTAGCCAGTTTCTATGTGCACTGACTAGACGCGCTAGGAATTATATTCATTTTCCTAGAGACCAGACAGAGTGGCTGGAAGTCAGAAATGGCTTTTATAACATAGCCGGGATGCCATGTGTGATGGGTGCAATCGATTGCGCCCATGTTGCCTTTATCCCGCCTAGTCAGAGTGAGCATGCATACCGTAATAGGAAACACTACCATTCCCTGAATGTGCAGGTGGTATGCGATGCCACGATGAAGATAATGAATGTGGTAGCCAGATTCTGTTGTTCCAGCCATGATTCATCTATCCTTAGAAACTCATCAGTTTTCCATGCCTTTGATAATGGGAATTTTGGGCATGGTTGGCTGGTGGGTGAGTACATATTCCGAAGTGTTAACATACATATGTCATCATGTCTAATTTGGTCAAATTTAAAATTGTGTTTTTGAAATGAGCTTTTTATCATAATGGCAAATAATATTTAACATAATGATTATGCAATTTTCATATTCTATTTAGCATAATAGTGTATTGGATAGATATTTACAAATATGTCCACCTACACCCACACACACAATAACACTACAACACAAGTGCCCATCAATCCAAGTGTTACTTGAGATATATGATTTCACATATTGTAATACAACATCGGTATTGTCACCTAATGCAAATTTGCCATATACTACATATGATTGTGTAAGTGATCATTATTGAAATATGTTTTTATTGTTTGAACATGATATATGTGCATGTTTAGATATCATCTCAGACATAGGACATGAAATATAAAGTCCTAAATATTTTGGCTTCAACAATAATCAAAATTGACAATGAAACATATGTGACAACATTACTACAATGTTTCGCCTGTACATTAATTCAGGTTACGGGATCCGACCGTGGCTTTTGACACCATTGGCAAATCTGCAATCACCTGCAGAGGACCGATATAATGTTGCACACATATCCACTCGGTCAGTTATCGAGCGTACATTTGGACTGTTGAAAAGTCGGTTCAGGTGTTTAGATAAAACTAGCGGTGCATTAAAGTATAAGCCTGAGAAGGTTTCTGACATAGTCATTTGTTGTTGCATTCTGCACAATATTGCATTGCGTCATAATCTTGAAGGCGACATATGTGAGGGGCTTGAGGAAGAGCATCCCGTATATGCTGCAGGTGACAATGAGCAGACAGCCAGTGGTGTCGAGACACGTCAGAATGTGATCGACACCTATTTTTCAGGTAACCAACAAGGTAGATATGAATATTAAGAAATACTGTCATGAAAGTGTGGTTGAATTAAATGTGTCACCTTCTTATCATCATAGGATAGTGTTTGTTCTCCTCCTCCTCATATTTAACATCTGTGTTCTTTGGCTAAGCACATCTGGATATGGTATGTATATTTTTTCTATGTAATTTTTAACAAATAGAACAGTTTTGGGTTATATCATCTATGCATGAATGATCAATGTTGTCCAACTACAAATTATATTTAATGCTTGCTGTCCTATATGCTTGTTATCAATATTTCTTAGTGTAGCTGTCAAATATCCTGCACATTATTGATAACAAATGCGAGACTTGCACAAGAACTGAGTTCATGGTTCAGGGATGCATATATGAAACAATCCGTGGATACAGCAACAACAGATGATACATGACTCCTTTGATTTAGCATAAGTCAACATGATTGAAGCTCCATTTGTGTATGTTTTTGAACACCTTTCAATACAAATCTGTGTAGCCTTTGTTAATCTCTGTTGCTGGTGTATGTGAGTGAAAGAACGTGAATATGTTATCAACTTTCACTAGTGTAGTAACTAAATATGTGATGTCATCACACTCATTGTCGTAACTTGAACTAAAACAATTTTCATGCTGATTGTTAGTTGTCAACAACAGTGTAACTAATTGTAATGTTCATCAAAATACAATGCTAGGATTGCATTTGTATCTTATTTTGATATATCTGTTGATGAATTACATAGTATGAACGTGTATGTTAACAACCATGAAAATGTGTAGCTACTATATGGATTTTTTTAAAAAAGTATTCCTAATGTGTGATCTGTTAGCTCAGCTGGCAAATGTTACATTTTGTAAATTTGAAAGTTAGAAGGTTTGCAATTGTTGATAATACTTATATGAACATTATTGTTTAAAAAAACATATACATGTTCAAAGTTTCATTTGTCATGCATTTCATTAACTGTGAAGAAACATGATATTAAAAATCTTATCAAGTCACTTTTGTTATAGTTAATGCTATATGTCAACTTATGGGAATCATATACATAATGCAATCATTTGAAATAAATGTAGTAAACATAATTAAAATTATTGTTAAACAGTTACATATAATGATATAGTTAGTATGAGTATAAATCTGATTAATGTTATGAATAACGAAATGTAACATCACTAATAGTTAACTGATGAAGTTACATTCACTACAAGCAGAAATAAGCGTCACTGATTAAATCAGCATTAGTGTTTGCAACCATAGTAACATTCATTTAAACTGTGAGACACGTCTCAAATCAGCAAACTCTCTTTGTGTAGCCAGGTACATTTATTGATTGTTAGTCCATGTCAGAGTGATATTTCTGAAATACAAAGGACATACATTTCACAATTTGCATCGCAATGGTTATGTTATTCTGAATATTTTTTATTATGCTGTTAATCAGTGTACATGTTAACGCATAAGGTACATATATGCTTCCATTATAAGTTGTGCTATGCTGCGGTCACAGTGACTTGCATAGCGCGAGCATCTGTGTGCATTGTGCGCGGTTACACCTGCCCCCCAGTCACTCATGTCCGACTACATGCGTCGCCGCACATTTAACAGCCCTGCTGTACTGCAAGGTTCAACACACTGCTAAAATTAAAGAAGCGGTCCCAGTAATGTTTGTGTGCATGGCGCGGCCTGCACTGTGCGTGTAAGCACTGCCCCTCAATGGTGCTGGGCACAGTACACCCCATCACACTGAAGGTGCAGCCACGCCGTGATGCATGGTTTTCTACAATGAGGGCGAAACAGGCGCGTGAGGTCATGGACACGACCCTGCTAACATCCAAACACGCCCCCTCCCATCATAAGCTCGCCCTCTCTCCTGTGACCTAACATCACGGTTAGTGTTGTGCACGCGCAGACCTCCGCGCATCTCACACTGATGCGTGTTAGCAAATAACAATGTCTAAGTACAAGCATTTAACAATAATGGTGTTGTGAGCGTTTATGAGTATGCTTACATTATACGTGTGCACACGCAACTGAGATTGCGCGCGCACATCATATTTTCTCATACATGTAGGTCGTCATAGTTATGAGTCCGCATTGTCACATGATCACGTAGCCACGTCACAGATGGACGCGACTATCACATTAGCCAATGTGTAATTGTAAACAAGTCATTCAACATGATTGTGTACGGATATACATGTGTAATGTTTGCAACAATGGGATAACTGTTATGTAACTGAACGTTACATGTGTGTCATTGTCTCTTAATGTATTTTTGTGACAACTGTCATAATGTATATGTACCCATGTTACAATATGTGTGAGTTTAGACTAAATGTTTGGCTTTAGCGTCTGTTTTTGTGATGCTGCATATGATGCAGTGTTATTGTCAAGTAGTAATAGTTTTGTCATAGTGTAAGGATAACAATGTTTACCTTTTTATTTGTAGTTAGAAACGAGATTGCTGGAATATGCAGCTGCTGCCAGCGCTGTGTCCGTCGCCGCCGCTGCTGCTATGCAGATACGGAATGCCAATCATTGAATCAATCCTGGGATGCTGAGGCACATACATCTCTGTGAGACCGTCATATGGTAGTTCCCCGTTTGTTTGCCAGGACAAGGACTGAGGCAGGTACACAGGTTCTCTGTTTTCCCATACACACATGTTTGGACCATGTACATTAGGCAACAGACCATTGTAGTTACCTCCACATTGCATGTGAGATTGTGGTACGCACTGTTGTTAGTTTGGGTAGGAGACAGCACTCTGTGGGCGTTGGTTGTAATGGGAATTACGTAAAAAGAAGCTGTTTAGCAGAAGATACAGTATGTTCCATGTTGTAAAGTAATCTTCATAGAATCCACAACTTTCCAGCAACAGTAGATTTCACCAGGCCGGGGGTAGACTCGTTGTAACGGACTGAATTTCCATTGCTTACGATTATTATTTTATTTGGAGTCATTATATTTGTCTTGTATAAAAGCATAAATTTGACGTAAAGTCGCTTTCTTATCTTGCTGTAATTCTATTGCTTCAAAAATTAAAAATTTTAATGGTCGTCTCACACTTGAAGCCATGTCTTTTCCCTTGTAAATTGCAGTTAATAATGACAATTTCTAAGCTTCTCTTGCAAATACACAATTGGATACTTTTTATCAATGTGACGTGATTTTCAAGGTTACAAAACAAAAGGCACTTTTTCCAGCTTAAAAACTCCCACAAGCAGGTGTTTATAAATACAAGCATGATCAAATAGTTCCGTTAGACATCTTTATTTAATTCTTAAAGATTAGTAATGCTATGTTTACCCAATTAATGTTCACAAAAAGTGTGTTTACTTTAGCATTTTTAAAAAAATGAGTGTGAACTAAGATCACTGTGTCCTTCTAACCATTATAACAGACATATGCCAGAACAGATACATACAACATTTTGTGTAACACATATAGTAAGGCAAAACACACAAATGTATATATTATCACACACGTGTGTGTGTGATTGTGTATATATGTATATATATATTTATATATATATATATATATATACACACACACGTGTGTGTGTACATACACATACATACATACACACGTGTGTGTACATACATACATATACACACACACACGTGTGTGTGTGTGGGTATATATATACATATACACACACACATATATATATATATATATATATATATATATATATATATATATATATATATATATACATACATACATACATACACATACATACATGTGTGGGTGGGTGTATATATATATATATATATATTGTGACAAACGCCCCTCTTTTGTAGCGCTGACGTCTGTCTGGGTTCTTCCCGACACAGTCTTCTAGGGTTATTTATACAAAAAACAGGATCATGCAAAGTATTATGCTGCTTAACTCAGGCTTCTGCCTGCTTTATTTTCATCCAAGTAAGGTACTGCAGCTTTAACAAGTGTAGATTAGAGGTACTCAGATACTTTCATTCAGCAGTTCACACATTTCAGTGTTACAGTATTTCCCACACTGTTATTTTTAAGAAATAAAACCAAAATCATATAAACAAAATCCTATCCCTTTCAGGGATCAAACTACACATCAGAATAAGTCTCTCTAACAGCTGCTGGCCAACTAACCTGGTTCCCCAGCTTAAAACAATGCTCTCTCATTTAGGGTCACTAGATACAGCAGTCTTTTAGCAACAGCAATAACCATTTGTTTTGTCTTATCTGTTCGTGGTGGGAACTCGGTCCCAAGTGTCCAGGCAAATCCTCTGGTACTGTGATACTTGGAAGGGCCGTCCACCCCGAAACTGGAAACAGGGGAGCAGCGATACCCCCAGCCTCCAGGCTCTAAGGTGAGAGAGTGAAATGCAAAACCTCTCTGCTCTAAATACCTGTGCATGTGATTAGAAGAGCAGGTGAGGGAGAACTAGAGCCATTGTAATCTGTGGTCTGGATTTTCCATCCAGCTGCCTGAGTTAATGGGAAGCTGTGGAACGGATCATTTTTAACTATTCCTGCACTTTCTGACCTAAAATGGGACAGAAAGCTGCCTAACATCTTTGGACTATGTCACATATCCCCCTCCCCAGCTCACACCTACTGGCGTGAGCGGCCATGGACCTCACTGGGGTGAGCGTCCTACTTGAAATACTTGAGCTAACTCCTCAGTACAATATTAAGTATTCACATGACACGTACTGCTGCGGCACAGTTTATTCGAGCATTTGCCCGTTCTGTGCCGCAGCAGTAGCCTGGCGCGCGCCCGAGTGTGACGGGCGCGCGCCGAAGCAGCGGAAGAGCGCCCTCCGATCGGGGCGCTCTCCCTACCGCTGCCGGGTCCGCCGGGTCCCCCGGAACCCCCTGCCGCTGTCCCGCGATCGCGGGACACCAGGGCTCCCTCGGGGAGCCCCTGGACGTGCGTGCAGGGGGCGCACGCTCCCGAAGACGCGTGACCGCGCGTCTATGACGCGCGGCACGCCGAGGGGCGGCCACTAGCAAGCCGGGAAATCTCCCGGCTTGCGGATCTGGCCGCAGTGCAATTAAATGTGTCGCCAGTGTATATGAACTTTTTCCACGGCAATTATGAACAATAGGTTTCGTCATGAGACTATACTTGGCAAACATATTTTGTTGCTCTCTATTAGGGAACTATTTTGAAAAATAAGTGTCTAGCACACATTCTTACAACCCAGGATATGCTAAATATATTCACAAAACCAGACAATTTCTATTACCTCCCTGGGTTTTTCTACTCTAGAATATGAACCTCATTATATATTTACCAACAAAAAATGCCATCAACCCTGTATAGTAATTTGTAGTTTAGCTAAATTTTCAACACAGAGAACCAATATAACATTGCAATATTACCAAAATGCTTATTCTAGAGGCCTAATATAGCATAACTACACTAGCTTATTTGCAAAGTTAAGTGTCCGTGACATAGTCCACACGTGTAATAACAAAAAAATATCGGTCAATTCCCCAAACACATTTTTTTTTCTTTGACTTCCAGTCAATTACATTCCCTGACTTTATTTCATAGCCCGCTGCAACCTGCAAATGACTGGACTGTTTCTTTAGCTTCTGACGGAACTCTGGGGCTGGATAGTCTTTGTCTTTATATTGTGGCCCAGGGTGGCGAGATCCGGAAAAATTCAAGGCCAGCGTTGACCTTCGTTGCTTTTGCTTTGCAACCTTTGAACCTTTATGGTACTTCTTACTGCCATGTATTTTCTCACGACCATCACTCTCAGAGATTTGGGATTTCCCCTCTGGGGCATTTATATGGTATTTAGAAGATGAAGCACTGATTACCTTGATGGGGCTCTCACTAACCCCGGCTGTACCCTGTGGCATTTTACCTTTGCAGCCGGCAGACATGTACAGTACCGACACACTTTATTGCAGTGTGGTCGGTACCGCAAGCCGGGAGATTTCCCGGCTTGCTAGTGGCCGCCCCTCGGCGTGCCGCGCGTCATAGATGCGCGGTCACGCGTCTTCGGGAGCCTGCGCCCCCTGCACGCGCGTCCAGGGCTCCCCGAGGGAGCCCTGGTGTCCCGCGATCTGCGGGACGGCGGCAGGGGGTTCCGGGGGACCCGGCGGACCCGGCAGCGGTAGGGAGAGCGCCCCGATCGGAGGGCGCTCTTCCGCTGCTTCGGCGCGCGCCCGTCACACTCGGGCGCGCGCCAGGCTACTGCTGCGGCCAAGAACGGGCAAATGCTCGAATAAACTTGGCCGCAGCAGTAGTCTTGGACCTTTTTTTCCTGAGGCCTACATTTATTCAGGCGGAAGTACCGCTGGATAACCAGTGACGCATTTCTCAGGGTTTGATAGCGAATCCTGTTCTGTGTCATCCTAGTCAGAGACTGGATTTTTATAGTTGCTCCTTTCATAATGAGGAACCTGTTTCGTACCATGCGGGCACAGTAGAATGATTGAAGAACACAGGCTGCTTTATTCCGGCGATTGTACTGACGAATTTTCATCCCTCTGTAGGTAGCCTGTAGGATGATAGTTGCGGCGCGTTTACGCTGAGAATTTTCTCTTTCCCTTTTTCCTTGCATAAGAGCTTTGCAGTGCTTCTGAATTATTCTAATGCTTTTGTACTTTTTCAAAACGTTAAGTTCCTCCACGAGAGAATTCTGTTTTGTGCATACATGTCGCAATTCTGTTCTCAGAGCGTCCATTTCTTCCTGGTGCTGGCTCTGAGAGTGCATCAATGCATTCTGTAGTGCTTCCTGCACTTCTAATTTTTCCTGAGTCAACTGTTTCTTTACTTTTTCTGCTTGGTCAGTCAAATCTGAATTTTCCAATTTCAGACTCTCATTTTCTTGCTTTACAGTCTCTAACTCACTTAGGGCAATCTCATGGGTTTGCTTCAACATTCCCAGCTCTGTGTTCAGACCGTGGCCCTCCAGGCGTAAGTGTTGCACCTCTGTGCTGAGCGCATGAACCTCTTGTAGAGCCTTCCCGTATTTCTGTTTTAGGATAGCAATCAATTTGTCAGACTTAATCTGTTTTTCATCCATGCTGACAATTACGGTGTTGGCCTTTTCCAGCCTAGTCGTCACCTCTTCCAGCTCACTCCGTAAGAGAGACTCTGTTTTCTTCAAAGCCTCGTGCTCTTGTAAAGCTGGAAGTATACACCTCTGTAACTCGGCGTTCGCTTCTCGCTCCTTGTTCCAACATTCTCGCACCTTATTGTTAGATTCTTGCTCATTCTTCCAACATTCTCGCTCCTTCATCAATCCCTGCCGCAGGACTTCATAATCATGGCAGGCAGCTTGGAGTGCAGAAACCAAAGCCTCTTTATCCTGGTTCAAGGATTCAGCTTCCCTTTGCTCCGCCTTTTCCTTTGCCACTGTTCCCGTGACAATTCTGCCGGTCACTCCGGTCTGCAGCACATCTCGGCGCCTTTCTGACGTATGTCCTGACAGCGCAGGTTCAAGTGGCTCAGTCACTTCCCCTGTGACTTGAGGAACAGTTTTCTTTTTCTTCTTTCTTTTTGCTTTATTAGCTCCAGAGATATCAGTGGTACTGGGCACACACTCACTGGTATCAGCTTCCACATCTTGCTTGCACACATAGGGCGTTGCTTGCTTTTGCAGCTGTTTGTCTTTGAAAATTTTGGGGCACACATCTTCCATGTGACCTACTTTATGACAGGCCCAGCATACTAAATTCATCTGTGGGTACGGCTCTCCTCCAGGGGCCACATACGAGTCGTCATCATCATCATCATCATCATCATCATCATCATCATCATCATCATCATCGTATGGCCTGAAGGGACACTGTTTTTCATGATTATGTACATTACCAAACAAACATTTCACGTTGGCCATTTTAGAAACCCGGCAGGGAAAATTTGCTAGCTGCAATTTCACTCACTTCAGCAACTTGCATACAGCACTTGCTAGCTGCAAATTCACTCACTTCAGCAAAAGGCATTAGCTTTACAAACAGCATTTGCTAGATGCAATTTTTTTTTTTCTTCAGCAAAACATTTTGGTTTTCTGTTTGGGTTCAGGGTGCTATTGCATCCACACTTCGCACATTCTCTGTGTATGCTAGAAGCACAACTGATATACACAGTGGGACAGACTTCACTCATAGCATCTGTACTTTAGTTCAGCTGGGCGCCCATTTTAAACCCCCGCATTTATTTGCAAACCCACAGACTTTTTAGTGTTGACCCGCATTCTCCACCATATGTGACAAACGCCCCTCTTTTGTAGCGCTGACATCTGTCTGGGTTCTTCCCGACACAGTCTTCTAGGGTTATTTATACAAAAAACAGGATCATGCAAAGTATTATGCTGCTTAACTCAGGCTTCTGCCTGCTTTATTTTTATCCAAGTAAGGTACTGCAGCTTTTACAAGTGTAGATTAGAGGTACTCAGATACTTTCATTCAGCAGTTCACACATTTCAGTGTTACAGTATTTCCCACACTGTTATTTTTAAGAAATAAAACCAAAATCATATAAACAAAATCCTATCCCTTTCAGGGATCTAACTACACATCAGAATAAGTCTCTCTAACAGCTGCTGGCCAACTAACCTGGTTCCCCATCTTAAAACAATGCTCTCTCATTTAGGGTCACTAGATACAGCAGTCTTTTAGCAACAGCAATAACCATTTGTTTTGTCTTATCTGTTCGTGGTGGGAACTCGGTCCCAAGTGTCCAGGCAAATCCTCTTGTACTGTGATACTTGGAGGGGCCGTCCACCCTGAAACTGGAAACAGGGGAGGCAGCGATACCCCCAGCCTCCAGGCTCTAAGGAGAGAGAGTGAAATGCAAAACCTCTCTGCTCTAAATACCTGTGCATGTGATTAGAAGAGCAGGTGAGGGAGAACTAGAGCCATTGTAATCTGTGGTCTGGATTTTCCATCCAGCTGCCTGAGTTAATGGGAAGCTGTGGAACGGATCATTTTTAACTATTCCTGCACTTTCTGACCTAAAATGGGGCAGAAAGCTGCCTAACATCTTTGGACTATGTCACAATATATATCTATATGTCTATATATATATATATATATGTACACACACACATTTATAATACATTTCATTCAATCAACACATTTCTAAAAGCTAAACTCTGAAACATAATTTCAAATGTAGTAAGTATGATAATGACATTAATACATAAAGTGTGGATGTTGCATATTAGGGCTACTATTAATGAATGTACATATTAATGTTCAAAGGCAAATAAAATGATGGTAATAATTTCATCTAACGTGAACTGTATGTACTTTTGAACACTGTGTACTAGCATTTGTATTGAGTAATTATGTATGTAACATAATTATTTAATAATCATGTAGCTAGCATGAATTGGAAATGTTGGGCATTAAAGTAGTCTATGTGCAAATGAGTGTTGGCTTACATTTGTATGTACATTTATATATTATACTCTTTACACAAGTAGAATATGTCATTAAATACACGTGTCATAATGCTACTACATGTATTAGTGCAAAAAATAGGCAATTTAGCTACTGTACACACATATTCACAACACACTTAAAACAAACATCAAGACAACATGAAAGTATTTTGTTGAATAACAACACAAAACTACAGAGGCGGCACATTTTATTTGAGTGCGGCTAGCTCCGCAAGCCGGGGGATGCCCCGGCATGATAGCCGCACTCCCTCGGCGTGCCGCGCGTCATCGACGCGCGGTCACGCATCATCGGGAGCTTGCGCCCCCTGCACGTGCGTCCAGGGCTCCCCGAGGGAGCCCTGGTGTCCCGCGATGTGGGGGACGGCGGCAGGGGTTTCCGGGGGACCCGGCGGACCCGGCAGCGGGAGGGAGAAAGCCCCGATCGGAGGGCGCTCCTCCGCGGCTTCGGCGCGCGCCCGGCACCCTCCGGCGCGCGCCAGGGTACTGCTGCGGCCGAGAACGGGCAAATGCTCAAATAAACTCGGCCACAGCAGTATATAGATTATAAAAATTATTTTTATTTTGTCTTTTTAATTTGTGAACGAGTAACTTGCCTGTTTAATGGCTCACTTTAATTTGTTTGTGGCTTAAAACCTCTTTTAGTTGTTATTTTTTTCGGGGTAATGACTGCTGCACTTTGTGTCTGAACAATTGCTGCACCACTCTGGCCATGGGTAGACACTGTAAGAATTGAAGGCTGGTTATAGACAAGGCCACTTTGGGCCTGGGTAGAAACTGGAAGAATTTGAGGCTGATTATAGACATGTGTACCTTGTGCCTGGGTAAACACTGGAACAATTGGAGGATGGTTAAAGAAAAGTCCACTTTGGGCCTGGGTAGACACTGGAAGAATTTGAGGCTGGTTATAGACATCTGTACCTTGTGCCTGGGTAGACACTGGAACAATTGGAGGATGGTCATAGACAATTCCACTTTGGGCTTGGGTAGACACTGGAAGAATTTGAGTCCGGTTATAGACATGTGTACCTTGTGCCTGGGTAGACACTGGAACAATTGGAGGCTGGTTATAGACAAGTCCACATTGGGCCTGGGTAGACACTGGAAGAATTTGAGGCTGGTTATAGACATGTGTACCTTGTGCCTGGGTAGACACTGGAACAATTGGAGGCTGGTTATAGACAAGTCCACTTTGGGCCTGGGTAGACACTGGAAGAATTGGAGGATGGTTATAGACATGTGTACCTTGTGCCTGGGTAGACACTGGAACAATTGGAGGATGGTTAAAGAAAAGTCCACTTTGGGCCTGGGTAGACACTGGAAGATTTGAGGCTGGTTATAGACATGTGTACCTTGTGCCTGGGTAGACACTGGAACAATTGGAGGATAGTTAAAGAAAAGTCCACTTTGGGCCTGGGTAGACACTGGAAGAATTTGAGGCTGGTTGTAGACATCTGTACCTTGTGCCTGTGTAGACACTGGAACAATTGGAGGATGGTTATAGACAAGTCCACTTTGGGCCTGGGTAGACACTGGAAGAATTTGAGGCTGGTTATAGACATGTGTACCTTGTGCCTGGGTAGACACTGGAACTATTGTAGGATGGTTATAGACAAGTCCACTTTGGGCCTGGGTAGACACTGGAAGAATTTGAGGCTGGTTATAGACATGTATACCTTGTGCCTGGGTAAACACTGGAACAATTGGAGGATGGTTAAAGAAAAGTCCACTTTAGGCCTGGGTAGACACTGGAACAATTGGAGGATGGTTATAGACAGGTGCACTTTGGGCCTGGGTAAAGACAGGTGCACATTGGGCCTGGGTAAAGACAGGTGCACTTTGGGCCTGGGTAAAGACAGGTGCACTTTGGGCCAGGGTACAGACAGGTGCACTTTGGGCCTGGGTAGACACTGGAACAATTGGAGGATGGTTATAGACAGGTGCACTTTGGGCCTGGGTAAAGACAGGTGCACTTTGGGCCAGGGTACAGACAGGTGCACTTTGGGCTTGGGTAGATACTGGAACAATTGGAGGATGGTTATAGACAGGTGCACTTTGGGCCTGGGTAAAGACAGGTGCACTTTGGGCCTGGGTAAAGACAGGTGCACTTTGGGACAGGGTACAAACAGGTGCACTTTGGGCCTGGGTAGACACTGGAACAATTGGAAGATGGTTATAGACAGGTGCACTTTGGGCCTGGGTACAGACAGGTGAACTTTGGGCCTGGGTACAGACAGGTGCACTTTGGGCCTGGGTAAAGACAGGTGCACTTTTGGCCTGGGTTAAGGCAGGTGCACTTTGGGCCTGGGTAAAGACAGGTGCACTTTGGGCCAGGGTAAAGACAGGTGCACTTTAGGCTGGGTAGACAGTGTAAGATTTGTAGCCTGGTTATAGACATGTGTACCTTGTGCCTGGGTATACTGTAGGCTTGAAGACTTTGTGGCTGCTTAAAGACAGGTGTACCTTGTGCATGGGTATAGTGTTGACAATTATTGGACAATGTCTTACAGCCAAGGGAAGTTAATTCTGTTTCAGTATTTGATAATTTCCTTTTTTTTTACCTTTTAGGTGCTTCTTGAAGATTATCATCTGTACTAGATGTCTGCATTGGTTCAACCCTCATTGGTGATTCAAGATTAAAGCTTCTTACTTCGGATATGTCATCACTCGATACATTTAACACCTCCGTTTCTGGTGACAAAATGCCAGCATAGAAAGAGCCTTCATTGTTGCTGCTAAACTGCCCTTCATTTCCTGTAGAGTCTGGTAGAAGATTATTCACTAGTAGTAAAGTGTTCACAAGTGTTTTGAATGTCTTATTCATGATACAGTGGCGACACACTTTATTCTCGCTCGGCTAGTCCCGCGAATTCGGTTATACCCGGGTGTATTCAGGTTTCTGATCGTTTTCTGCCGAAGTGTATAGCGTTGTTTTCCCGGCAGGGATTTAAGCATTTTATTCCGGCTGGCTGAAATACTGCAATGCCGTGTAAAAACACATGGTGGCGCTTGCGAGCTGTTCTCTTTGAAGCTGTCCCCTATAATGAATTGTAATGCAGTATATATACTGTATATATATATATATATATATATATATATATACTGTATAACAACTACCCTATAACCCCTAACATACAGTACTGTATATGCACATATATAAATGATACTACTGTATGGGCGGCGGGGGCGAGATGTGTTTGCAGCAGAGAGAGAACCGCTGCTCTCTCTCTGCGCAAACATCGGCACATTAAAAATTATTTTAAATACATTTTTATTGATAGTGTAGATGTGCAGGGGGTCTCCGGAGCTGAACCGCGTTGGTTTCAGGTCTCGGGACCCCTTGCTCCCTGAGATACAGCCCCCTTTATGAGGTGCCGGTATCCCTCTGCTTGGTTTAAAGGGCCCAATCACGTGATCGCGGCCTGTAAACCAAGCAGAGCAGAGGGATACCGGCACCCCCTAAAGGGGCCTGTATCTCGGGGAGCAGGGGGTCCCCAGACCTGAAACCAGTGCGGTTCTGCTCCGGAGACCCTCTGCACATCTACACTATCAATAAAAATGTATTTTAAATGTATTTATATTCATTTATTTATTTAGATTTATTTATTAATTGTGCTGCTGCTGCAAGTCCTAAACTCACACCAAGGGCCAAACACCCCCCTCACCCCCGCTACCCCCAATAAAAAAAATTCACGCATTGCAGCCCCACAATTAATAAATAAATCTAAATAAATAAATACATGAAGAGAAATAAATATATACTGTATATATATAATAACAATCCCTATACATATACAGTATATACTGTGTATATATATACTGTATACATACACATATATATATATATATATATATATATATAGAGATATATAGATATATACAGTATACATATACACACAGTATATACACACACATGATGAACCAATATACAAATACATGTACTGTAGAATGGTTATCAAAATCATACTGTCCTACAAATAACACTTCTCTATACAGACAATAATAATAATCCATTTAATAATCCTAACTGATCTTACAATATAAAACATAACATTCCAATCCACACAGTACATTGCATTTACATTGCATAAATGATGCATAAAATCTATGCACCATATACATTCTGCAAATGAATGTTAACAATATAATTGCAAGCTACTGTACCAGTAAATACAAACACTTCCAAACAAGTCAACTATTTTAACCAATCAAGTAAACAAAAATCAATATATACTGTAAGTACCAACCAGAAAACACAATTTAAAACCAAAGCTAACCCTTACAATACCAAGGATTACATCTATCTAATTGTAAAAAAAACCTTATACATTATACACAGCATTGCAATAAACAAAATACATGATGAACAATACAGTACATCCCCTGTATCTCCCTGCCTTCAATGTAATCTGTTTAAAGCCCCCTCCCCCCTAATGTTTCTGTTAAACAGATTACACTGAAGGCAGAGAGATGTAAAGCCCCCTCCCCCTAATGTTTCTGTTAAACAGATTACACTGAAGGCAGAGAGATTTAACAGAAACATTAGGGAGGGGGGAGGGGTCTTTAAACAGATTACACTGAAGGCAGAGAGATCTAAAGCCCCCTCCCCCCTAATGTTTCTGTTAAACAGATTACACTGAAGGTAGAGAGATTTAACAGAAACATTAGGGAGGGGGGAGGGGTCTTTAAACAGATTACACTGAAGGCAGAGAGATGTTTCTGTTACAGTAAATCTCCCTCCCTGCATTGCTGTCAGTGCAGTGTATGTAAATGTGGGGAGGGGGGGACCCAATGTGCATACTGTGAGGTCTAACCACCCTCACCCCCTACCCACATACCGTTACCCCCCCCCCATCCTGGCCATGGCCCCTCCGCTTCTGCAAAACAGAGACCAAAAATTAAAACATCCAAAGTAATGTCCCCTAACCCCTTAATCACCAATGCGGTTATTAACCGCTACAGTCATGAAGGGGTTAACCCACCCTCACCCACCACTCGGGATGCCTACATACCCTCCCACACTAACCCCCCCCCGTGAGGCCAAACCACCCAGTCAGTACCCACAAGGGAGGCCTACCCACATACCGTTGGGGAAACACCCCACCCCCAGTACCCACAATAAAAACAGTACAATGACCCACAATAAACAGCATTATATTTATTAAATACATTACCCACCCCCTGTGCCCCCCCCCCATAAATACAAGATTTATCCTTTTACATACAGGGTTCATAACGCAGCCCCACGCTAGTCCCCGGTGGGCTGGCAGGGCACCTGGACAGACCTACAGTTTACCAGCAGCCCTTTTTACACAGGTTCTGGAGGCCTGCTGGTGGATCCTGCCAGCAGCATGGCACCCAGGTGGTCTCCTTGGGTCACAGTGGGCCACAATTGGGTCCCCACGGTAGGCCCAAGGATGTCTGGGAGCCCCGGGTCAAACCCACAGGTGTCTGCGGGGCCTCTGGTGGTTCCCTCAGGGGTCTGGGGAACTCACGGGTGCTTACTACTGGTCCGCGGTGCCCCCACAGAAGTGGGACCACACATCATCATCCCCGCACCTACGGGTCGGCGGTGCCCCCACAGAAGTGGGACCACACATCGTCATCCCCGCATACTACGGGTCCGCGGTTCCCCCACAGAAGTGGGACCACACATCATCATCCCCGCATGTGTCACCCGTGGAACCACCAGCCTGATACCGTTGGGATACCCGAAGATACCACAGGTGGTCTCCAGAGGTCCCACGCAGAACCTCGGAATCAAACCCTGAATGTAAAAAAAATAAACCTGGCCTATACATTCAATACATACACCCTCCCCCCCAACACCTACAGTACAATAATGTGCAAAATAACTATTATCCAGATATGGATAATAGATCAATTGCCCATTATTAAAAACATTAACTAGCATATACAAATAAATAAAGTACTACTGACCTCATCAATACGAAGTGTCCGTTGCCAGCAAAATCCTTGTCTTGTCCACAACATACATAGCAAATACAAAGCCAATACATTGCAATTACATTCAGATATCAATTAACCCCTTAAACACCTTATCAGATAATAACCGCAAAGGTAATTAAGGGGTTAAGCCACACAGGACCGATACCCACCCTTCACCCATGAATTTGTACTGTGGCTTCATCATGCAACTATATATATATACTGTATATATATACAGAGAGACAGAGAGAAAGAGAGAGAGAGAGAGAGAGAGAGAGAGAGATATATACAGTATATATATATATATATATATATATATATACACGTTATACACTGGCGACATGTTTTATTGAAGCACGGCTAGCACCGCAAGCCGGGGGATGCCCCGGCGTGCTAGCCGCACTCCCTCGGCATGCCGCGCGTCATCGACGCGCGGTCACGCGTCATCGGGTGCCTGCGCCCCCTGCACGCGCGTCCAGGGCTCCCCGAGGGAGCCCTGGTGTCCCGCGATGTGGGGGACGGTGGCAGGGGGTTCTGGGGGACCCGGTGGACCCGGCAGCGGGAGGAAGAAAGCCCCGATCGGAGGGCGCTCCTCCACTGCTTCGGCGCGCGCCCGGCACCCTCCGGCGCGCGCCAGGTTACTGCTGCGGCCGAGAACGGGCAAATGCTCGAATAAACTCGGCCGCAGCAGTATACACACCCATGATAAACCAATATACAGTACAAATAAATGTAGAAGGGTTATCAAAAACATACTGCCCTACAACCAAACACTTCTCCATACAGACACTACATTAATATCAATTTCCTTTAAAAATCCTAACTGATCTCACAATCTACTGTATATCATCACAAACCAATGAAAAACCTCACATTCCAATATATATGATGCATAAAATCTATGCACCATATACATTCTGCAAATGAATCAACCAAGTAAACAAAAATCAAAAGCCAATACATTGCAATTACATTCAGATATCAATTAACCCCTTAAACACCTTATCAGATAATAACCGCAAAGGTGATTAAGGGGTTAAGCCACACAGGCCCGATACCCACCCTCACCCATGAATTTGTACTGTGGCTTCATCATGCAACTATATATATATACTGTATATATATACAGAGAGACAGAGAGAAAGAGAGAGAGAGAGAGATATATATACAGTATATATATATATATATATATATATATACACACGTTATATACACACCCATGATAAACCAATATACAGTACAAATAAATGTAGAAGGGTTATCAAAAGCACTGTTCTACAACCAAACACTTCTCCATACATACACACTAAATTAAAATCAATTTCCTTTAATATTCATAACTGATCTCTCAATCTAAATCATCACTAAACCTCTGAAAAGCCATTTAAACAACTTACATTCCAATATAAATGATGCCTAAATATCTATGCACCATAAACATTCTGCAAATTAATCAACCAAGTAAACAAAACTCAATTAGCAATCATTATTTACATCCCTAAACAATTCACACTAGATCCCGAACAATAAAACCATTAACAAATTCACGCCTAGAGCAGAACAATTAAGCCTTTGAAAAAATATAAGTACCGACAAAAATACAACCTTTACAAACCAAGCCTATCCCTGACCTTCCTCAAACACACAATACAATACCAAGGAATACATCTATCTAATTTTAAAATACTTTAAACTCACAATAAAGCATACTGTAGCAGCATACACAAAATAATTTAAAACACATCTAATCCATCTTTTAAAACAACATCATTTCTTACCCTGTGCTGTACTGTATGTATATATCTCTCTAGACAAATATACATACATACATACAGTGGCAAGAAATGATATACCACAAAAAAATACATTTCTTTACTGTAGTTCACTTACCATTACTTGCCCCCACCGACTCCCGTTGCGCAGCTTACTCACGAACCAATCCACGATCAGGAACCCATAAAATAATAAACCATAAAATAATAAACATTAAACTAAAAATCCAAATCAATCCACGGGTCTTCTATCTGTAATCCATCTTCATCTGTGTTCTTCTTTCTTCTATCTCCTTCCAGCGGGGCGGGGCGGTGTCTTCTCCCCATCTGCGGCCACGCCCTGGTCTTCTTTCTTGGCCGGAGGTCCTTCCTCCGCGGCGTCTGGCTTCAAAATGAGACGACATAGGCTTTTAAAGGCCTATGACGTCACATTTTGCGTCATGGTTCCCACGGTCCTGATTGGGCCGTGAAAACCATGTGTTTTGGCCGACAAAAACAAAATGATGACGTCACTTAAAGGGAATGAAAGCACAGCCAATCAGAATGGCTTTGCTTCAATTGCCTTTAAGATGACGTCATGAAAAGGCTCATGGCCTCCCTCACATGGTATGGTAGCCAATCAGAGCGTGGGAACTTTATCCCTTCTCTGATTGGCTACCATACCATGTGAGGGCGGCCACAGTACAAATTCATGGGTGAAGGTTGGGTATCGGTCCTGTGTGGCTTAACCCCTTAATTACCTTTGCGGTTATTATCTGATAAGGTGTATAAGGGGTTAATTGATATCTGAATGTAATTGCAATGTATTGGCTTTGTATTTGCTATGTATGTTGTGGACAAGACAAGGATTTTGCTGGCAACGGACACTTCGTATTGATGAGGTCAGTAGTACTTTATTTATTTGTATATGCTAGTTAATGTTTTTAATAATGGGCAATTAATCTATTATCCATATCTGGATAATAGTTATTTTGCACATTATTGTACTGTAGGTGTTGGGGGGGAGGGTGTATGTATTGAATGTATAGGCCAGGTTTATTTTTTTTACATTCAGGGTTTGATTCCGTGGTTCTGCGTGGGGCCTATGGAGACCACCTGTGCGTATCCTCGGGTATCCCAAGGGTATCAGGCTGGTGGTTCCACGGGTGACACATGCGGGGATGATGTGTGGTCCCACTTCTGTGGGGGCACCACGGACCCGTAGTCTGCGGGGATGACGATGTGTGGTTCCACTTCTGTAGGGGCACCGCCGACCCGTAGGTGCGGGGATGATGATGTGTGGTCCCACTTCTGGGGGGCACCGCGGACCGTGAGTTCCCCAGACCCCCGAGGGAACCACCCTAGGCCCCGCAGACACCTGTGGGTTTGACCCGGGGCTCCCAGACATCCTTGGGCCTACCGTGGAGACCCAATTGTGGCCCACGGTGACCCAAGGAGACCACCTGGGTGCCATGGTGCTGGCAGGATCCACCAGCAGGCCTCCAGAACCTGTGTAAAAAGGGCTGCTTGTAAACTGTAGGTCTGTCCAGGTGCCCTGCCAGCCCACCGGGGACTAGCGTGGGGCTGCGTTATGAACCCTGTATGTAAAAGGATAAATCTTGTATTTATGGGGGGGGGGCACAGGGGGTGGGTAATGTATTTAATAAATATAATGCTGTTTATTGTGGGTCATTGTACTGTTTTTATTGTGGGTACTGGGGGTGGGGTGTTTCCCCAACGGTATGTGGGTAGGCCTCCCTTGTGGGTACTGACTGGGTGGTTAGGCCTCACGGGGGGGGGGGTTAGTGTGGGAGGGTATGTAGGCATCCCGAGTGGTGGGTGAGGGTGGGTTAACCCCTTCATGACTGTAGCGGTTAATAACCACTATGGTGATTAAGGGGTTAGGGGACATTACTTTGGATGTTTTAATTTTTGTCTCTGTTTTGCAGAAGCGGAGGGGCCATGGCCAGGATGGGGGGGGGGTAACGGTATGTGGGTAGGGGTGAGGGTGGTTAGACCTCACAGTATGCACATTGGGTCCCCCCCTCCCCACATTTACATACACTGCACTGACAGCAATGCAGGGAGGGAGATTTACTGTAACAGAAACATCTCTCTGCCTTCAGTGTAATCTGTTTAAAGACCCCTCCCACCTCCCTAATGTTTCTGTTAAATCTCTCTGCCTTCAGTGTAATCTGTTTAACAGAAACATTAGGGGGGAGGGGGCTTTACATCTCTCTGCCTTCAGTGTAATCTGTTTAACAGAAACATTAGGGGGGAGGGGGCTTTAAACAAATTACACTGAAGGCAGGGAGATACAGGGGATGTACTTTATTGTTCATCATGTATTTTGTTTATTGCAATGCTGTGTATAATGTATAAGGTTTTTTACAATTAGATAGATGTAATCCTTGGTATTGTAAGGGTTAGCTTTGGTTTTAAATTGTGTTTTCTGGTTGGTACTTACAGTATATATTGATTTTTGTTTACTTGATTGGTTAAAATAGTTGACTTGTTTGGAAGTGTTTGTATTTACTGGTACAGTATCTTGCAATTATATTGTTAACATTCATTTGCAGAATGTATATGGTGCATAGATTTTATGCATCATTTATACAATGTAAATGCAATGTACTGTGTGGATTGGAATGTTATGTTTTATATTGTAAGATCAGTTAGGATTATTAAATGGATTATTATTATTATTGTCTGTATAGAGAAGCGTTATTTGTAGGACAGTATGATTTTGATAACCATTCTACAGTACATGTATTTGTATATTGGTTCATCATGTGTGTGTATATACTGTGTGTATATATATACTGTATATATCTATATCTATCTATCTATCTATCTATCTATCTATCTATCTATCTATCTATCTATCTATCTATCTATCTATCTATCTATCTATCTATCTATCTATATATATATATATATATATACAGTATATATATACACAGTATATACTGTATATGTATAGGGATTGTTATTATATATATACTGTATATATATACAGTACATATTTATTTCTCTTCATATATTTATTTATTTATTTAGATTTATTTATTAATTGTGGGGCTGCTGTGCGTGAATTTTTTAAAATTGGGGGTAGCGGGGGTGAGGGGGGTGTTTGGCCCTTGGTGTGAGTTTAGGACTTGCAGCAGCAGCACAATTAATAAATAAATCTAAATAAATAAATGAATATAAATAAATACATTTAAAATACATTTTTATGATAGTGTAGATGTGCAGAGGGTCTCCGGAGCTGAACCGCATTGGTTTCAGGTATGGGAACCCCCCGCTCCCCGAGATACAGGCCACTTTAGGGGGTGCCGGTATCCCTCTGCTCTGCTTGGTTTACAGGCCGCGATCACGTGATCGGGACCTTTAAACCAAGCAGAGGGATACCGGCACCTCATAAAGGGGGCTGTATCTCGGGGAGCAGGGGGTCCCCAGACCTGAAACCAACGCGGTTCATCTCCGGAGACCACCTGCACATCTACACTATCAATAAAAATGTATTTCAAATGTATTTATTGTCATTTATTTATTTAGATTTATTTATTTATTTTTTGGCGGCTGCTGTGTGTGAGTTTTTTTTATTGTGGGTAGCGGGGGTGGGTGAAGTGGGTATTAGCCCCAACGGTGCTTGTTTAGGGCTTGCGGGGGGGTAGCAGGAGGGCTTAACCCCTTCATGACCGTAGCGGTATTAACTGCTACGGTCGTTAAGGGGTTAAGTGCACCCGCAACCCCCCCGCAAGTCCTTAACTCACACCAAGGGCCAAATACCCCCCTCACCCATCCCCACTACCCACAATAAAGCGGGCACGGTGGGTTAACCCCTTCCTTGCCTTAGCGGCTATCCGCTATGGTAATGAAGCAGCATTTCTGTATTTTTAATAATATTGAGCAGGAGCAGGGGGGGTCCCTGAGCATTAATTTCTGGCTCAGGGAACCCCCTGCTCACTGTACAATATTATTAAAATACAGAAATGCTGCTTCTTTACCATAGCGCATAGCCGCTAAGGTAAAGAACGAGTGTTTATTTACTGTATATACTGTATGTGTTTTATTTATACTGTACATGTGCAGAGGGTCTCCGGAGCAGAACCGCACTGGTTTCAGGTCTGGGGACCCCCTGCTCCCCGAGATACAGGCCCCTTTAGGGGGTGCCAGTATCCCTCTGCTCTGCTTGGTTTAAAGGCCGCGATCACGTGATCGGGCCCATTAAACCAAGCAGAGGGATACCGGCACCTCATAAAGGGGGCTGTATCTCGGGGAGCAAGGGGTCCCGAGACCTGAAACCAACGCGGTTCAGCTCCGGAGACCCCCTGCACATCTACACTATCAATAAAAATGTATTTAAAATAATTTTTAATGTGCCGATGTTTGCGCATAGAGAGAGCAGCGGTTCTCTCTCTGCTGCAAACACATCTCACCCCCGCCGCCCATACAGTAGTATCATTTATGTATGTGCATATACAGTACTGTATGTGTACAGTACTGTATGTTAGGGGTTATAGGGTAGTTGTTATACAGTATATATATATATATATATATATATATATATATATATATATATATATATACTGTGTATATACAGTACTGTATATATATATACTGCATTACAATTAATGAATTTATGCCATCTGGTGGACACGCGAAGCATTGCAGCCTATTAAATCCTGATCATTATCATTTAACAGATCAGCCGCCCGTCAGCCAGGCATGAACCGTGGCTGGGAAGGCAAACGCAACGGGGCTTGTCAGAGGTGAGGAGCGGCGCATTCCAGGTATCTGCCAGGTACAAACTGGTCATTTGCTCGAATTAAGTGTGTCGCAGCAGTATGCAATTCTTCTGGGATTTTTATGATGATCTGTTTCATTTGCCGCATTTCTGATGCCATAGATTTGTGTACTCCCATTAGTTCCTGATGGTGGGTATTTTGGATTAATATCATCCTTGATTCTGATGCATCAATTGCTTCCAAACTGTCTTGTTGATTCCTGGCATGTTGTAATTGCTGTGCTTCGGTTAATACTGGACTGTGATGTTTAAGAGATTCAATTTCTATGTATTAAAGATAAAAATTGCAATTAACATTTGACATTGTTAACATGTTTTAATGTCAGCATGTGTTATTAAAAACTATGAGATTTTACATAAAAAAATTATTCTAAACAAAAACCTTTGTCAAATAGCTTTCTCTGTGGCATTATTCAGCAACAGTTAAACATGATTAATTGCGTGAATGGTGACATGTGTCTTGATGAAAATTATTATGCACATAACCATTATCATAAATAGTTATTCTGACACCTCCCTGCAACATAAATAATCAACATATCTAGAAAGGGGATTGCATAAAAAAACAAATGTCTACATTGTACTGACATATTTCCTTTGCTACATTATGCTGCTGGATGTGGTAGCAGTGACATCACCAAGTCTGAAAGCACAAACACAGGCTGTCCTGCATCATTTCACAACCAACTGGGGTGCCATGGATTATCAAAATGTGTGTGTTTATTTTCATGTGTGTATACATTTTAAAAGGATCAACAGTGCAAGTGACAACATTGAGAGTACAGAAGCACAAAGTTTTGGAGACTGTTTAACCACCATTTTGACAAAACATGATTAACATCCAACACAGACACACACACACACACACAGACACACACATACTGCACCGACACACTTTATTCGAGCAAATACCCGGTATGTACCTGGCAGATACCTGGAATGCGCCACTCCTAACCTCTGACAAGCCCCGTTGCATTTGCCTTCCCAGCCTGGGTTCATGCCTGGCTGATGGGCGGCTGATCTGTTAAATGATAATGATTAGGATTTAATAGGCTGCAATGCTTCGCGTGTCTACCAGATGGCATAAATTCATGAATTGTAATGCAGTTTATATATATATACTGTGCAGTATTGCAGCCAGCGGGAATAAAATGCTTCAATCCCTGCTTGGAAAATAACTCAATGTACTCGGGCACAAAACAGTCACAGACCTCAATACACCCGGGTATACCCGAATTCGTGGCACTAGCCAAGCTCGAATAAAGTGTGTCGCCAGTGTACACAGACACACACCTAATAGTGTAGTTGAAGTTCAATACACCCATGCTTCTTCACAGTTGAGAAAAAAAACATAATATACGACAAGATGGGTTGCATGTGTCTGTGTGCAGAAAGAAGACCAGTGCAAGCATAGTTAAGCACAAACTACCTGCATTTTCAGTGCAGCGCCCTACACTATTGTGGAAATAGTGTGGAAAAATGGCCCACAGGTATGAGGGTATATAATGGATGTTATCACATTGTGTTTTATCCTTGAAAAAGAACGCTGCGACGTTCGAAATGCATTGGATGGGTCTTTTGCCACATTAAAGTGCCCTTTTAATAAGTTTTTTTGTCCTGGGTTCTTCCTGCTCCGTTTGTGCTGGTGCGCTTTTTGGTCTCCCTTTTCCCTGTATTGCATTGAGTAGCTGCACAGCCTGCCTGCCTGCCCTACCAGGATGTGAGTATTTGCATATTTTTCAGGGGAACCTGCCAATGAGACTGATGGTGAGTGGGTTGCACCACACACCACCTGTCTTCAGGAGGATAGTACCCATTATATGACACAATAGGTACTATATCAATTGTTAGTACCCTGGTACAGTGGTCTGGCTTATTATCATTTTGAGATATACCTGCATTTGAGCGCTTCAGCTATTTTCCACCCTACACTATTGTGCCCACTGTCGTTTCATGGCATAACTAATGTTTACAGTACATACACATTTTATGTGCAAACATGGTTAACATGTAATATTATAACATAATGAATGGTGGTGATAGGCCATATTTTGAAGCACATGAAAGAAACACTATGTTTAAATAAATGTTACTATAACAAGTGTACTCCATTTTTTGCAAGCATAACAATTTTGTGTGTATGTAATGTTGAACATAAAATACGAACATTAGTGTAGTAAATATATGCATTTCCTAAAATATTAAAGAATATTTGTATTTGAGATGTCAACATTCATAGTGACTCATAGTAGCAAAGTTTATAATTTTCACAGCCTAATTTGTGAGCCATTACTTCACAAACCATGTTATCTGTTTGTGACATTTATATGAGTGCAACATCATTTGTCAAGTTGCTATTAATAAGTATGGCCATATCACCAACATGTGCATGTGATCTATGTTCATCCATATGTTTGTTGTTACGTTAAAATAAACACATTCTATAATCATAACATTATAGCCTCACCTTCCAGTAGTGTTGATGCCAAAGAAGAATCATATGTGGCCACCTCTTCTTGTGTGTTGTGACGCACAGGTGTAACTATATGAATAAACAAAAACATAAATTTGACAAGAATATTTTTGTTAATGATAGAAGCTTAACTGGAAGTATTTAAGAGGAATTAAATGGTTATGATTGTATGAAGCCTTATTTTAATTATTAACATCTGAATATGATACATGTTCCACGTCACCAAATAATGCACCTAAAGGGGACAAAATGTGTACTGCACCGACACACTTTATTCGAGCAAATACCCAGTATATACCTGGCAGATACCTGGAATGCGCCGCTCCTCACCTCTGACAAGCCCCGTTGTGTTTGCCTTCCCAGCCTGGGTTCATGCCTGGCTGACGGGCGGCTGATCTGTTAAATGATAATGATTAGGATTTAATAGGCTGCAATGCTTCGCGTGTCTACCAGATGGCATAAATTCATGAATTGTAATACAGTATATATATATATACTGTGCAGTATTGCAGCCAGTGGGAATAAAATGCTTAAATCCCTGCTTGGAAAATACCTCAATGCACTCGGGCAGAAAACAGTCACAAACCTCAATACACCCGGGTATACCCGAATTCGTGGGACTAGCCGAGCTCGAATAAAGTGTGTCGCCAGTGTATGTAAGTACATAACATTGGATAAGTAATATAAGTAATGATTTTTTGACATTAATTGATAAGATACAACATCACAGAAATGGTTCTTGTACAGTTTGTCAATATCCGATATGTTAAAATTTACACAACATTACAAGACATTTTGTCACATTCTATACAACATTTTTCGACACAACATGAAATATAGAGAAATTATTGACCTGGTGGAAAACTTTTGCCATAAACGCCTATATCGCTGTCACCAGGCAAACCAGATATTACAACTGGTAACAATTTCTCTCGCAACATCTCCTCCAAAGGGGTTAATATTAGAGGTGGTGCCGGTGGTCCACCTCCAGTCCCGGAAGCATGTCTCCGGCCAAATTGAATGGCGTCCTTTAAATTTCTTCGGATATCGTCAAACCTTTTTTTACAATTTTTTAGTGTCCGGACCTGATTTCCACATGCTGACACAGATAGACGAATATCCTCCCATAATTGTCGACGAATTGTGGAACTGGTCCTGCCTTTAAATATAATACAATAATGGAGTACTATTAATTATCTGTTTTGGTAAGTTCACAGAAAAGATTGCAATAATGAACACATTGAAAAAATGCAAATTTATCTGACGTGTGGCACACAAACTAAAACATACATGGGTACACATCAAAATATAGACATAATAGTGAAAATGTTGAATGATAGTCAGAAGATGTAATAATACAGACATCATTGACAATAATGCTTTGTCACAGACATGCTGAACCCCAGGGTTAAAACGCAGCAAACAGGGCATGTTTTGTTTAACTACATACTTGTGCACAGCTGCCTCAATTAAGGAATCACTCATATTGAGGCAATAATTAAGGCATCTGTGGTGAACTGTTAAAATCCGTAAAACATGCCCTTTATGTGGCTAACTACAACATGAGTTGTGCAGGACTGCTATAGGATTACATAAAATTATTTGTTGTAATGATGCATGAATCTGCCACATTCAAGCAGCTTACAATGTGTATTTTTGATTGTCTTTGCTTTCAGACAATCAGCATAATGAACAACAGAGACAGGACAGGGGATTGGGCAAGAACTCACAGGCAACAGTTGACTCCTCCCCTCCATAAATGCAACATTTGAATTGAATATTATTTTGAATTAGGGGTGTGGTGTGGTGGGGTGGGGTGGGGTGTGGTTTTGTGGGGTGGGGTGTGGTGCCTGGTTCTGAAAACTGTTACAACTCTATTTTGATTTTGATGTGTGCTGTGTGTGTTTTGTATTGTCTGTGTACCACCATTTTGTGTGTGTATAGCGAATGTGCTGTGTGTGTACACAGAGGGAGAGGAAGAGTATGGATATAGAGATATGCAGTGTATGCCTCAATTGATTTTATGTAATGTATGTATAAAAATGGAGAGATTAAAATACATAAACATAACTATACAAAAAGGCATATTTTACATGTCAAATTGATACCGCTAGACAACAATAGTAATAAGCTATGTCTACTGTGACATTCATGATAAATAATGCTGTTAAAGTCACTGTACTTTGCATGCAGGCTTAAACTAGTGGAGCAAGGACATTAATAATGAATCTACAATACATAAATTGTGTGATGAAATCAAATATTCAGTTGTAAGACAAACTGATAATGTTCATAAAAATATTATCTTCTCGCATCTATTACATGTATTCTATCTTGAAATACATGAACGACATTTACATACATACATAAGCTCCATTAAATACTGACATAGATGCCATGTATTACATATGACATACATGACGTTCATTAAATCACATGTATTTAAACATATTTATGCATAATCATAGCAGTACAATTTGTTACATAATCAATGAATAAATGTTCTTACCTAATAAATGACCATACAGCTGATCATATTTGGCCATAATGCCCGTCACAAGGGCTGTATTTTCAGCCGTATTAAATCTTTTATTTCGTTGACCGCTTGTTTTTTTCCTCTGAGCACGTGCAGCCTTGGCAAGTTGCTGCTGCTGACTGGACTCCCTTTCTTCCAATGGAAGAGAATCCAGGAGCACTGCACCATCAGACACCCTACCACCGCGACGCACCCCACCACCACGCACCCCACAACCACCACCACGCACCCCACCACCACCACGCACCCCACCACCACCATGTACCCCACCACCACCACGCACCCCACCACCACCACGCACCCCACCACCACCACTCCCCTTACTCACACGAGCACCACTCACCCTAGCATCACTCCCCTTACTCACACGGTTACTCACACGAGCACCACTCACCCTAACATCACTCCCCTCTCTCACACGGCTACTCACACAAGCACCACTCACCCTAGCATCACTCCCCTCTCTCACACGACTACTCACACAAGCACCACTCACCCTAGCATCACTCCCCTCTCTCACACAGCTACTCACACGAGCACCACTCACACCAGCATCACTCTCCTGACTCACATAACTCACCTCAGCATCACCACTCACCCCAGCATCACTCTTCTGACTCCCACGCCTCCCATCCATACCTCTAGCACTCACAAGCAACACAAAAAAATTAAACCTCAAGCTCACTAAACACTTTCAAACAGACAATAACAATAATTTTCAAAAAATATATAACAGCACAAAACAAATCAATCAACACGTCTATCAATTTCTCTCACAATGCACAGCTCTGTCCGTCACTCCCTCTCTCTCCCAACAACACAGAGAAACAATATAAACAAATGTCACCTTTAAATAGGCCGCTCAATCACGCCATTGGTTGTTTACTCGCGTGATTCAGAAAGAAAACGCCATTGGCGGTGCGTAAATGCCATTGGCTGTACCTGCACGCCATTGGCGGTGCGTGCACGCCATTTGAACATTCCCGCCAAGCTATTCGCCATCTTGGCAAATGGTGGTGGCGCATTGATTCGCCGCGGATTCGCCCATTCATGCATACAGCGAGTGTAACACGCCAAAAACATGGCTAGTTACAAAACTGGTTACTGCATAGACCCCATGGTCTATTCTACACACCTCAGTGGTTGTTTGGTGGAGGATGTTATATTGAATTATACTGTATGTCCTGAGGTCTGCCCTCCCATACTTGTGATACAGATGGAACAGTTAGTAAATACACTCAACAATTCAAGCACTGTGCCACTCTAGATGTTACATTTGTGACTGGTAAAGACATATGAGTGATGGCTTGTTTGATCCCCCACAAAATTGTACAGAAATAAGGTAAAACAGTGGTGGTGAACACTAATGTTGGTGGTGGGGCACTGGGGATATTTGCAATGCGAGGGGTATCACTGATTAAAGCTAAGTCAGTCATGTTGAAAAAAAATTACACAATGCCACTGTACATAATCTGCTTCTTCCTATCCTCAGCAGTAGAGATGGGCGAAACTGTTAAAATTAGATTCCCAAAATCCACATGCAAATTTCATGCTTGATGATCTGGGCAGATTCATTCAAATTCGCCATTGACTGAGGTCCAGACAGATATATAGTATGAGTGAGAGAGAAAGATTTCTAATTTTATTAACAGACGCCAGGTGAATATATATTCCCTCAAGTGTCCCACCAAATAAGTTAAGGAGATACCTGAGCAATATGCTAATGGTAATGCAAAATATATTTAAATGAGTCCTGTCCCACACTTTCTTAAATGTTCTAGATACCAACTATATAGAGTTCATAATAAACCTTAGGCACCAACTTAATTAGTGTAATCATGACAGACCCAACAGGACTAGCACCCACAACCACTGCTTTTTTAGGCCACAGCTCTAGCAGTGTGAGGTAAATCAGCTGATGGGTAGCACCACTGTCATACAGTAGCTATGCTTCACCTTGTTTTTAATTGTGTGTGTCAGAAAACATTTATTTAATCTCTATTAGAATATTAATTCAAATATTATACATTTGCCATTACTGTTTTCACCGCCTATTCATAAGAAATGAAAGTAACTTCTTCTTGTATTCAGCAGCATCTCCTGTTTTGTTCTGTTTCTTCCCTCATCCACACTTTATGTTACCAACCCTTCCACATCATTTCCTTTGCATGACAATCTTCACTTAATTCTTCATTATGCAATAACCCTTTATAAGAATATAATTGACTGTATGATGTTTGAATCAATTTTTTGCAAGATGTCACAATAAATTACTTTTTTCCTCTATTTTTAAATGCACTGTGTATTTTGTTAGATTTTATGTTACCTTATTGATAAAATCAGTACTGGGACATCAAAACAGATATACATAGTGACAACTTGATAGCCCCACTTGGAATATTAACACTGGTAAAATGATCTAAAAGTAAAATGAACATTTAATATAAAGCATTTATATGTTATAAATAAATAAATCTCCTTTGGACAAAGCTTTAAGAAATTGTCACCCATTTTCAAAGAGCAAAATAATGTCATTTACATTAGTTTTACTTAAATCACTTGATAAATGAGCCTAATTGATAGTGTGCAGACAATTGGCTTCACAGGACAGCATCTTTATAGTATACAATATGTGAATTAAGGAACTTACTGTACATATGAGTAGTAACATTTTCACTTATTTTTAAGGGGAATTCTGATGTTCTGTTCACTGTACTGTACCAAAGTGAATTTCTCTGAGTGTATTTAATTTAAGAAAGTGTTTTTCTTATCATTCTGTTGCATTATTCTAACAATTCAATTTCTACTATTTTATAGAATATACATTTCCATTACTATACAATTTATAAAAAGTATATAGTTGTTAGTTATGTCAATGCATCTTGGTAAGGTGTTGAAAAAGACATCTATCACAACACACGTCTCATATATATTCATTCTCCATCTGCACATTTAAAAAGCATGATGAAAATGCTGAAAAAGACTGAAGTGATCAGTCTACAGGTGACAGATTTATGTATGGAAGAAACATTGATGGCCAGAAACATTAATTCTCCTATGGATTAATGAGGGCATTTAAATATGTTGGTAGAAGCAGCCAGCAAAACAGTAAAATCATGCAAATATAATAATGGTTGCATTTGTTATGGAATTGCATTCAACAGCTCATTCAGCATCTTTTCCATAGTTGAAGTTATTATAATAGTAGATTGGTTTAACTCAGATGAGGGCAAATGTATCCTTCTTTATTCTCACTCCTTGATTTATTTACAGACGTATTGCCTATAAGCTTATGTGAATTTCTTCATCCACAAAACTCTATGAGCTAGTGCCAAAAGAATAAGTACTGTATAATAAAGATGTTAGAAGCTTTGTTGCTTTCATATCTGACTCCTCACCAACAAAGTTGTTGAGAAATGAACAGATTCAAGAGGATGGTATTGAGCTCCTCAGAAATGTCTCGATGTACTTGACAGTCAAAATATTACTGTTAGAATTCGCACACACTGCATATTGATGAAATAATGACAATATTTTATTTGCATAACCACATAAAATATAGTGCACAATGTTTCACAGGGAAAAAAAACCTTTGTTAGCTGCCAAACTGTGTACTGGTATCTGCAGGAGAGTTAAAAAAAACAACACATAAACTCATTCTGTTATTACTATATACATTAAAATGACATCGTCCAAATGGAGGATGTCATTAATAATGTACAGTATGCACTAATTATATACTAGTAGAGAATATTATTGCAGGTTTATTCAATTAAACCTTTATTAATCCATAATAGGTACTTTCATTTTTATGAAACTATTTTGTTAAATTCAATATAAATATCCACTATTAGTATTGGTGTACTGTAGAACTTAATAAGACATACACAGGACTGCAGCATTGTGTTTACAAGGAATACTGTAGTTAGTTAAATCAACAGAATTCTGTGTCTGAGGGGTTAACATTGAATGGGAAAAAAGAATCCACAAGTTAGGTTCTCTTACAGTTAGCAGTTAATTGCTATTAGGTATCAGTTCATCTTAATTGATTTGTAAATAAAAATGAGACCATAAAAGAATGCAGATACAAATTGATATAGGAAATTGGTTAATTGGTAACTTTTACTTTTCACTTTCTATAACATACTGTATCAGGTGAACATTTTTTATGATGCTTCTAGGCTAGCATGGGGGTATATTTTCATACCAAGCACAGTTTTACTCTGACAATTATTGGTGAACAGTATTGTGGCAGGGGGTCTCCGGAGCTGAACCGTATTGATTTCAGGTCAGGGGACCCCCTGCTTCCCGAGTTACAGGCCCCATAATGGGGTGTCGGTATTCCGACGACCATGGATAAATTCTCCTGCGTCACGGCCCACGTAATCAGTGGATTTAAACAAACCAGAGGAATATGGCACCCAATAACGGGGCCTGTAACTCGGGAAGCAGGCGGTCCCCGGACCTGAAATCAATGCGATTCGGCTCTGGAAACCCCCTGCTACAATAATGTGTGATTAAAATAAAATAAATGCAGATTCATTACCTTAGCTGCTAACCGCTAAGACAATGAAGGGGGCAAGACTTCCTGGTTTATTGGGGGCAGAGGGGGTGAGGGGGTAATTGCTCCTGGGTGGCTGGATAGGCCTACCGGGAATGTTGTGGGAGGGGTTAGCACATTCATTACCTTAGCGGTTGTATCCACTATGGTAATGAAAGGGTTAACCCCTCCAATTGCCCACCTGGGAGGCCTAACCACCTACCCTGGGTTATCTACCCCTTCACTCAATCTCTCTACCCTCAATATACATTACAATACAAAACATCAATAAAATTCATTGAACAACCCGATTGGATTACAATTAACAGATGAAGCTAAAGAAGAACCCCAAATGGATTACAATTACAGATGAAGATAAAGAAAATTCCAAATGGATTGCAATTTATAGATGAAGAAAAGAACTAAAAAACTTACCGGAGGAGTTGAGGCTGTTGTGGAGTATTGCGTCGTGGACCAGGAGTTGCTACTGTTGCTGCTAGAGTCAGATCCGGTGGGTGAAGACATCAAATGTAAGAAAAACATGGATTGTATTTTATTTCATCAAGTATTTTTTTAGGTTGGCATTTGCATTGACTTTTTTTATGCAATTTCTTTTATTTTCTGTTTCTTCTATTTGCAGTTTTTTTTATTGAAATGCAATGTCTTTAATTTGATTTTTTTTTTAAGTTGAAATTTAATGTCTTATTTTTGGTTCCTTGTTTTTGGATTTGCATGTTACATATTGCCTGGCATAGTGGCAGCTCATGCCCATAGGTCATTGGTGTGCCACTGTACCAATCAATTGGTTTATTTGCATTTTTTTGATTGACATGGAATGTGTTTGTAATTTGATGCCTGTTTTTTAGATTGTCAGGTTGCACATTGACTGGCATAGTGGCAATACATGCCAATAGGGCATTGGTGTGCCACTCTGCCAAACAATGGGTAGAAGTGATGGGGGTAGTTGCCCTAGGGAGGGTGGATAGGTCTCCCAGGTGTGTAGTGGAAGGGGGTTAACCCCTTCATTACCTTAGTGGTTAATTACCGCTAAGGTGATTATGGGGTTAGTGGCCAGTAGTTATTTTTTTTATTTTTTTTTGGTGCCCACTGAAGTAGAGGAAGACAAGGAGTGTGAGGATGGCCTTCATCTTGGAAGGGGTAAGTAGGACACAATTTACAATATACTGGCTGGTTAATGTTTTGGTTAAGTTTTATTTTTTTAATGAGTAAATGAGCTATTATCCAGATATGGATAATAGGGATTTTACCCATTGTTGTTTTGTATGTGTTGGGATGGGTGGGCATTTCAATGTATTTTATTGATGTTTTTATTATAATGTTTATTGGGGTTAGAGAGGTTGAGTGAAGGGGGTAGTTGCGTTTTGTGGGTGGTTAGGCCTCTCGGGTGGGCAGCGGGAGGGGTTAACCCATTCCTTACCATAGTGGTTACTACAGCTAAGGTAATGAAGGGGTAACCTTCCCGGTAGGCCTAACCACCCACCCTGGTGCAATTACCCCATTCACTTACCCCCTAAGCCCACAATAAACCAGGTAGCCTTGCTTAACCTCTTCATTGCCTTAACGGTTAGCCACTAAGGTAATGAAGCTGCTTTAATTTATTTTTTATTAATAGTGTGCTATAGCAGGGGTTTTCCTGAGCTGAACCGCATTGATTTCAGCTTTGGGGCCTCCCTAATTTCTGAGAAACAGACCTGTTATGGGGGGGGGTGCCAGAATCCCCACAATGTTCAAATCCTCCGTGTCACGTGACCGGGAGATTTAAATCCTGCAGGGGGATACCGGCACCCCATACAGGGGTTTTTTATCTCAGGAAGTAGGGGTCTCCGAGGTTGAAATCAATGCGGTTCAGCTAAGGAAACCCCCTGTTCCCGCACACTATTAGCAAAATAAAATTTAAGCAGCTTCATTACCTTAGTGGCTAGCCGCTACGGTAATAATTTTTGTTTTTTTACTTTTGATACTAGTGTGTGGGAGCAGGGGTCTTCTGAGCTAAACTATATTGCTTGTAGGCTCGGGGACCCCTTACTTCCCGAGATACAGGCCCCAGTATGGGGTGCCGGTATCCCCCTGCAGGATTTAAATCCCACGGTCACATGACACGGAGGATTTTAACATTGTAGAGATACCGGCACCCCATACAGGGGGCTGTATCTCGGGAAGTAGGGGGTCCCCTGACCTTAAATCAAGGTGGTTCAGTTCAGGGGAGAACCCCTGCTACAATACTGTGTGATTAAAATAAAATAAAACCCCTGCTATCCCCTGTTAGAGGCATACAGGTAGAGTGACTGATTCAGTCTATCTCTGATTGTGCGTCTCTTACTGACAGGTGAAGCCTGGTAGGATTCACACAGCAAGGACCTCCACTGTGTTAATCCAATGGGACATTGGTCTGGCCGCTGGAATCTCGTGACATGCTATAGGTTTCCGTGCTGAACTCTCAACGCAAATGGTCGACAACAGGCAGCTGCACCTGTAACATTAAATGACACAGGATACTACCAAAGTCAATCAAAGCTGACTCTATGTTTTGAGGAATTAAAATTGGCCTGTGGGTCTTGTAACTGTTGAAATAGATTGTATTTGCCAATATATTTTCAAAATGTATATTGGAGTTGATTTGCACAAGACACCTTGGGACAAAATGTTCTCCCACAAATTTACTCATGATTGATGAGGACTCTTCCCTCTCTCAATCAATGGTACCCATATATAATTATGGGGATTAAACTGTGTGTTGGGAGCTCTTGTCACTGTTACCACCCTATACACTGGCGACACACTTTATTCGAGCTTGGCTAGTCCCACGAATTCGGGTATACCCGGGTGTATTGAGGTTTGTGACTGTTTTCTGCCCGAGTGCATTGAGTTATTTTCCAAGCAGGGATTGAAGCATTTTATTCCCGCTGGCTGCAATACTGCACAGTATATATATATATATACTGCATTACAATTCATGAATTTATGCCATCTGGTAGACACGCGAAGCATTGCAGCCTATTAAATCCTAATCATTATCATTTAACAGATCAGCCGCCCATCAGCCAGGCATGAACCCAGGCTGGGAAGGCAAATGCAACGGGGCTTGTCAGAGGTGAGGAGTGGCGCATTCCAGGTATCTGCCAGGTACATACCGGGTATTTGCTCGAATAAAGTGTGTCGGTGCAGTACCTGACACCAAATAAATATAAATATTACATTTCATTTTTGTGTGCCTACTTACAAGAAGTAAGATTAGTACACACAACACCCAGATAAACTGCAAGGATATCTTAAATCTTTTGGGTTACACTGAGAATTACAAATTTCTGACCATCCTATAGTGTGGATGAACCATTCCTACAGGACATATGATGCTCAGTGCAATGTGAAGGAGGATGGGAGAGCAGTACACTCATTATGATAATCAGAAATAGAAGTTTACTAAGGAAAGCCCCAAAATCAAACACAAACCCTGTGTATAAGACTGAATCTGGCCTTGTTGAATTGATATATAAGTTAGTATGTTTGAATGTAAAAAGTTATTTTTTTTTTCCTCTTAACTCTGTGCTGTTAATTGACCAAATGGAACAAGCTGACTGATTGGGGAGGGGGAGGGTCATGTGATTTTTTTTTGTGTATAATACTAACACCTTCGCTGCATTGGGCAGGAACTGCATTAGGCAGTGAGGCATTTAAAGTGAGTTTTTTAAGTGATACAGTTAGACTACAGTTTGACTAGAGGGGACTGGATCTACTGCACACTCTTTTACTCAAGACAACAAACGGTAAGCTATTCAGATCACACTATGATCCCATGCTTGTTAGCCTGCATAGTTTAACCCCCCACCCCTTTACAACTTCTTTCACTGCAGCCTCTCCCAAAACTGACTGCACAAAAAAAACACTGAAACCCTGAATTGACCCTAGCATTGCAATGCAGCAAAACACTTGAAAAGGTACAGGCCCACCCCTGCTGTTTTGTCTGCACACACTCACTCTGCTCACAACAGCTCCTTGCAGCACTGCCTACCTCTGGCATCATGAACCTGCTATGTCTTTTAACTTTTTTCTTTCTCCTGGCCTCATGGAGATGTTACTCCCTCTATCCACTACAAACTCCTCCATCCTGGCCCACACCCAACATCACCATACACCCTGGACTATTGAAAAGCCTTGCACTATCTACTGAATGTTAGTGGAGAACTCTAAAAACCAGCACACCAACCACTGCTCACTCTAATGGAAAACAACACAAATTTACAACTTGCAAACAACTACCCAAATTTCTACTCATACTATTACTCTCTCTAGCAGGTGATGTTGAAACTAACCCAGGTCCTCCCATTTCAGCTCTGTCCCATGCCCCTGAGAATTCCACCTTTAAATTCCAAAAAGGGCTATCTGTCGCCCATATAAACATCCGGAGCCTGCTGCCCAAACTGGATGAACTAAGGGCATGGTGCCTTATGCATAAACCCAAAGCCATCGTTCTTACAGAAACATGGCTATCCTCTAAAACCCCTGATGCAAATATCGCCATTCAGGGATACTCCATTTTTCGGAGAGATAGGTCAAAGAGAGGAGGAGGGGTGTTATTTTATATTGCAGACACCTTACAATTTACACTGTTACATTGCCCACCATGTCCACCCTCTTTTGAAACTCTAGTTGGCAAAATCTGCCTCCCCTTTTCTAAGTCCATCTTGCTTGCTGGCATCTACCGCCCCCCTAAAGCCCCACTACAATCCTTGACTGATATCACCCAATTTCTTGGCTCCATTTCCTCTCTGAATGAGAAGAGTGAGCTGCTAGTTCTTGGGGATTTCAACTTCAATTGGCTTGACCCTAAAAACCACAAAATCCAGATACAACTCAAGTCACTTAACCTATCACAACTCATTTCCCAACCCACACGGATAAACCTGAAGTTGCATAACCATTCCTTGCTAGACTGGATTCTCTCCTCAAACCCCAGCAGAATCCAATCCTCTGGCATCCTTCCTGATATTTTCAGTGACCATGCAATAGTGTACTGTGTAAGGAAAATTAAACCGCCCCATTCAAGCCCTAAAGTTCTCCTCACTAGAACATTTAAAAACTTTAACCCACAACAGTTTCTGGATGACCTTACCAACTGCCCATGGCACAGAATCGATTTAATTCCCGACCCTGATTCTGCGCTCGACTATTTCCAATCCGAGTTCTTAATACTCTGCGATACCCATGCTCCACTACGCAAAAAAAGGGTACGGGGGGCCCACCTTCCATGGGTTACACCTGACCTTATAGCACTCTACCAGTTCAGGGATGCCTTGTGGAAAAGCTACAAAGTAACTGGCACTACCAAGGATCTCAATCACTACAGATGCATGCGGAACATGTGCACAAGGCAAACAAGGCATGCAAAAGCACAATATTACTCTGACAATCTCCACCAAAATACATCAAACCCAGCTAACTTCTGGAAGGTTATCAACAATATATTCCAGGCTCCTAACCATCAACAACCAAGTAATATCACTAAGGGGGATATTACTCTGACAAACCCCACTGACATTGCAAATGCACTCAATGATTACTTTGTGGGGTGTGCCACTAACTTATTAGCGAAACGCAGCACAAACCCCAAACCTGAATCTCATCCTGGGAGTACCCCTATAGTCCCACCCCCTCCCAACACTGCCCACAATTTTCAATTTAGCCCAGTATCTGAAGAGGAGATTACACAAGCGCTCCTCAAACTAAAACTAAGCAGCCAATGTGGACCCGACTTACAACAATCTAGGTTCCTACGACTTGGTGCCCCAGCCATTGCCAAACCAATTGCGTCCATAGTCAACTCTATCCTGTCTGCAGGCCATATCCCTAAGACCTGGAAAACTGCCAGAGTTGTCCCAATCTTCAAAAGTGGGGACAAAAACACTGTCTCAAACTACAGGCCAATCTCACTTCTCCCAATTCTATCCAAAGTTATGGAAAAATGTGTCCACTCCCAATTAAGCGATTTCTACACCAAGACAAATTTCCCTAGCCAATTTCAGTCTGGGTTTCGTCCCAAACACTCCACCGTAACTACCCTGCTAAAAGTTTGCAATGAAATCCAGTGTGGAATGGAACGGGGACAACTCACTGGTGCAGTATTCCTAGATTTTGCAAAGGCTTTTGACACAGTTGATCATGTTATCCTGCTTAACAAACTCCAGAGCTCTGGAATAGGGAAACATGCTTTAAACTGGTTTCAGTCCTACCTATCAGGAAGATCCCAACATGTGTCCATCTCAGGCTCTAACTCCAACCCCCTGGATATCACCTGGTGTGTCCCGCAAGGCTCTGTTCTGGGGCCCCTTCTCTTCTCAGTGTTCATTAATGTTCTTCCCACAGCTTGTAAGGAAGCCTCAATACACATGTATGCAGATGACACAATCCTGTATGCACACAGCCATAGCCTCTCTGACCTTCAACACATACTTCAGTCTGACTTTTTGAGACTCGAAAACTGGATTTCCCAAAACAAACTGTTTTTAAACACTGACAAGACTGTAACAATGGTATTTGGGACCAAGACTAAATTTGTAAAGCTTCCAGTGACTGAGCTCCTGATTAGAACCAACGCTAAAACCACCCTAAAACCTGTCACTAGTTTTAAATACCTGGGCTTATGGTTTGACTCCCACTTAACATTCGGGATGCACATTGATACCCTGACAACCAAGACCTATGCCAAACTAGGGGTACTTTACAGGAACAAATCCTCCCTAAGTCTCCTGGTCAGAAAGCGTATTGCACAGCAGATGCTAATGCCAATTATTGACTATGGAGACATAGTATATGGCTCGGCTCCTCAAACCCACCTTAGCAAACTTGACACCCTCTACAATTCAATTTGTCGTTTTGTTCTCCAATGCAACTAAAACACACATCACTGCGAAATGCTCAAAGAACTAGATTGGTCATCACTAGATATCATCAATACCAGACTACATCATTACTGCTGTGATGCTGCCTTTACCATTTATATTTGCTGTGACTTCACTTCTTCTCAAATTATGCACTTCTTTCTACCAGCCTCAGTATGTCTCAAACTCTATTCATATATCTCCATCTCTCCTTCCTTCACCACTTCTCAGTTCACATGAACTCCTTTCTTACCTACGTCCTCTGACACCACACAGCTATATCCCCTGCACTAAAAAACACCCCTACATATCCTCCTCACACATCCTCTTTCTATTCATGCTTCTCCTTCTTGCTTCTGGGGATATCTCTCCCAATCCTGGTCCCTGTCTTATTTCAACTTGCTCTCGTCCTCGCTTCCCACATGCAACTTCTACTCCTTCTGGTGTCAACCCCTCCAACCTCATACCCATCCCCTGCCACCCTCCCTCCTCTCTCCCTTTCTCCTGTGCCCTTTGGAACGCACGCTCTCTTTCTAACAAGTTCCTCTCTGTACATGACTTCTTTCTCTCTCACTCCCTGCTTCTCTTTGCTATAACTGAGACCTGGCTCACTCAGTCTGACTCTGCTCTGGTAGCTGCCCTCTCCTATGGTGGCCTTTCCTTCTCCCACACTCCGCGCCCTGATGGCAGGGGTGGAGGCATGGGGCTCCTGCTCTCCTCTGTCTGCCATTACCGAAACCTTCCTATTCCCCCCTCTCTTGCTTTTCCCTCCTTTGAGGCTCACACTGTCCAGATCTTCTCTCCTCTCCCTGTTCATGTGGCGGTCATCTATCGCCCACCTACCTCTACTCATCCCCCTTCTGCCTTTCTCTCTCACTTTGAATCCTGGCTCTCTTTCTTTCTCTCCTCAGACTCCCCTGTTCTTCTCCTTGGAGACTTCAATTGCCACATTGATGACCCCTATCTCTCTTGGGCTTCACGCTTTCTTTCTCTAACCTCTTCTTTTGGCCTTCAACAGTGGACTGCAGCCAGCACCCACAAGAATGGCCACTATTTAGACCTGGTTTTCACTAAAAACTTCTCTCTCTCTGATTTCTCCATTTCCCCTTTTCCTCTCTTTGACCATCATCTCATCTCATTCTCTCTATCTCAATTCTCCCCTTCTCCACCTCCATCTACACCCCGGTTCTGCAGAAACCTGCGCTCTATTCACTTACCTGACTTTGAGTCCACTTTACGCTCCTCCCTCTCCTCTCTCAGCTCTGCTACAGACCCTGACAACCTGGTCAGGAACTACAACTCTGTCTTGTCCTCCTCTCTTGATCTACATGCCCCACTTTCTCTCTGCCGCACTCGCCCTTCTAACCCTAGACCCTGGCTAAATTCCCACACACGCATGCTGCGTTCCTCCACTCGTTCCTCTGAACGCCTCTGGAGGAAGTCTCACACTCTCGCAGACTTCCTTCACTACAAATTTATGCTATCCTGTTTCAACTCTGCCCTCTCGCAAGCTAAACAAGCCTACTTTTCTGCACTAATCAACATGCACAAGTCTAACCCACGCCGACTGTTCTCTGTCTTTGATACTCTACTCAAACCACCCTCAGCTGCCTCTCCTTCCTCCATCTCCGCTCAGGACTTTGCTGACTATTTTAAGGAAAAGGTGGAATCCATACGGCAGAACATCCCCTCTGTTTCTTCATCCCATCCTACACCTCTTCCTAACTCTCCTCCTGCCTTCCTTGAGTCTTTTTCCACTGTCTCAGAGGAGGATGTGTCGCTGTTGATCTCCTCTTCTCCCTCTACCACTTGCCCTCTTGACCCCATTCCCTCCCATCTCCTAAAACCTCTAGCTCCTACTATAATCCCTACGCTTACACACATTTTTAACTCCTCCCTCTGATCTGGAACCTTTCCATCCTCCTTCAAACATGCAACAGTCATACCATTACTCAAAAACAGCAAGCTTGACCCTACCTGTCTTTCTAACTATCGACCTGTCTCCCTCCTGCCTTTTGCCTCTAAACTCCTTGAACGTCTTGTATTCTCTCGCTTGCTCCATTTTCTCAACACCTATTCTCTCCTAGACCCTCTACAATCTGGCTTCCGCACTGCTCACTCCACCGAAACAGCCCTCACTAAAATAACTGACGACCTCCATGCTGCCAAAGACAGAGGTCATTACACTCTGCTCATATTACTCGACCTCTCTGCAGCATTTGACACCGTGGACCACCCTCTTCTCCTCCACATTCTCCATACTCGGTATTCGGAACAAAGCTCTATCCTGGATCTCATCCTACCTCTCCCATCGTACTTTTAGTGTCTCTTCTGCTAACACCTCCTCCTCCTCCTCTATTGATCTCTCTGTGGGGGTACCCCAGGGCTCTGTCCTGGGACCTCTTCTCTTTTCTCTGTACACACTCTCTCCAGGTGACCTAATAACATCTCTTGGGTTTAATTATCACCTCTATGCCGACGACACACAAATATACTTTTCAACACCTGACCTTACACCTGCTGTACAAACCAAAGTTTCTGAATGTCTCTCTGCTATATCATCCTAGATGGCCCTCCGACGCCTTAAACTCAACATGGGTAAAACAGAGCTCCTCATACTTCCTCCCAAACCTGGCCCTACTACCTCCTTCCACATTACTGTTGGAACTACAATCACTCACCCAGTAGCCCAAGCACGCTGCCTAGGGGTCACATTCGACTCCTCTCTCACATTCGCCCCTCACATTCAAAACATTTCTAAAACTTGTCGCTTTTTCCTCTGCAATATAACTCAGATACGCCCTTTCCTCTGTTGTTCGACTGCTAAAACTCTGACTCAGGCCCTCATTCTCTCCCGTCTTGATTACTGTAACCTTCTGCTGTCTGGCCTTCCTGCCTCTCACCTGTCTCCCCTACAATCTATCCTAAATGCTGCTGCCAGAATCACTCTACTCTTTCCTAGATCTGTTTCAGCATCTCCCCTCATGAAATCCCTCTCCTGGCTTCCGATCAAATCCCGCATCTCACACTCCATTCTTCTCCTCACTTTTAAAGCTTTACATTCTTCTGCCCCTCCTTACATCTCATCCCTAATTTCTCTGTATGCACCATCCAGACTCTTGCGTTCTTCTCAAGGATGTCTTCTTTCTACCCCCTTTGTATCTAAAGCCCTCTCATGCCTTAAACCTTTTTCACTGACTGCCCCACACCTCTGGAATGCCCTTCCCCTCAGTACCCTACTAGCACCCTCTCTATCCACCTTTAAGACCCACCTTAATACACATTTGCTTAAAGAAGCATATGAATAGCACTGTGGATATTCTAAACACGATACATAATGCTTGGCCCCCTGCAGATGCACTTACCAGAACTCCCTCCTACTGTCTCTGTACGTTCTCCCTACCTACCAATTAGAATTTAAGCTCCTCGGGGCAGGGACTCCTCTTCCGAAATGTTACTTTTATGTCTAAAGCACTTATTCCCATGATCTGTTATTTATATTATCTGTTATTTATTTGTTTACCACATTTATTACTACTGTGAAGCGCTATGTACACTAATGGCGCTATATAAATAAAGACATACAATACAATACAATACAATCACTAGAGTCTAGGCGCAAAGTTCACCTTTCCTGTCTCACCCTCAAATACTTTCTGGGCAAGCTACCCAGCTACCTGAACAAGCTCCTCAGCCCTATCACATGCAGTATCTATCACCTGAGATCAGACTCCAAAAGACTATTCATGGTCCCAAGACTCAACAAAGTATCCGGACGTTCCTCCTTCTCCTTCCATGCACCCCAAAACTGGAACAACCTACCAGAGACTCTCATATCCACCACCAGCTTAAGTTCTTTCAAATCTAAGGCTGTCTCACACTTTAATCTGGTCTGTAACTGTTTCATCTGGATAAGATTGAGGAACATAATGGGACTCTATTCTTTGCTTGGAGTCCCTGCCCCTGTATGTCTGACGCCGGAGTATGAGAGTGACCTGGAGGCGCCTTATTCTCCCATGGAGGAACCTCAACCCCCCCATTCACCCTCTTCACAGTGCCAAAACCAAGCACACCATGGGACCTCCTATGCTCCCCCCGTCCATCTCCAGAATGTACTTTTCTGTTGGAGATCATGACAACCCGTTAAAAACTAGGCCACAACAGGAGGAAGGCATCCTCCCAGACCATGTACCCCCTCCCGCTGCCAGAGGCACACCCACTCCAGCACCAAGGATTGTAGAGCTCCCAGACATCATGCTGATCTACCTGCCCCAAAGCATCCAGTAGAAATACAAGATCAGATGTGGTTGGCTATCTCAGAAATATGCCCAATTCATCTTTAAACACCACATCAGTTTTGAGATCTACAGCGAGTGAACCCAAAATATAAATTATCAAGACAATAAATACAAGAAGGGTTTTCCTGCAAATCTAAGGAGAACAATTATGGACGAAGTGAAGCGCAATTTTAGTTACCACTCTTCTTTAGAGACCCGTGAGAGACAGCATCAATGGCCTTTTGGGGCATACAGTCTCTTCCCTGGAGGTCCATCGACTTGTTTGAAGACTACACGTTATGAATTTATTTACAAATAAGAATGCACCGCCAATGTATTTAATCTAAAATAAAACAAGTTGATTGTTTAAAATTATTTAATTGTTTAATGTTAATTTTCTATTTTGCATGTCTGGAACTGGGCAAAGAGAACTTGGAGGAAATCCCCCTACCCCCGCCCCCCCTCAGTGCAGGAAACTCTCCCAGCAATACTGCCAGGTAATATACACTGCTCAAATCCATACATGACAGGTCCCTTCCCCCCAAACCCTAATGTAAACCTATAGTCCTAATGTAAAGTGCTATTCCCCAGAACCACGCACCCACAGCAGCGGAAGCGTGCCTGGCAGGTGGATTGTCAATGTAGCTGGGACTGGGTTGGAGAGAGTGGGTTAGTCCCGATACTTGCCAAGGTCTTGGGATGGAGAGGTCAGAATTGTCAAAGTCCGTATAACCATGGTCTGGGTTGGAGAGGTTCGCAGAGTCGAGGGTAAGCTGGGATCAATATCCAGAGGGGTTCAGAAGTCAAGCCAGGTCGGTACACGTAGAATCAAACTGCAGGAAGGAACACAAAGACAAGGAGCAAGGCACAACAGACACAGGAGCTCAAGGCTACAATGAGTTTTGCTCAGCCAAGCAGGAGTGAATGAGCAAGGCATTTATAGCAGACAGGATCCAATGAGGCAGGGGGCGGAATGGAGGCGCGGCCTCTGCGGAGGCAGAGAAAATCTGCAGGAAACAAGTGGGCAATAAGAAAACTTGACTTGCAGCTGGGGAGTGGTGCACAACATCACGTGTGCACGCCGCGTGCAAAAGAAACGCAGCGCATCCGAGAGCACGGAGCTAAGCTCCGTGGCACTCTAGAAGAGCTGTGCGTGTGATCTGTAAGCAGAGCGGTGGTGCACGCATGCGCTGGTGCCAGAGTGGAGGACTGTGTGATAACAGGTAAGGAGGGAACACGTCGCAAAGTACGTGTTCCCTGATTCCTTACAGCGAAAAAGGCATGAATGGCATTGTGGGTGGAGTTAACCTCTTCATTACCTTTGCTGTTAATACCGCTAAGGTAATGAACGGGTTTACCCCTCCCGCTAGCACACGGTAGGCATAAACATCCTTGGGGCTAATACCCCCTTCACCCAATCCCTCTACCCAAAAAAAAAAACACAACAGCCCTACTGCCCACCTCCTCTGTCCCCAAACACCCCACCCCCAAACACACACATACAGTAATTGGCAAAATAACTATTATCCAGATATGTATAATAGATTATTTGCCCATTATTAAACACAACATTAGCCAGGCAGCATAAATAAAGTAAATAAAAAACGTTCTACTTACCGCTGCCAATGTGAAGGGCATCCTCGTCAGATTACTGCAGGTCCATGTCCTACATTGCCAGAAAGCATACATAGCAACATACAAGCTAATGGCCCGTAACCCCTTAATCACTGAATCAATTAATAACTGCTATAGTAATTAAGGGGATAACCCACCCTCCCCCGCGACCTAACCACCAACCCCAGGCCCACTATACCCACCCTGCATCCCATAATGTGGCCTGTATCTTGGGAAGCAGGGGGTCCCCGGACCTGAAATCAATACGGTTCTGCTTCTGAGACCCCCTTCTCATTTACACTAGTATTAAAATGCACAGTATATTAAAATATTGAGATTACTGGTGAGATATGTGCAGGGAGAGGCGGCTCTCTCTGTGCAGCTCTCTGTAGCTGGAAAAAAATCGCTGGTTAAACCCTTTTAAGAGAGGCGTTCATCACGTCGCCGGCTACTCGCTTGTTTTGGGATTTTTTCTATCACAGGTAATCAAGGCTTTCTGAATACTGTGATAACAACGCTCAAAAAATTGGCGGTGTAACCGGCCCAGCGATTGTTTTATGAAGCCTTATAGAATAGGCCCCAGTGTCTCCAAATAATTTCAAATTATATCACAACAGAAACCCTACAGGAATTAATTTCTTTGGAATTGATAATGGAGACCTAGGGCCTCATGCACTAAGCGCCGAAAAGCGTTTTATCGTCATTTTCTCCCTAAAAAAGCCTTTTCGATTCAGTAAGCGCCGATAAGTGGCCAAAATCGGCAATTTTTGTTCCTGATAAAAACTTATCAGCACTTTTTAAACTCGGCTGAATTCAGGTAGCCTCGATCAGCTTTTCGCTGCTGATCGGCACTCCCGAATTGAGATTTTTTCGCCAATTCGTCCCACCAACTAAAGTTGGCGGGTTGGAGGGGAAAAAGCATCGGCAAGGTCGACACTTAGAAAAAATCAGGCCTTTTTCCTGGCTGGGATTGATGCCGGGGGTCTCCGGAGCTGATACCCGCACCAGAGCCCCCCGGCATGCAATCGAGGCAGGAAAAATGCATTTAAAGGCCACTTCATTACCTTAGCGGCAAACCGCTAAGGCAATGAAGGGGTTAACCCGCCGTGTCAGGTATATTGTGGGTAGCGGGTGACGGTGAAGGGGGTATTTGGCCCTTGTTGCTTGTTTAGGGTTTGCGGGGGGGGTTGTGGGTGCACATAACCCCTTCACGACCGTAGCGGTTGATACCGCTACGGTCATGAAGGGGTTAAGCCCTCCCGCTACCCTCCCGGAAGCCCTAAACAAACCACCATTGGGGCCAAATACCCCCTTCACCCACACCCGCTACCCACAATAAAAAAAATACTCACACAAAATCAACCCCCACACTAAATAAATAAATATATATAAAAATAAATATATATATATATATATATATATATATGTATATATATATATATTACCCCAACAACCCCTATACCCCCCTAACATACACATATATGCACATCAATGATACTAGAGGCCGGCGGGGGCCTCGGGTGTTACCCGCAGGCCTGCAGTACCAATTCTGTGCCCCCCCCCAATTAATGTAAAAACACATACAGACTTATAAAGAAATAACCCCCCCTCCCCCTAACACATACAGTATAGTAATGGGCACAATTACTATTATCCACAAATGGATAATAGTGAAAGTGCCCTTTTTAAATACATGAAGAACAATAAATACATAAAATACATATAGCACTCACCCTTGTCCGGCTTCCACGATGAAGGCCATCCTCATCTTCGTCCTGCCCATGCCCCCTCCGCTGCTGCAAAACATACACAAGAATAAAAACATCCAATGTAATGTCCCCTAACCTCTTAATAATGTAGCGGTTATTAACCGCTACAGAGTTGAAGATCATCGGGAAGCGCAAGCCTTGTACTGGTAAAACAGAAGAAATACTCTGATGGTGCAATAACTGTGATAAACGTGTGAATAAATATTCAAGGCGCAGTGTGCTAAATACTCACAAGTGTAGAGTGAGTGTTATTCCCATAAAGGTATCTTTGAATGGCAGCCCAACAAATAGGTAGGTCTCAATGGAAGGGTAAATGCTGGAGACCTTAAGTGAATAACATAAGAACGGACATAGTGCAGACTGTATGGAGAATTTTTATAAAAAGGTAAGTGTAACAAAATGCACTCACATGGTATTAAAAGAATAAAAGCATTTAGATCACACAGATCGGATCTCAGCAGTGTAACAGATGATCACGCTGCCCCCCCCTCCGCCTCGGCGTGCGTGTCACTGGTGCGTCTCACCCAAACCGGAAACCGGAAGTGACGTCATCTGCTCTAGGGGGCTCCGATCGTGTGGGAATCTTCACTGGTCAGCGTCACTCTACGCGTTTCTCCGCATTCGGTTTCTTCAGGAGTGTTGGCTGACAGGTTCTTGGTGACTAATATACGCTAAGCTGTAGTCCCATTGGTTAAAATTTAATTATGGTAATTGCATAACGTAATTGTGGAAAGACTTAATAGATTGTGACATATAATATTAAGACTCACATCAAACATATGTGAGTCTTCCAAACATATTTTATTCAAACATACAGAGTTATTAATAATGTTTAAAAGATTTATAAAATATTTAAAAAATAAAATAGCTATTACAGCAAGAGATAACAATTAACACCTAAATGTAATCAGCTCATCTAACAGCTAGAAAGGTAAATAGATGAAACGGATCTATTGAGGAAATAGAGAAAACAAGGTTAGGATAATTCACATAAAGGGTTTAATGTCGAACTCTAGGTTTAAACCCTGAGGGGAAATGGTTTTAAGTTCGAACATCCAGAATGATTCCCTCTTAATTAGATTTAAATCCCTGTTGCCCCCCCTCCAATAGGGCACAACCTGTTCAATGGCTTTAAATGAAAAGCTAGCAGGGTTAGATTTGTGTACTAATAATAAGTGATTAGAAACACTATGGGTTGTCAGTTTACGTTTAATATTTCCAAGGTGCTCTAATATACGTGTTCTAAGTGGGCGGATGGTCTTACCAATATATTGTAAGCCACACTCACATTCCGCAAGATATATAACGAAACTAGATCTACAATTTAAATGCTGTTTGATATTGTATGATTTTTGTGTTACATTAGATTTGAAACTTTGCGTTGTTTTAGAAATAAGCTGACAGGCAGTGCACATTTTACATTCATAAAACCCTTTAGGTGGGTCTAACCTGGTGGGCTTTCTCACTAAGATGGTTTTGAGGGCACTGGGAGATAAGTAATTCTTAAAGAGCACCTAACATTAAGAACTACTTATCTCCCAGTGCCCTCAAAACCATCACAGTAAACTGACAACACATAGTGTTTCTAATCACTTCTTATTAGTACACGAGTCCCCGGTGGGCCCAACGGGTCACCTGACAGACCTACAGGTTACCAGCAACTTGTTTCATACAGGTTCTGGAGGCCTGTTGATGGGTCCCTCCAGGCGCCATAGCCCACCAAGTGGTCTCCGTGGGTCACAGTGGGTCACAATTGGGTCCCCACAGTAGGCCCACGGATGTCTGGGAGCCCTGGGTCAGACCCATAGGTGTCTGCGGGGCCTCGGATGGTTCCCACGGGGGTCTGGGAACCCACGGGTGAGCACTACAGGTCCGCATGCCCCCACAGATGTGGGGCCACCGATTCTTCCCCGCAGGTGTCCCCCGTGGACCACATAGCCTGATACCCGGTATATACCCGAGGATACCGCAGGTGGTCTCCAGAGGTCTCACGCAGAACCAAACGGAACAAACCCTGAATGTAAAATAAATACAATCTATGCACCATGCACACTCTGCCAATGAATGTTAACAATAACATGTTCCAAACAAAATACCAATACATCCAAACAAGTATACTATTTAAACCAATCAAGTAACCATAAATCAACAACAAGTTAAATAAACAAGAACAAGTTAAATAAAATACATTTCTTTAGTTCACTTACTGTACCATTACTTGACCGACTCACCGACTCCCGTTGAAAAGCTTACTCTTGAACCAATCCACGCACAGGAACCCATACAATAATAAACCATAAAATAATAAACAATAAAATAATAAACAAAAACAATCCATGGGTCTTCTATTTGTAATCCATCTTCATCTGTATTCTTCTTGTATCTTCCGCTCTCTTCTGGGGTCTTCTTCTCTTCTTCTGCCACACCCTGGTCTTCTTTCTTCTGTAGGAGGTCCTTCCTCCTCGGCGTCTGCCTTCAAAATGAGACGACATAGGCTTTTAAAGGCCTATGACGTCACATTTTCGTCATATTGTTCCCACGGCCCTGATTTGGTCGTGAAAACCATGTGTTTTGGCCGATAAAAAAAAATGATGACGTCAATTAAAAGCAATGAAAGCACAGCCAATCAGAATGGCTGTGCTTCAATTGCCTTTAAGATGACGTCATGAAAAGAAAGATGTCCGGCCTCACATGGTCCGGTAGCCAATCAGATCGTGGGAACTCCATCCCAACTCTGATTGGCTTTAGTAGATTAGATAATCCAAGAATGGGGAGGGGGGGGAGGGAGGGGTAAGGGATGCTCCCGCATCAGCAGGTAAAAAGTGTATAAGTAATAAGGTGTCGAGCCAAATACCGGTGCAAAAGAGGAAAAGTATAACTAAAGCGGAAAAGAGAAAAAGTTCCTCCTTGAATGCACTCGGATGAGCCAGTATTGATAGTAATGAGTGTGTTAAAAACCTTTTAATCACAAGAGAAGGTTAAAAAAGAATTGTACAGAGGGGCATGGTATATATAATCCAAGGCCAGCCCCTAAAAGGCAAACCAGCAGAATCGTCCTCACTCTTGAGGAGATATGGGTATAACAACACCTAAATGTGGAACTGTGTCGCTCAGATAGTACCCTTTCCTATAATACCAGATTAGAGGGTCCATAAACCATATGGAAATCCTTATGTCAATAATTCAATGAACCTAAAATGATATAGGTCATTGAAGCTAAGTCTGGAGGGTAATTATCTTACACCGACTGGACAGATGGTATATATCTGGGTGATGTCCCTAGTCCACTTAAGCGGTGTGTATAGTAGAAAAACAAGACATGGTGAAAACAATAACAACGCAACAAAGATTATAGTCAAAAAAAGAAAAAACTCAACCACCATGTACATATAGTAGTGAGATGTGTAGCTAAATAGTGTGTGAGCTCTGCAAAGGGCAAGCACAAAGTGTGCTAACGGAGACGCCCTGAGGCACGGTTCAAAGACCGTATCCAGTTATAGCCTCTATATACTCGTTGATGTTTAGTGCAGAGATCAAAATCACAAAAAGCCTCTAACAAAGATTATAATCAAAAAAAGAAAAAACTCAACCACCATGTACATATAGTAGTGAGATGTGTAGCTAAATAGTGTGTGAGCTCTGCAAAGGGCAAGCACAAAGTGTGCTAACGGAGACGCCCTGAGGCACGGTTCAAAGACCGTATCCAGTTATAGCCTCTATATACTCGTTGATGTTTAGTGCAGAGATCAAAATCACAAAAAGCCTCTCTAGAGTCCAGTAGTTAGCACTAATCAGGCCCAGTAGTTATAGGTTGCTGATAAGTACATGGGGTGAGGAACAAACTAACTCATAAATCAGATTAAGTCTCCCTCTAAGCAGGTAAATATAATATATACACAGCTAGGGCTGATAATGGTCAGTTAACAGAACCCCTGATTACATCCCCCTCTCTTATTTGCACATATTATGCTGGTAACCTGAATGGTAGCTATGATAGAGTGAAAACATAGCAGACATAACAATTCACAGTAGATTGTCAGGACAGGATAGTATCTTCAGTCCTAATAAGGGTGCTACTTAGCTCTTGTGTGCACTCAAAAGCCGCTGCACCATCGTTGGTAGAGGGGAACGGCAGCATAATACCAGGGGAGGGGTATTCTGGTCTCGAGGCAGCAGCTACAGCCGCGGAGGCGCCATCTTGGGTGCGGTGACGTCACCACGCTCGTAGTCTACTGTGAATTGTTATGTCTGCTATGTTTTCACTCTATCATAGCTACCATTCAGGTTACCAGCATAATATGTGCAAATAAGAGAGGGGGATGTAATCAGGGGTTCTGTTAACTGACCATTATCAGCCCTAGCTGTGTATATATTATATTTACCTGCTTAGAGGGAGACTTAATCTGATTTATGAGTTAGTTTGTTCCTCACCCCATGTACTTATCAGCAACCTATAACTACTGGGCCTGATTAGTGCTAACTACTGGACTCTAGAGAGGCTTTTTGTGATTTTGATCTCTGCACTAAACATCAACGAGTATATAGAGGCTATAACTGGATACGGTCTTTGAACCGTGCCTCAGGGCGTCTCCGTTAGCACACTTTGTGCTTGCCCTTTGCAGAGCTCACACACTATTTAGCTACACATCTCACTACTATATGTACATGGTGGTTGAGTTTTTTCTTTTTTTGATTATAATCTTTGTTAGAGGCTTTTTGTGATTTTGATCTCTGCACTAAACATCAACGAGTATATAGAGGCTATAACTGGATACGGTCTTTGAACCGTGCCTCAGGGCGTCTCCGTTAGCACACTTTGTGCTTGCCCTTTGCAGAGCTCACACACTATTTAGCTACACATCTCACTACTATATGTACATGGTGGTTGAGTTTTTTCTTTTTTTGACTATAATCTTTGTTGCGTTGTTATTGTTTTCACCATGTCTTGTTTTTCTACTATACACACCGCTTAAGTGGACTAGGGACATCACCCAGATATATACCATCTGTCCAGTCGGTGTAAGATAATTACCCTCCAGACTTAGCTTCAATGACCTATATCATTTTAGGTTCATTGAATTATTGACATAAGGATTTCCATATGGTTTATGGACCCTCTAATCTGGTATTATAGGAAAGGGTACTATCTGAGCGACACAGTTCCACATTTAGGTGTTGTTATACCCATATCTCCTCAAGAGTGAGGACGATTCTGCTGGTTTGCCTTTTAGGGGCTGGCCTTGGATTATATATACCATGCCCCTCTGTACAATTCTTTTTTAACCTTCTCTTGTGATTAAAAGGTTTTTAACACACTCATTACTATCAATACTGGCTCATCCGAGTGCATTCAAGGAGGAACTTTTTCTCTTTTCCGCTTTGGCTTTAGTAGACCATGTGACAGAGGCTTGGGGGAGAACGGATGTGACGTCATTGAAAACCTGTCACATGAACCATATGATGAAAATGTGACGTCATAGGCCTTTAAAAGCCTATGTGGTCTCATTTTGAAGGCAGACGCCGAGGAGGAATGACCTCCTACAGAAGAAGAAGGCCAGGGCATGGCCGAAGAAGGCAAGAAGACCCCGGAAGAGAGCCGCAGATACAAGAAAGAAGAATACAGATGAAGATGGATTACAAATAGAAGACCCCTGGATTGTTTTGGTTTTTTATTTTAATGTTTATTATTTTATGGTTTGTTATTTTATGGGTTCCTGTGCGTGGATTGGTTCGAGAGTAAGCTGTTCAACGGGAGTCGGTGAGTGGGTCAAGTAATGGTAAGTGAACAAAAGAAATGTATTTTATTTAACTTGTTAATTTTTTTTTGGTTTTTGACATTTGTTTTTTTTTTTGGTATATCATTTCTTGCCACTGTATGTATGTATGTATGTATGTATGTATGTATGTATGTATGTATGTATGTATGTATGTATGTATGTATGTATGCATGTATGTATGTATGTATGTCTAGATTCATATATAGATACAGGGTAATAAATGATGTTGTTTGAAAATCTTGTTTTGCTGTGTTTAAAATGTTTTTGGCCATGCTGCTATGCATAAATGTGTGTGTCATGTATTTTAAAATTAGGTAGATGTAATTTTTGGTCTTGTATGGTGTACTTTAGGTCAGGGTGAGGCTTGCTTTTGTATATTGTATTCTTTTTGGTACTTATATTGATTTATGTTCTGTTTAACGATTGAAATAGTTACTTGTTTAATTGTTATGGATGGAATTTAAATTGTTTAGTGATTTAATTAATGAATGCTAATTGATTTATGGTTACTTGATTGGTTTAAATAATATACTTGTTTGGATGTATTGGTATTTTGTTTGGAATATGTTATTGTTAACATTCATTGGCAGAGTGTGCATGGTACATACTGATGCGGCTAAGCTTAATCTAACGCTTAACCGCAATTTTCTGTGCCTTTTTATTTTTGGCGCCGAAATTGGCCGCGCTAATGGCGCTAAACAAAGGAAGCGCCTGCGGCGCTGAAAAAAAAAAGCCTGCGTCTGCACGCGGTTTAAAAATAGCCGTGGTGGCGGCCGCTTTAGACTAAGGGTGGCCGCCACTGTAGATTGTATGCATCATGTATACAATGTAAATGCAATGTTTTGATTGGCATTTGAGGGTTTTGATTGGCATTTGAGGATTTTGATTGGAAGATGAGATTGAATTTTTAAAGGAAATATGATTTTATTGTACTGTGTTTGTATGGAGAAGTGGTATTTGTAGTAGAGCATGTTTTTGATAACCCTTCTACATTTATTTGTATATTGGTTCATCATGTGTGTGTGTGTGTATATATATATATATATATATATATATATATATATATATATATATATATATATATATATATATATATATATATATACATGTAGAGGTATCAGTACCGTGTTAGCCGAGCTTCAATAATCGAAAAATAAATAGATGATACCGTTCTGTGGCTAACGAAATGCTTTTATTTGTGCGAGCTTTCGAGATACACTGATCTCTTCCGGGGGAAGGACCAGCACAGATAACATTCCAATAGACACTGTTTATAGTATAGCTTTTGCTTGCTTCATTCATTGTAACATCGCCGGAAGAAGAGATCAGTGTATCTCGAAAGCTCGTACAAATAAAAGCATTTTGTTAGCCACAGAACGGTATCATCTATTTATTTTTCGATTATATATATATATATATATATATTTATATATATTTATCTCTCTTTCTCTCTCTCTATATATATATATATATATATATATATATGTGTATATATATATATAGTTGAATGATGAAGCCACTGTACAAATGAATGGGTGAAGGGTGTGTGTCGGGCCAGGGTGGCTTAACCCCTTCATTACCTTTGCGGTTATTATTCGATAAGGTGATTAAGGGGTTAATTGATATCTGAATGTTATTGCTATGTATTGGCTATGTATTTTGTGGGCAACGAAGGACAAGGATTGTGCTGGCGATGGGGGCTTCTTATTGATGAGGTCAGTAGTACTTTATTTATATTAATATGCTAGTTAATGTGTTTAATAATGGGCAAATAATCTATTATCCCTCTCTGGATAATAGTTATTTGGCACATTATTGTACTGTATGTGTGTTTGATGTATTGAATGTATAGTTCAGGTTTATTTATTTTACATTCAGGGTTTGTTCCTTTTGGTTCTGCTTGAGACCTCTGGAGACCACCTGCGGTATCCTCGGGTTTCTCATGGGTATCAGGCTGTGGGTCCATGGGGGACACCTGCGGGGAAGAACCGGTGCCCCACATCTGTGGGGGCACCACGGACCCGTAGTCTGTGGGGAAGAACCAGTGGCCCCATATTTGTGGGGGCACCATGGACCTGCAGTGCCAACCCGTGGGTCCCCAGACCCCCGTGGGAAACACCTGAGGCCCCGCAGACACCTGTGGGTCTGACCAGGGGCTCTCAGACATCCGCGGGCCTACCGTTGGGACCAAATTGTGGCCTACGGTGACCCACGGAGACCACATGGTGGGCCATGGCACCTGGCAGGACCCACCAACAGGCCTCCAGAACCTGTATGAAACAAGCTGCTGGTAACCTGTTGGTCTGTCAGGTGACCCGTCAGGCCCACCGGGGACTCGTGGGGGCCTGAGGTATGAACCTTGTATGTAAAAGAATAAATCATGTATTTATGGGGGGGCACAGGGGGTGGGTTATGTATTTAATAAATAGAATGATGCTTATTGTGGGGCAGTGTATTGTTTTTATTGTGGGTACTAGGGGTGGGGGAGGGGGTATTGGCCACAAGGGTATGTGGGTAGGCCTCCCGGCTGGGTAGTGGGTGAGGGTGGTTAGGCCTCACGGGGTGGGGTGTTAGTGGGGGGGGTATGTAGGCCTCCTGATTGGTGGGTGAGGGTGGGTTAACCCCTTAATGACTGTAGCGGTTAATAACCGCTATGGTGATTAAGGGGTTAGGGGACATTACATTGGATGTTTTCATTCTTGTGTATGTTTTGCAGCAGTGGAGGGGGCATGGGCAGGATGAAGATGAGGATGGCCTTCATTGTGGCAACCGGACATGGGTGAGTACTATATGTATTTAATGTATTGATTGGTATTTATGTATTTAAAATGGGCACATTCACTATTATCTATTTGTGGATAATAGTAATTGTGGCCATTACTATACTGTATGTGTTAAGGGGGGTGGGGGGTTATTTCTTTATAAGTATGTATGTGTTTTGACATTAATTTGGGGGGGGCACATAATTGGTTCTGCAGACCTGCGGGTAACACCCGAGGGCCCCCGCCGGCCTATAGTATCATTGATGTGCATATATGTGGATGTTAGGGGTTATAGGGGTTTTTGGGGCTATATATATATATATATATATATATATATATATATATATATATATACAGTGTTCGAGAAACCTATACATTTGCTCGCCCTGGGCGAGTGGATTTAACCCCTGGGCGATTAAATATTGGCCCAAGCAGCACACGTTTGGTACTAGGTGGCGAGTAGATTTTTTTGTGTGGCGAGTAGATTTTTTGGTGATTTGTCAACCACTGTATATATATATATATAAATCTATCTATCTATCTATCTATCTATCTATCTATCTATCTATCTATCTATCTATCTATCTATCATCTATCTATCTATCTATCTATCTATCTATCTATCTATCTATCTATATATATATATTAAAAAATAAATAGATGATACCGTTCTGTGGCTAACGAAATGCTACGAAATGCAGAACGGTATAATCTATTTATTTTTTGATTATTGAAGCTCGGCTAACACGGTACTGATACCTCTACACACATATATATATATATACATATATATATATATATATATATATATATATCTTTATTTATTTATATACATTTATTTATTTCTTTAATTAGAAATATTTATTTATTTATTTAGTGTGGGGCTGCTGTGTGTGTATTTTTTTTATTGTGGGTAGCGGGTGTGAGTGAAGGGGGTATTAGCCCCAACCCACACGGACAAACCTGAAATCGCATAACCATTCCTTGCTAGACTGGATTCTCTCCTCAAACCCCAGCAGAATCCAATCCTCTGGCATCCTTCTGACATTTTCAGTGACCATGCAATAGTGTACTGTGTAAGGAAAATTAAAACGCCCCATTCAAGCCCTAAAGTTCTCCTCACTAGAACATTTAGAAACTTTAACCCACAACAGTTTCCGGATGACCTTACCAACTGCCCATGGCACAGAATCGATTTAATTCCCGACCCTGATTCTGCGCTCGACTATTTCCAATCAGAGTTCTTAAAACTCTGCGATACCAATGCTCCCCTATGCAAAATAAGGGTACGGGGGGCCCATCTGCCATTGGTTACAACTGACCATATTGCACTCTACCAGCTCAGGGATACCTTGTGGAAAAGCTACAAAGTAACTGGCACTACCAAGGATCTCAATCACTTCACATGCCTGCGGAACATATGCACAAGGCAAACAAGGCACGCAAAAGCACAATATTACTCTGACAATCTCCTCCAAAATACATCAAACCCAGCTAACTTCTGGAAGGTTATCAACAATATATTCCAGGCTCCTAACCATCAACAACCAAGTAATATCACTAAGGGGGATATTACTCTGACAAACGCCACTGACATTGCAAATGCACTCAATGATTACTTTGTGAGGTGTGCCACTAACTTATTAGCGAAACGCAGCCCAAACCACAAACCTGAATCTCATCCTGGGAGTGCCCACATAGCCCCACCCCTTCCCAACACTGCCCACAATTTTCAATTTGGCCCAGTACCTGAAGAGAAGATTACACAAGCGCTCCTCAAACTAAAACTAAGCAGCCAATGCGGACCTGACTTTGCTACAATCTAGGTTCCTACGACTTGGTGCCCCAGCCATTGCCAAACCAATTGCTTCCATAGTCAACTCTATCCTGTCTGCAGGTCATATCCTTAAGACCTGGAAAACTGCCAGAGTTGTCCCAATCTTCAAAAGTGGGGACAAAAACACTGTCTCAAAGTACAGACCAATCTCACTTCTCCCAATTCTATCCAAAGTCATGGAAAAATGTGTCCACTCCCAATTAAGCGACTACTACACCAAGACAATTCCAATCTGGCTTTCGTCCCAAACACTCCACCGTAACTACCCTGCTAAAATTTGCAATGAAATCCAGTGTGGAATGGAACCGGGACACCTCACTGGTACAGTATTCCTAGATTTTGCAAAGGCTTTTGATACAGTTGATCATGCTATCCTGCTTAACAAACTCCAGAGCTCTGGAATTGGGAAGCATGCTTTAAACTGGTTTCAGTCCTACCTATCAGGAAGATCCCAACATGTGTCCATCTCAGGCTCTAACTCCAACCCCCTGGATATCACCTGTGGTGTACCGCAAGGCTCTGTTCTCGGGCCCCTACTCTTCTCAGTGTTCATTAATGATCTCCCCACAGCTTTTAAGGAAGTCTAAATACACATGTATGCAGATGACACAATCCTATATGCACACAGCCATAGCCTCTCTGACCTTCAACACATACTTCAGTCTGACTTTTTGAGACTCGAAAACTGGATTTCCCAAAACAAACTGTTTTTAAACACTGACAAGACTGTAACAATGGTATTTGGGACCAAGACTAAATTCTTAAAGCTTCCAGCGACTGAGCTCCATATTAGAACCAACGCTAACACCACCCTAACCTCTGTCACTAGTTTTAAATACCTGGGCTTATGGTTTGACTCCCACTTAACATTCGGAATGCACATTGATACCCTGACAACCAAGAACTATGCCAAACTAGGGGTACTTTACAGGAACAAATCCTCCCTAAGTCTACTGGTCAGAAAGCGTATCGCACAGCAGATACTAATGCCAATTATTGACTATGGAGACATAGTATATGGCACAGCACCTCAAACCCACCTTAGCAAACTTGGCACCCTCTACAATTCAATTTGTCGTTTTGTTCTCCAATGCAACTACAACACACATCACAGCAAAATGCTCAAAGAACTAGATTGGTCATCACTAGAGTCTAGGCGCAAAGTTCACCTTTCCTGTCTTGCCTTTAAATTCTTTATGGGCCAGCTATCCAGCTACCTGAACAAGCTCCTCACCCCTACCACATGCAGCACTTATCACCTGAGATCAGACTCCAAAAGACTGTTCATGGTCCCAAGGCTCAACAAAGTATCCGGCCGTTCCTCCTTCTCTTACCGTGCACCCCAAAACTGGAACAACCTACCAGAGACTCTCACATCCACCACCAGTTTAAGTTCTTTCAAATCTAAGGCTGTCTCACATTTTAATCTGGTCTGTAACTGTTTCATTCGCCCATAATATATATTTTCTTTAACTGTGCAAGGCAATGTCTTGTATATAATGTATACCCTGTTCATTTATGTAACTGTATTTGTAACCATGTATTATTTGTCTTAACTCTGTGCCCAGGACATACTTGAAAACGAGAGGTAACTCTCAATGTATTACTTCCTGGCAAAATATTTTATAAATACATAAATAAATAAACGGTGGTTGTTTAGGGCTTGCGGGTGGGTAGCGGGAGGCCTTAACCCCTTCATGACCGTAGCGGTATTAACTGCTACGGTCGTGAAGGGGTTAAGTGCACCCGCAACCCCCCCGCAAGCCCTAACCAAACAACAAGGGCCAAACACCCCCCTCACCCACCCCCGCTACCCACAATAAAGCTGGCACAGTGGGTTAACCCCTTCATTGCCTTAGCAGTTAGCTGCTAAGGTAATGAAGTGGGCTGTACATGCATTTTTCCTGCCTTGGATGCATGCCAGGGGGCTCCGGTGCTGGTATCAGCTCCGGAGATCCCCGGCATCAATCAGAGACAGGAAAAAGGGCTGATTTTTTCTAAGTGTCGCCCTTGCCGATGCTTCTCCTCCACCAACTTGCCAACTTTAGTTGGCGGGCTGGATTTCCGAAAAACTCTCCATTCTGGAGTGCCGATCAGCAGCGAAAAGCTGATCGGGGCTACTTGAATTCAGCCGAGTTCAAAAAGTGCCGATAAGTGGCTTATCGGCACCCGGCTCCGATAAGTTTTTCTCGGCAACAAAAATTGCCGATTTTTCCCACTTATCGGCGCTTACTGAATAGGGAGGGCAAATTTGGCGAAAAAATGGCTATAAACGGCTTATCGGCGCTAACTGCATGAGGCCCTATGTTTTTGTCTACGTTTATTTTAAGACTGCATAATAAGGCTGCCATTTTTCTGATTCCACAAATATTTATTAACTTGTTAGCCCTCCGATAACAATGTACATTATGTGACAATGTCCTTCTCATATTGCAATACTGGATCAACATAAATGAGCATTAACATTTTGATAGTAAGGAGAAACCTGATTTGCAAGCTGACATACTAACTAACCCCCTGCAGTATATCAGTAAGTTACTTTTCTGTCATCTAACGTGTCAAATGTACAAATCTGACAACCAAGTTTGCTACTTTTGATGTTAGTTTTAAGTTCCTTGTTCAGAGTGCAGAATACAACATCGCAGATATTAAAGTGTTATTGATGATTCAAAAAGTCAATATATTTTATAGTAATTGTCTTGAAAATAATAAACACATTTTATTTTATTTAACGTCTACAGTAATTCACTGCAAACATCTCCACTCAATTGTTGTCCAGATAACATAACAGGGCTGTATTGTTAGATTCAATCTGCAAAGAAAATTGCTACTTTATGCCACATGGGTTTTGTTTTGATGTATTACACAGGTCAACCACAATTTATACAGCCACAAACAACAATATAGTACAATCTTATATTATTGGGATAATTATTTTAAAGTAAATTACAATGTACAGTATCTATTCATTTAAGTCAGGGTTCTCAATTGTTTAGTCCTCTAAATAGATCTCTTTTTAAAAGAAAACAATAATGTTTATCCTTCACATGTTAAGTGCTGAGAGATTGATATGCACAACAAGTCTTTTCAGCAGTAGTTGAGTTAAATGACTTCCTGCCCCATTATTTTGCCTTGGGTTTATTTTTGTCATTTGCATAATTGTGTTTGTATCATTTGGTGAGAAGCATTGTTGTTGTTTTTCAAGAGTTTATTTAATTTGAAAGAAAATGTTTTTGTTTTTCTGAAGGATGATGGTTTTACTAGTATGCTTTCATTTTATACATCGTTATTGGATTACAGAATTTTAATTACAATTCTAGTGGGTTAATTTCATTAAGATGCAGATAGGGTATATTTTCTATTAACGAAGAAACAGGGGGTCTGAATAATACTGTGAGGGAGAGAATATCTTTATTTAATACCCATTGCTTTGTAAGGATCATGCTGGCAAAAAAAGGTTGCCATCTGCCCTGGGAAGTGTTTTTGTGCCATAGCTTTTCAACAATTGAAAGTCTAGATTTGCTTGAATTTTTGTAGCGCTTAAACAAACCTTTCTCTTAAAAAAAAAAAAAAACATAATTGATTAACTCATAAGCAGCTTTGTTTCACTTGATTTTTTTGTTTACCTTTATGCACTTACTTATATAGATTAACCTTTACACTAGTAAAACCAAGTATACATCTGTAAAACTGCTGTTGGTTTGACTGGATATAATGCTGAGGCACAGAAGGGGAACCATCACTAATGATCATAGATTCATTCCAAGGAAGCAACAGTATATCTCCATCATTAAACTATATGTAATGGGTAATTTCAATATCAAAACACATAACAATCAAGTCAAATATGTGAAACTTGATGTCAATATATTAACATAAAAATCCTCTTGTAAATTGTCAGTCGGGAAGGTTCATATTACAGTAACTGGTTTAAATTTACAGTTCATAAAATGTACTTTCAATCTCTGGGTATTATTAACTAAACTATTTCACAATTCAGTGTGGATATTGCGTCTTCCTGTAAACTATGCTTACCAAAAGTATTCACAAGCTCTGCTACGTGACAGTCACAGTTTTCATGTGGTATTTTCAGTTAATAGGCAATCATGTCAATGTAGTGTACAGTACTTACTATATTTTAACATGCAGTCTGTTCAATTTCTCCTCATCATATCGGAAGAATGAGGTAAATGCAAGAATAATATACATAGAGAGATTTGCAGGTAAACGTCTCAACAGAGTGACTATTTGTGTCAAAGAGAATGTTGGATAATAACAAGAACAAGGATATCTCTACAAGAATCTTTTAGTTGAACTCAAAATATATTGTAGTCTGATATTCAGTGTATTTTTCTGTGTTTTTTTCAAATCTAATAAATTCAAATAATTATTATGTTTTTAATGAAAACTTGCTCTTTATTGCCGCACATCCTTCATGGCCTCTACAGAACACACCAACACATGCTGCTCTGTTCAGTGTAGCATACAGATGTAGCAAGACTTACTGTTCCCATGACCATGACAGGGTGTGAGTTTACAGCTGTGCGAACACTGTGTTCAACGTGACTCATCGTCACCTACTTTCCGGATATGGTCAGCCGGCAGAATTATTTGTCAGGTTATTAATGTAATGGCATTCAGTATGTGTGTACGGCAGATGGCGTACTAAATATATTCGACTATGATACTCCGCAGCAATAACGGTACCGTCACGGTGCTGTCGTGACGCGGAAAATTGCAAATAAATGCTGGGATTTATATTTGGTTTTGTGTGGCTTAGAAAACAGTAAATCTTGATACATCTTTACGTTAGGATTCATTTATTGCATATGGCAGATGGCACATTGAACACAATACTGTACATTTGTCCAAGCATAACATAATGTAGATTAAGAGAAAGCAAAAAGATATTTTCTGCTGCTCACTTACTGTAGATGCCCTCAAGAGAAAGTGAAGTGAAACATAATATTTAATGGAATTTATAATCTAAACAATAATGAGTTACACATAAGTATTGTCGCAATAAAATTACTTAAAAGAGTGGGGGATTTGCTATGATCTTGAGAACAGTATTATGAGATCAGTACCTCAAAAGAAAAGAGAGAGGCGCAACACACAGTAGCCAAAAATTATAAATTCTTTATACATTTAAAACAATAATACTGTATCAAATAAATAATAAAAAAATTAGATATTGCCTTATCAGATGGACTGCTGCTGGTATGCCTGATGTGGGGATTAAGCTCCTTCCTTCTAAGGCCGAGTTCATAGCAGGACAGGCCAAGCTGAGCCGTGCGGACGCTCCGCGCTGAGCCCCTGCATCCTCCATGAGGATGTCTTTAGAGGGGGCTCACGCGAGCGTCCGCAGGCGTGCTGAGGCGCTGGATTTTTCAGCCGACAGCCAAACTGTTTTTCAGAGCGCTGTCGGCTGAAAACATCCAATCAGCGCGGAGCAGCGTCAACATTACGAAGCCGTGACATCGGCGCCGTGACGTTGACATCGGTGCGTCACGGGCGATTGGCCCAGCGACGTCACTGCCCCGCCTCCCTCAGTCTCCCCCCACCTCCCGATCGCGCCCACTGGCTCGCCTGCATGGGCATGAAATCGCGCAGATTTCAGCAGGCGAGCCTCAGCGTCAGCGAGGTCCAGCCCTGCTACCCCTTCTATGGCCCCAGCCTAATAGTCCCTTGGGTCCTTCAGTTGAGGGGGTGGCCGATGTTGTCCACCAGATGTAGCTGCTGTGGCTGTAATGTCTATCCCCTGGGGGTTTCCCTCAGTGAAGTGCTTCTCTTGGCTGTGGCGGATGGCTACCTCTTCCCCTCTCCTTGGTCAACCCGCAAGTGACATCAGATGCAGACGTGGCGCGCCCCTGCGTCATCAGTGTAGGATTCCCAAGTCTGCAGACTTGTGTCTGGGTGGGCTGGCAGGTTCCGGAGGAGCAATAGAGAGTCTGCTCAGTCTGCTCAGTGCTTTTAGTTCCTCAGACGGCTCCTCCTATGTGTTTCACCAGTAAGTGGATTCCTCATGCACCCATATAGCATAATTTGCATAAGGTTTTTATTGTAGGTTTAGTACAGGTTGTAAAGATCCTCTGTGTATTGTTAAAGTGATGTGTCACCGGAGACAAAGTTATTTACATCTTTTTACCAGGATCATTCATTGAGAAAAATAAGGTAATGAAATAAATTGTAATTTATTCGGCATACATTTGCTTACACACAATGATACACAAATTACAGACAAAAAGATGATGCATGCGCACTTTAATGTGCATTCATGATGTACTACCTGTATACTGAAAGCAGTTCCTTATACCATAGTTGAATCATAAAAGAAAAAGAAGGTGTATAAATAGCGCTATTGAGAGTGGATGAATGATAACACCTTGCAGTGGCCCCCTGCAGACGCACTTACCAGAACTCCCTCCTACTGTCTCTGTACGTTCTCCCTACCTACCAATTAGAATGTAAGCTCCTCGGGGCAGGGACTCCTCTTCCGAAATGTTACTTTTATGTCTAAAGCACTTATTCCCATGATCTGTTATTTATATTATCTGTTATTTATTTGATTACCACATGTATTACTACTGTGAAGCGCTATGTACACTAATGGTGCTATATAAATAAAGACATACAATATAATACAATACAATACCTCTATAGGGATTAACCCCCTAGTGGCAGACTGGGCTGCCTGGTACAAGCTGATTTGTACAAATCAGAATGGAACATGAAACAAAAAGAAATATCAGCGCCAGCGAGTCCAATAAGGTGATTGTCGTGGAAGTCCAATAAGTGTGGAGAAATGTCAAAAGGAGCAACCCTTCTGTTCTAGGACTGTCAGATTGTCAGATGCGATTTTCTCCGTGCTTTGCGTAATATGAAACGAAACAGAGAGAAATATAGTGCAACATAGCCAACACAAAAATAATATAACTCAAATGATAAAACATAAAACGATGACTAACACACTTACATGCCAATACAATACAAACAAAACAGACATATGACACACAATAGCAAGGCTGAGAATAAAAAGCTATTTAATACAAAAATAAAACAATATAAAATTGATGATATGCGAGTGACAGAGAGACCGGCGGTCTGGTGGAGTAAAACAAGAGCCCTACTCACAGAATGGTAGAAGAATACAGGCAGTGGATGTCAGCTGTAGAGAGATGTGAATCCTCCTCCGGTCACACTGGAGCGCTTGTATGCGTACTCCTGTGCTTCCCTGCATTCCTCAGGTGGATGTTGCGTCACTGGGGTGGCGGGCCTTGAGGGGAAAAGTTCTTCCTGCTTCTGATCCACGTCTGTCGCGTTTCTCTCGTCAGTTCGTCAGAATAAGCTTCTAAAGAATACCCTACGCGTTTCGTGCGCTTGCGCACACCTACCCTGAGGAAGTGTGCGCAAGCACACGAAACGCGCAGGGTAATCTTTATAAGCTTATTATGACGACCTGACGAGAGTAATGCGACAGACGTGGATCAGAAGCAGGAAGAACTTTTCCCCTCAAGGCCCGCCCCCCATTGATGCAACATCCGCCTGAGGAGCGCGGGGAAGCACAGAGTACGCTTACAAGCGCTCCAGTGTGACCGGAGGAGGATTCACATCTCTCTACAGCTGACATCCACTGCCTGTATACTTCTACCATTCTGTGAGTAGGGCTCTGGTTTTACTCCACCGGACCGGCGGTCTCTCTGTCACTCGCATATCATCAATTTTATATTGTTTTATTTTTGTATTAAATTAGCTTTTTATTCTCAGCCTTGCTATTGTGTGTCATATGTCTGTTTGTTTGTATTGTATTGTCATGTAAGTGTGTTAGTCATCGTTTTATGTTTTATCATTTGATTTATATTATTTTTGTGTTGGCTATGTTGCACTACATTTCTCTCTGTTTTATTTCATATTACGCAACACACGGAGAAAATCGCATCTGACCATCTGACAGTCCTAGAGCAGAAGGGTTGCTCCTTTGGACATTTCTCCTGACTTATTGGACTTCCAGGACAATCACCTTATTGGACTCGCAAGGCGTCGGTATTTCTTTTTGTTTCATAGTTGAATCATACTGTACTGTACTGTCGTTTCCATCCCATAAAAAAATTTAGATTTTTTTTTTCCGAGATAAAATTGTCTAATCGACAGCCAGAAGATGAATTTGATGGAAGTCAAAAACCACTATCTTATAAACTTTCAATTTTTAACTTTTATATTATCAGCTTTACTATTGTAATACTGTGTTATTCATGTTTCTTAACTTTTACGGTACTGTACTGTACTTTCTAAATCAGTGTATTTCATGCTTGTTGGGCACAGCACATTCTGTACTGTACAGTATGTGATAGATTTATGTGATCACGTTTAATACAATTTCACAGAGTTCATCTCTCCCATGCAGTTAACTGTATCTTTGCCTCCCTGCAAATTGCTCTTTGCAAAGTTTCATGCTTTACAGTAGCTCAAAATGTTACAATGAGCTGTCCCCGGCCCCTCTGAAACTCCACATATTGTATATAACATGCAGGGCTATTGCGTTCCACTTACCATGCATGCACATATGACACAAGGCCTGCATTGAGCATTTGAATGCTTTGCAGAACAATAGAACACAAAACTTGTAACAGTATAAAACATTTTTTTAATTAAGAGAGAATAAATTGCGGTAATTATAGAACACATATGGGGCTATGCACTAAGCAGTGAGATTTTGCGTTCGAGTATAACATTTTGACTCGCACAAAACAAAGTGAAGCCAAATGCATGATTCACTAAAAAATTGAATGGTATTTTTTTAAGTCCGATCACAAAAATGCACTATCGCACGACCTGTTTTTTTCCCCCTGTTATCGGGCTGTGAATTCAACAGCACAATAGCCGATAGAAAAAAAGCAGCCTGTAAGAGCTGCATGGAGACGCTGTGTTTCCATGCAAGGCCCTTACAGGACGATTGTGCATTAAAAATATTGATTTTAATTATAGTTTACATGAGCAGGGGGTATTCAAAGATGCAAAGTGTCCCAGAATTACTTCAAGGTATGACTAATGCTGCCAAAATCGTGCACATATAAGTTCTACAGATTATCCAAAAGAAATCCAATTGGATCAATAATCAAATAACATCACTCCCGTTCAGCGTCTCACTGATAGATGCTATTGCAGAATGTGAAACCCTTATGTTGATAAATGCCGTGTATTCATGACTCAGCCACGGGATGGAGTAGTACTGTGGTAAGGAAAATATATGCAAACAGTGAAGCCGGGTCTCCAGCAAGGAGACTATAACCGGCCAGTAGCTCACCGCGATCCTCCGCCACTGCCCTCACAAACCCTGTGTCACTCACGGCAAAGTAGGGGATAAATTACTCACAAGCTTGAGACGCCGAGTCCAATTCAAATGCTGAAGGAGTTCCTCCGATCCGGGAGTGCAGTGACGCGTGCCCCAGCCAATGCGAATAAGGTAAACGAAAAAGGGTAGTCCGGCGGTGCACAGCTGCCGTCTGGATATGAATCAATAGTCCACACGCATGTAACTTGAAGGTTGTAGTTTAATGAGTGCATACACAGGAAAAATATACTGCTACAAAAGAACTCTTGACGCGTTTCGTCCCGCTTGGGACTTTGTCAAAAGAGTAACTGGCACTGACCCCAGTGATGCTTATAAAGGGAAACCATCATTCCTATAGGGTGAATCAAATTGGATCAGGTGTTAGACACACAAGAAAGATAATAGAGCCATCAGCTGAAAAGAGGATCGCCCTTAGTTAACCCCCTAACTACTCCTCTCCTACAAGACATCACTTGGGCCAATCTCATGCAGTAAACATAGATAAAAAACACAAAAGGTTAAAAACAATACCAAATACTGCCGTTTAAGAACAGAAAAAAATATATGTATTAAACAGTTACCAGTAGTAATGTAGCAGAAACAGCAACAATAATCTAAATATACTAACACATGAAAATCCTATTATAAAGCAACATACAATGGGGCCTATGCAGAGAGCAGCGAATTTTCGAAATTCGCCATTTTTTGGAGATAATCGCGCAGAAAACAGCAGAAAATGGAGATTTCCGAAAATCGCGCCAATTTTTCATTTCTATTTGTAAAACTCGCCTCGCGGCTGGCGAGAACCGCAATCTCGCCAGTTTAAAATATATCCGTATGCAGAGAGGCGCGAACGGCATCTAGCGGCTGTTCGCGCCAATAAAATGGCGCGATTGTCTCCGTTTTGCCTCGCCAAAAAAAACTGGCGCTCGCGGCCATTGCAAAGGGAAAAAAAAGGCGCAAATTTGTTTTTACATGTTTCCGAAGCGCGCATCTCGCCAATTTAAACTCGCCAGACGCATCCATGTTAAACATAGCAGAATTCGCACTTTTCTGCATATGGAGATTAAAACTCTCCAAAAAAGCTCCTTTTTATGAAATTCGCCATTTTTAAAATTCGCTGCTCTCTGCATAGGCCCCAATATGTGTATATGGAAAATATATATATATATTACTACTAAAGTACACTATGGATTCTAAAGCTATGTAGGATCATGTATGAAAAATACTATTATCTAAACACACAATAGATAGATCTATATATATAATGAATTAAATATAAATCACTTTATATAAAAAAATATAATAACCTAGAGACACAATATTATGAACACCTATGTATCAAAAGAAAAAACAAACAGACCATTATATAATTAATAAAACTAAAAATATTTGAACATTTTTAACATTAATCTAATTCTACCACCTATTATCATATATAATAAATCTTTAATAAAAAACCTTACATACATTTCTTATAAATCATATATGAAGACCAAAGAGATATCAAATATGAATAACCCTATATCAAATTAAAAAGTGTTTAAGATCCCACTCTACATTAATCCCTGTGGGTTGCAGTGAATTCATTGCATGGATCCAATACATTTCCCTTGTATTAAGTTTGTTAATTCTATCTCCCCCTCTAGGGTGGACACCAACATGTTCAAGGGCTGAAAAGGAGAATTGTGAAATATCCCCCTGACTACACATGGAAAAATGTCGCGACACTGGATGCAACATATCCTTCTTGAGAATATTTCTGGTGTGTTCCTGAACCCTTATTCTCACTGGCCTAATGGTCCGACCAATGTATGACATGCTGCATCCACATTGTAAATGATAGATCACGTAGCTTGAATAGCAATTCATAAATTTACAAATACGATGGTTGCCCTCACAAGTGGGAATATTTTTAATGGCTCTAGCATATTTACATACTGAGCACCGCCCACATGGGAAAAAACCTCTAGGTATGGTACTAAGTGATCCTTGTGGTTGGGCATTAAATAGACTCGGTGAGAGATGAGAACCTAAGGTTTTGTTTTTTTTGTCAATAAACCTTGGTCCCTCCTGTATCAGGGGTGCTATATCCTTATCAAGAGTAAGTATTTTCCAATGTTTATGAAATATTTCTTTGATCGCTTTAGATTGTCTACTGTAAACTGAAATAAAAGATGGACACATGGAATCACTTTCATAATTGTTTTGTTTCTTTTTCTTATTAAGAGATTTCGATTTAATAATTTCTTCTCTGTCAAGAGAATCCGCATATTCAAATGCTTTAATAATATCATTATCTTTGTAACCTCTTTCTTTAAAGTTATTGGCCATTTCATTTGAACGGGTCAAAAACATTTCATTACTTGAACAAATCCTTTTCAACCGAATAAACTGGGCCTTCGGAATACTCCTAATCAGAGCTGGAGGGTGACAACTGGTTGCACATAGGAGAGCATTTTTAGACAGGGGCTTACGGAAAATATCTGTCTGTATCTTTTTATTAGTGTCTATGAAAAGTGTTATATCTAAATAGTCTATGTGATGTATATTTTGTGTATAAGTGAATCTTAAATTATAATCATTAATATTGAGTGTATTAATAAAAGTGAGTAGTGAATCTAAATCCCCATCCCACACCAAAATGAGATCGTCAATAAAACGGCTATAAAAAATAATGTGACTACGAAATAAATTAGAATCGTGATAAATGTGACGTGACTCCCAAAGACCCATAAAGAGGTTCGCATAAGATTTCGCAAAAGAAGAACCCATTGCCGTGCCTAATTTTTGTAAGTAATACCGTGAATCAAACATAAAATAATTGTGAGTAAGTAAAAATGTGACTGATTCCAATAAAAAAGTGCTCAAAGTGACCGATAAATCTGATAAATTCAGATAATGTTGGAGTGCATATATACCCTGATCATGTGAGATGATAGAGTACAGGGAGGCCACATCAAGTGTGACCCACCTGTATCCCTGTTTCCATTCCAAGTCCTTAATGGACCTAATTAAATCTGAAGTGTCTTTAATGAAGGACGGTAATTGATATACCAGTGGTTGAAGAAACCCATCCACATACCGCGATAAACCATCTCCCAAAGATCCAATACTCGCCACAATGGGTCGACCAGGTGGGTCGACCAGCGATTTATGGATCTTTGGGAGATGATGAAATATGGGTATCACGGGATGTGGACAGGCCAAGAATTCTAATTCTTTATGATTAACAACATTAAGAATCCTGCCCATATCCAAAAGCTCCATGTATTGTTTTAAATAATCATTGGTAGGATTTGACCACAGTTGTTGACATAGTGTTGTATCAGTTAGTTGCCTATAGGCCTCTTTTTTGTACTGTTCTGATGATAGGACCACAAGGGCCCCACCCTTATCTGCCTTTTTGAATATCAACCTCTGGTCACGTTTAAGAACCTCCAGCTGTTTAATCTCTTAAATGGTAAGATTATTACTTCCAACACTAGAAAAAGAAAAACCGTTATTCAATAACCGGATATCACGTTCTACCAGTTTTTCAAATGTCGTGATATACGGACCCCTTTGAGAGCTCGGACAAAAAATTGATTTTTTCTTAAGCCCGGGGTCATGGTTACCAAAGAATGATTGCGTAGAAGTATTTAGCGATTCTCCCTGTTGTTCCAATATGTCCTCCATATCAGATAGGAGACATTGATCTTTAAAATCAAAAAATACATTCTCATCATTACAAACATTCTCAATCATTGAAACATCTACATTAGAATTATAAGACTTGTGTTTACCCTGTAATGCAAAAACATTTTTTAGGGAAAGTTTACGAGTGAACTTCTGCAAATCAATGACAGTCTCAAACAATTGAAAGTTACTAGTTGGTGCAAATCCCAACCCACGATTGACTAGGGATAGCGGATCAATAGTCAATTCAATCCCTGAGAGAATGATCACATTATCTATTGAATCATTCAGGTGTATTTTTTCCTTTTCGTTCTGCCTCTTGTTTCCCCGTTCCCTTTTTGATCGTCGTGTTCTACCACGTTTTTTGAACAACTATTAGAGACAGATTTTGGATCTGATTTAAGGGGTCTGGAAAACATCAAGGCAGTAGAAGTAGATGGTTTAGGGTCTAATCTATGGGTACCTGTGTGTTCCCTCCCATAGTCGTCTGACCTATCAAATGAGACTGAGTGTGATCTTGCTTCGTTCTCAGAATGATCTAAATCGAAGCTTGATGTGTCTACCCTTTTGTTTTTCAATATAGACTTATTGGGTCCACGATTGTCACCCCCTTTATCAAAATATTTATTGGGTGTTCTAGATCGTGACCCTTCCCTCTGAGGAGGTTTTTGCCAGCAATACACATGGCCCCTACTATAGTCAGCCTTGTCTCTTTCATATTTAATTTGTTTTTTTTTCACTAATCCCCTCCTCGATTACTTCTTTAAGGTTCTCTAAAAGGGTAACATCATTCTTAATAAATTGATCCCTTAATTCAAAGGGTTTCAATTTATTCTGAAAAGTAGTGATCTCTACATTTAACACATCTTTTTCATGAATTTTCTGTTGAATAATCAACTCCATCAATCTAATTGAGCACTGATCTAAGATTTTTATCCAGTCTTGTTCAAACTGTCTGTTAGCAAAACCAAAAGTTGGCACTTTCTTGACACGTAGACCTCTGGGGATCCTATTGGTGTTGATATAGTTTTCCAGGGTAGTAATGTCCCACCAGAGTCTTATGTCCTGAACTAATAATTTTTCTAATCTCACAAAGTGATTAGTTAGATCAGAAGGTTCTTCACATGTAAATTCTCTCTCCTCCCCAAACACATGAGAAGCTTTCTTGGCCCGTTTGCTATTATTAACAGCTCCATATGTATAGATCCGCTGTTTAATTTGATGTGTAAAGTCTTCCTTATCATCCATAGCGTGGAAAATATATCAAAAAGCCTTCACTTGGTATATAATGTAGGTAGGTTAACAAAACACTTGTATGTATGGGACATAGACAAAAAATCCCAATAATGGTAATAAATTCAATGAAGTATCTTCAATAAAAATTGCATGTGTATGCACTCTCTGATATCTTTAAAAAGTAATAAATTTTCCTAACAACCAACCAGCGTGTTCATATCCTAAACGGACAAAACTTGGCAATATATACCTGTATATTGAAAATGTATTTCATTCCAAGTTCTTGATTGTAGAAATGTGCCTCAACGAGCAAACAGTCTGATAAACATAGATGCAAAGTGTCCCAGAATTACTTCAAGTTATGACTAATGCTGCCAAAATCGTGCACATATAAGTTCTACAGATTATCCAAAAGAAATCCAATTGGATCAATAATCAAATAACATCACTCCCGTTCAGCGTCTTACTGGTAGATGCTATTGCAGAATGTGAAACCCTTATGTTGATAAATGCCGTGTATTCATGACTCAGCCACGGGATGGGGTAGTACTGTGGTAGGGAAAATATATGCAAACGGTGAAGCCGGGTCTCCAGCAAGGAGACTATAACCGGCCAGTAGCTCACCGCGATCCTCCGCCACTGCCCTCACAAACCCTGTGTCACTCACGGCAAAGTAGGGGATAAATTACTCACAAGCTTGACACGCCGAGTCCAATTCAAATGCTGAAGGAGTTCCTCCGATCCGGGAGTGCAGTGACGCGTGCTCCAGCCAATGCGAATAAGGTAAACGAAAAAGGGGTAGTCCGGCGGTGCACAGCTGCCGTCTGGATATGAATCGATAGTCCACACGCATGTAACTTAAAGGTTGTAGTTTAATGAGTGCATACACAGGAAAAATATACTGCTACAAAAGAACTCTTGACGCGTTTCGTCCCGCTTGGGACTTTGTCAAAAGAGTAACTGGCACTGACCCCAGTGATGCTTATAAAGGGAAACCATCATTTCTGTAGGGTGAATCAAATTGGATCAGGTGTTAGACACACCAGAAAGATAGATCTATCTATTGTGTGTTTAGATAATAGATAATAGTATTTTTCATACATGATCCTACATAGCTTTAGAATCCATAGTGTACTTTAGTAGTAATATATATATATTTTCCATATACACATATTGTATGTTGCTTTATAATAGGATTTTCATGTGTTAGTATATTTAGATTATTGCTGTTTCTGCTACATTACTACTGGTAACTGTTTAATACATATTTTTTTTTTCTGTTCTTAAACGGCAGTATTTGGTATTGTTTTTAACCTTTTGTGTTTTTTATCTATGTTTACTGCATGAGATTGGCCCAAGTGATGTCTTTTAGGAGAGGAGTAGTTAGGGGGTTAACTAAGGGCGATCATCTTTTGAGCTGATGGCTCTATTATCTTTCTGTTGTGTCTAACACCTGATCCAATTTGATTCACCCTATAGGAATGATGGTTTCCCTTTATAAGCATCACTGGGGTCAGTGCCAGTTACTCTTTTGACAAAGTCCCAAGCGGGACGAAACGTGTCAAGAGTTCTTTTGTAGCAGTATATTTTTCCTGTGTATGCACTCATTAAACTACAACCTTTAAGTTACATGATGTGGACTATCGATTCATATCCAGACAGCAGCTGTGCACCGCCGGACTACCCCTTTTTCATTTACGGTATTCAAAGATGAACTGCATTTGTTTCAGCCTCAGGGACCCCCTTCTTCCCGTGGTATTGCAGCCTGAGTTCAGGGATCACCAATCCCTCAAGGATATCTAGGGAAAAAACTAAAAGAAACCAGGTGCACTCCTAGTGTATTAAAGTTTCAACAATTTTTATAGGACTGGAACAATATAAAATGTGGACTCACAAACATAGCTAGAACATCAGCATTTATGAGAATAATCTCAAACCCCAGCACTGCAACACAGATCCAACTGAGCTTCTGTTGTAATTAGGTGCCTCTCTCTCTCCGCAAACCGGATTTGAAACCTCCTCTCTCTCTCCGCAAACTGAATATGGTAGCTGCGCGCCGTGCGCCCTTCGATTGTGGCTCCTCTGGCTACAGACACTTCACCACTGATTGTCCCGGCTCCCACTTGGTACCTATTAGGACTTGCAGTTTGGATCCACTACTATCCCTCAAGGATATCTAGGGAAAAAACTAAAAGAAACCAGGTGCACTCCTAGTGTATTAAAGTTTCAACAATTTTTATAGGACTGGAACAATATAAAATGTGGACTCACAAACATAGCTAGAACATCAGCATTTATGAGAATAATCTCAAACCCCAGCACTGCAACACAGATCCAACTGAGCTTCTGTTGTAATTAGGTGCCTCTCTCTCTCCGCAAACCGGATTTGAAACCTCCTCTCTCTCTCCGCAAACTGAATATGGTAGCTGCGCGCCGTGCGCCCTTCGATTGTGGCTCCTCCGGCTACAGACACTTCACCACTGATTGTCCCGGCTCCCACTTGGTACCTATTAGGACTTGCAGTTTGGATCCACTACTTAAGCTACCCTCAGATGTAAAGGGTTTTCCTTTCTAGAGCGTCTCAGCGTTTGCACACTAAAATCAATAACTGCTGCACTTGCCACTCCAACACACCCTACGCGTTTCATCAGAGATTACTTCATCAGGGTTTCAATGGTCAGTACACACCTTTTATAGGTTGTTTAAAAAATTGCACATTATTTAAACTTGAATACTAATTGTCAGCAGGTAGGGATGTCAGATATAATAGACAATTTAACCCCTTACCTTACTGAAGAATTACATATATTACAGATACAGAGAACCATACGAATTGATTCTAATTCAATAATAAGAAAATGACTATCTATTTCAAATAAGCATAATTGAGATTTAAGCTAAGCAGACGTGGAGTTTAGAAAACTAGATGAAAAATATTACTTCTATTTGGAGGGAAGACCAAATTTAAGATCCTAAGGACAGAAAATAACTATGATTATAATTGATGTATACAGTACGCAAATGACGCAAAGGATTCCTGAGGAAGCTGTCATTTGCGTATGGCGAAACGCGCAGAGCGAGGCTTGCGGCACGATTTCGGAAGAGAGGTATCCACAAGGTATCCTCTGATGGCTCCGGCAGGTGAATTCACAAGACTTGATGTGACGTCATAGGAACCAAGCGGATGTGACTGGAGACACGGCGGTAGAGTGGTGGAGCGGTGAGATCGTGACTTACCATATAACTACACCTAATACTTACCATGCCCCTGATTCACTTTCATATTGTAAGCCTTCATTCGTAAATTTTGTGTTCTATACATTTTTATGTGTGATCTGCACTATGACTTTTCTCTCTTTAATTTCATTGTATGGAATAGTGCTCTGTATGATGTTAAGGTTCCCTCCATTTATTGTGCAGTCTTAGGCTGTATGTCCCTGTGGATACATTATTATCACACATTAGGATTTTGGTCACCACCAATCTTTCACTATACTACTGCAGTGAGGGGATAGTCACCTTACCCATTCAGCTATAGCTATGGCAGAAACCTTAACATCATACAGAGCCCTACAGTATACCATACACTCTAATGGACACTTTATTATAGACAGACATTTATGTACTGTACCAATTTAAGTGTATAGATGTTGTCCTGCACAGGATCAATCCACATACCACCAACCTGCGATTGTGTTGAACTTTACCTGCATCAATTGTGACCACTATAATCTACTAGCTATGAGTTACATTTATTATTAGGTTATCATCAGCACTAGGTCTCAGATTATAATCATATTCTTTGTAGACAGCATTATATTAGATCCAGTAGGTTGGTTCTACGCATAGCAATCATAGGTTGTGTGACAAACGCCCCTCTTTTGTAGTGCTGACGTCTGTCTGGGTTCTTCCCGACACAGTCTTCTAGGGTTAATTATACAACAAACAGGATCATGCAAAGTATTGTATTGCTTAAGTCAGGCTTCTGCCTGCTTTATTTTCATCCAAGTAAGGTACTGCAGCTTTAACATGTGTAGGTTAGAGGCACTCAGACATTTTCATTCAGCAGTTCACTTATCAGTGTCATAGCATTTCACACAGTGTCACTTTTAAGAAATAAAAACCAAATCATATAAAGAAATCCTATCCCTTTCAGGGAACTAACTACACATCAGAATCAGCCTCTAACTGCGAACTAACTGGGCCAACTAACCTGGTTCCCCAGCTTAAAACAATGCCCTCTCATTTAGGGTCACTAGATACAGCACAGTCTTTTAGCAACAGCAATAAACATTTGTTTTGTTTTGTCTTATCTGTTCGTGGTGGGAACACGGTCCCAAGTGTCCAGGCAAATCCTCTGGTACTGTGATATTTGGAGGGGCCGTCCACCCCGAACTGGATTCCGGGGAGCAGCGATACCCCCGGCCTCCAGGCTCTAAGGAGAGAGAGTGAAATGCAAAATCTCTCTGCTCTAAATACCTGTGCATGTGATTAGAAGAGCAGGTGAGGGAGAACTAGAGCCATTGTAATCTGTGGTCTGGATTTTCCATCCAGCTGCCTGAGTTAATGGGAAGCTGTGGAACGGATCATTTTTAACTATTCCTGCACTTTCTGACCTAAAATGGGGCAGAAAGTTGCCTAACATCTTTGGACTATCTCACAGTTGGTTTACTAGGTATGCTGTGTCAGTGATAACATCTACTACAGCATCAGCAGGCTATATACTAGTAACACCACTGTAGAGACACCCATGAGGTTCATTTACCCTACTAATAGTTAGGTCCCCATAGGTGGTTACATTGCATTTCTTACCATTCTATATCTTAGAATATTTGGTAATTAGTAAACATTTCGTAATACACCTTGGGCTCAACCTTACCACACCTGTCTCACTCCCACCCTAATTTTAATACATTATACACATATTCAACATTTTATTTTATGTGTAGACTTTTCTAGCCTTTTACCTAATAAATGTTATGTTTTAATAGTCCCGGAGTGCATCTACAAATGAGCTTCTAGCTAAAGAGAGTGTGATAACACACTTTCTTCTCTAATTTTGGTAAAATACCTTATCTAGCTCATCTGGTGCACCCATTGCCACTCTAGGCAATTGTGGGCGCAACTCATATTTACATTTACATATCACATAATTATTTGTTAGTGAGCAGTATATCCTTTTTGTGTCTGGTGTTATAATATCTGGATCATCTCTGTATGTTTTCTACATATATCTATATCTTTAAACATGGTGAATATCTGGACTAACATTCTGATTTATTTCTTCACTGCAGCTGCTGGTTTAAGACCACGTGCCTTGAGAATTCTGCACTAAAACCAATCCAATGCTGTGAGATTTTTGTAGCATGCTGAGAGGGGGTCTCTGCATTTGAATGTGACTCAGGCTCTGTGAATCTTACCGGGCTGCAAGTCCCATTCAAATGCATGGAACCCCACTGTGTTCATCCAATGGGCTCTTACAGCATTCTGTGGACAATGTCAGGAGTTACAGCAAGATGGTAAGTGGTCTAAAACCAGCAGCTGCATCTGTATCTCTGTCTGAGTTGAATACTTCTATCAATTTAACCCCAATGGCAACCTAACTTATCTAATTAACATCTCCTTCATATGTCTGCCTGAGTTGTATAGGCAAACCCCTCCCTAAATTATTATTCAAGTGAATCTGTTTAAAGTATTTAAGTCCGTCTGCCTTGGCTGTGCCATATGGCTGTGTAACATCTCAAGGGTAAATAGAGTGGTTGTCTGGCACATGTTTCTTCTGTATTCAAAAATATATGCAGATGCAGCGGCCGTTATTCAAACATTTACCTGGGTAAATGTTGCGTTATGCCGCGTGGAGGTTGCGAGATGTTCCACTGCAGACATAATGGCCCATCAGATTAAAACAGCAGGGGTCCCTGCTGTGTGAGTCTTACCGGGTCTGCCTTTCTGTAATAGACGCGCAGTAAGAAATACTGTAGGCTGAATCAGTCACTCTAACTGCGCGCCTCTCACAGGCGATTGTGGGGTTTTTATTTCATTTTAAACATTACAGTAATGTAGCAGGGGGTCTCCAGAGGTGAACCGCATTGATTTCAAGTCCGGGGAACCCCTTCTTCCCTACTTCTCCTGCAATTTATACAGTTCTTAGAGGCTTTTTTTGCCTTCTGGAGCGGAAAATATTGCATTTTTGTATTTTAAATGTAACCCCCTGTGTCAGCATTCAGCAAAGTCAATGGCCTCTTTAAGAATTACATTCCACTGGACCATGTGACTGTGCTTAGCTAGTGGAATGACAGTTGGTGACAGTTGAAAAGGGATTGCAGAAGGGACGGGTGTGGAAGTTTGTTTTGATATGATGAGGCTGCTGCAGAACACTCTGCAAGGGGCGTAACAGATCCATGGTTTGAGGAGACTGGTGGATTTTGCTGGCAAGTACAAAGTACAGTGACACCTCAGGGAACACTGCAACAGCTAAGAGAAGACATATCAGGATTTAACAGTCAGAGGAAAAAAAGAGATCCCCCTGCATTGGAACACATGTTATGTTTTCATATTAACTGTAAGAAGCAGCAGCCTGTCCCTGTTTGAATCCAGAGCTCCAACGAAATGTTATTGTACAACTACCCTGTCTGTTCAACAGGGTACAGTATGTGAACTAATATGCAGTGACTGTAAAATATACAAAGACAGAGGCACAGCGTTAGTGATTTGTTTTAGTTGGATTGCAGAAACAATGTGTGGTTATTTGGTAGCCCCGTGTATGTATCCCTCTTCATAATGATAGATAAAGTAATATAAAGTTTGTTATAATTCCTTACAGTTTTGTTGTGTCTAATTACTCCTTCTTCCCACTCTGTCTACCACCCACTATAAGAGTTAAACCCCAAGTTATAGGACTCAGGCCCCCCCTCAGTGAGGTAAAGTAAAGAGGGGTTACATTGGAGGTGCTGCAGAGATTTTCACCATAAGGGGGACACACGTGCATGGATATCTACTGATACTGTCCATTAAAAAACGTGAAAGCGGCCATTTTGTGTAGAGCAAAAGGTTTTTCTGTCATCATGAGTGCCACCATCTTAACTGACTGGTGCTCAAGGGCGGGATTAGACCGTGATAAGGCCCTTTTAGTAATAGGAATCCTGACACAGTGGCTGATGTAGCTATTGATGGGCTGCTTGAAATAGCGCAAGTGTGGGGGAGAATCTGGATAAAAGAATAAGGGTTACATTATGATGATTTAAAAAAATATATATTCTGTGTATGTTCTGAAGTTATTGACCCACAGACAGTACCCACAAGTGTGCCTGGGGTAGATGCCACAACTGTGTGGACTATTATTACTCAATATAGTCCTGCGGTTGCAGTTCATGACCTGCCCCCTAACCGACTGGTAGATAGAGTAAAATAATTATTACTGAAGGAAGTGAAGACTCTAGACGAACTTGTGAGGGAGATGGGTGCAGCCACCCCAAAACCTGTGAACTTAATTTCTGGCCCTTCCTCCAATTACAAGTGGTTGGACAAATACTAGACAGAGTCATGAAACCCATCATTGAGAATAGCCCCTACCAACGACAAAGGACATTCTCCGGGGTAAAACCTATCCCTGGAGGGGAGGATAATTTTGAAAATTGGATGGACACTGCTACCCAAATGGCGCGTGACTAGCTGTGTTCTGATGGGGAGAAGCGAAAAAAAATTACAGAGAGTCTGAGAGGCCCAGAATTAGATGCCATAAAGGCGTTATGAATGCGATACTCAGAGGCAACAGTAACCAATTATCTGGAAGTACTGGACAGGACCACATACAGTAGGACCACAGAGAGTGCTGATGATCTGCACTATAAGTTTAGGAATTCTCTACAACAGGATATGGAAAAGTTCTCTGAGTACTTACATGGAATAGAGAAGCTACTATACCGCGTGGCATTAAGGGGAAGTATTGAAGCTGGCCAGGCAGACAAGGAGAGACTAGAACTAGTCGATCGTGGCTCATTATTGGACGATTTAACCATGATACGACTATGGATTAGAGACAGGAACGAGGATCCTCCCATGTTTGAACAGTTTATCCAGGCAGTGTGTGTGGAAGAGGACAAGAAAGAGACCCTAGCGGCACTTAGAACTACAACTACCCAAGCCAATGTAGCTGTCGCCAGTGCAGGAGGCTGTGAGGAGAATGGTGCTAGCAACTGTGGCGGTGAGAGGGTAACCAGGCTCAATAATAAAGGTTAAACCCACTTGGTTACCCCTGATCTGTGTATTGAGGTCTTAGAGTGTCAGCTCTTGGACCTAACTGTCGTGTAGGCTTTACGGTGTTTAAATTATGGAACAATACAGTGTTTTTGTGGTTTTGCCTTTTCAGGAATGCTAGCAAGCAGAGATTGTGGGGTTGGAAGTTTCAGGGTGGGTTTTGTGGAGAAAGTCTTGTCAGAGTGTGGCTATGTAGTGGTCTCCCCAAGTTATGACATACCCCAAAGATGAACCCGAGAATCAGGTAAGATTCTCAGATACATTGAAGCACAGTGCTCCGGTAAAAAGCCTACCCTGGAAACATTCTTGCGACTCACCACCAGGGTTCCCTGCTTCAGCACAGATTGGAAAGGTAAAAAGGGCACCAGGGATCAAGGTATCCCCAGAACAGTACAGGGGTCCCTAGCATAATGGGGAATGCCCAGTTCATGCCCAGTAACCCTGAATCTGTATAGGAGTTCAGGGAGTTCTCCAGCTATGGGACAAAGCTGCAAGGTTTTTATTTGTGTGCAAAATCTAAACTCAGCTTTCTATAGTGTGGCAGGGATGAGGCTAGTAAGAGTAGAAAGTATATAATCTTATTCCATCCCTTACACCAGAAAAGGCACTTAGATCTTTTTAGCACAAGATACAGGGGAGAAGTATATTTTATTAAAGGTTTATATTTAATAGGTATATGTACATATGACCTGTATATGAACTGTGGGATTACCAAGTCCTGGGTTCCGAGAGATCAGATGGCTACCAAGCTTGGTGCCACTGAGTCTGCTCAAGTGTCTCGGAGTTGAAAGCCTCAGGGATGCCAATGTGTTAGAACAGGAGGAGCACTGCAGTTATAATTGAGTACCCACATCCTGGTCTAACAATGGTCTATCTGGCAACCATTTGCCCAACCTCAGACTTTGCAGACCCTGGAACAGCGGGGGCTCAATATGCTAAGAGGCAGAGGTGCAAGGTTGGCGCATGCCCCTTAGCAGAGTTTAAATTGAAGCCTGTCTTGCTTCAGTATACCGGCAAATCGGTGATAGGCTTTGTCACGGGAGACCAGTGCTTATCCCACAAATATTCCTGGATCCTTTGATTGAATAAAGCATGAGATAAAATAAGTTGTATTTATTCACACGTGAAACACACACAGATTGATTTAACACGAAATAACACTTACAAGAATGAGGTAAAACGAAATAAAGGTTTTCCAGAACGAAAGTCCACGAAATGCAGTCTCTAGGTATTAATTCCCAGGAGCGGGTTAATAGGCAAACAAGAGACGCAAAACCATATTTGGCTAGGGGCGCTGCTTACAGCCCCTGTTTCTCCGTCAAAAGAAGTATCTTCATTCTGCACTTGAGAATTTGTTTCCAAGTCCTTAGTTCTAACGAACTTTTACAGTGGGGTACAATCCTTGGTTGCGATAAAACGTCTTTGTACCGCACGCTGTCCTTTCTGATGACACACAGATGAACGGTGTAGAACACACACCCGATAGCCTGCACAAGCTTATAACACCCTCCCAAGCCTATCTGGATAATACACAGCCAATCTTGGCGTGGGAAGCAAATTTCCACCCAATGGCAAGTTTGCCAGCAGTTCCTGCAACTGGGCAAAGGGCTGCATGGCATGCTAAGGGTCATGCTCTAACTTCACACTTTACCCGCTTAGCATACCTGACCAAGCACCCTTGCACGGTGGCAGAAAGTGTACCTTTCTCCAGGCTGCCACATCTGCTAGGCACACTGTTTATGTACATTTCCTGACATTTTGCACTTTCCCAAGGTCGGTGTCTTTGAAGCCACGGACTATTGCAGACCCTCTTGAGCCTGCTCCACAGGGAGTCTCAGAAGTTCGGACTGAAATTAAACATTACTCATCCTTGATCATAAATGACAATGGTGAATGTTTAATGTATCCGCTGTACTGCCTGACTGAAATGTAAATGCCCCAGTTCCTATAACTTTAAAGTACTAAACTCCAAGATACTTCTCATTTATGCTTTTAAATAAATGTTACAGTTCTTATAACAAGACTAGATTATATGTCTACCCCCTAGCACTCTGTACACCAAATTTAGAAAGCTAGGACCTTCCTATACAAAGTTAGCTGCTTAATTATGTGAGGGCTATGATGTGGATTGTGGTTAAACTTTTCCCCGGTCTGTGGTTTGAGGTCGGGATGCAATGTTCAATCCCCGGCCGCAATCGATAACTGTAGACGTACTTTACCAATTGGTCTTAATTGAACGAGGAAACCACAGTGTTTAAGGATTCCCTTGCTTGTCTTCGGTTACACAGTGATACAGTGTTGTAATGCCGGGCTCGACCACATAACCACAGGCACGCTTATCCAATTAACCCTTTAAACAGTGCTAGAGGCCCCTTATTCCTAGCGGGCGCATTTTAGACATATTATTACATATAATAGGACTGCAGTCAGCCCTGGGCTGCATAACTGACACTTTACAGTCACTTTATTTGACTCAGGGGAACCCAGCCGAGCAGAGTGCCTTTATTTCATGGCCTGGGTACCCCTTCACTGTCACAGGCTGGCAGAGGAATTCCTACGTGCTGATTGGCTGTAGTAGTTTGTGAATGGGACTCTGAACCCTAAAAGAAACCTTGCAGCCAATCAGGACAGCAGATTCTAAGAGCCAAACCATCAACGGCAAATTTAAAGATGCTCTGGAAGAAATAGATGCGAGCTGGCTTCAAAGATTTCAACTCAAGAAATTTTCTTAAAAAAGAAAACAGAACGTAGCAATCGTGGCTGGATTTGCATGCCGAATAGCATTCCAGGACTTTTGTGAGTACCTCCCGGTCATTGGAAAGGACTCATACAGACTTCGTTTGTTAACATTTAATTCTAGGAAAGTTTAGTTCATTAGCCCAGATCCCAGTAAGTGTGTTTTTCATTGAAAATTGTGATCCATTGTGTGTACAGTATGTCTTTTCATGGAATAATTTACAATTTATTTTATCGCCTTGTATTGCTCAATAATATGATCCAGGTATAAAAGGTATTAATAACCCTGGTCTCCCGTGACAGCAATGCAGTGCTTAGAAAACAAATTCAAGAGCTAATGGCGCAAATGAACACATTGATGATGACTGCGGCACTCAAAAAGAAGGCCTCAGCGGGTACTCTTCCAGATACGCCCTGGACCTATGACCAGGACCAGTTCCCTAGAAATCAGGGTATGGTTTGTTGCCTGTGTGGTGAACATGGACATCGGGCTGCGTATTGCAAAGCACTTAAGGCAAGAGAAGCCTTCAAGAAGCAGAGAAAGAACAGAGGAACCTGGTAAGAGAGCATGACAGGCCCCACACAAAGAGCAGCTCCATGACTAACAAAGCCACGAGCATCTGCGGTACCCCAATCTGCCAATTGGGATTCTTGGCCCTTCTGCCCAAGTGATGGCGTCTTTTGAAGGAAAACCATGCAAGGTTCTTCTGGATAGTGGATCTCAAGTGTCTATAATCTTACAATCATGGTACAACCGATATGTGTGACACCTGCCACTGCAGCCACTGAATGGACTTGTTGTGCGGGCTTCAGTATAGCTAGCTATCCGTACTTGGGCTATGTGGTCGTGAAGTTGGAATTTCCCAAGGAAATTGCTGTGGTAGCCGGACCCCGAGAAGTAGTGGTACTAATATGTCCTGAAGCCCGTGAGGGGGAGAAGCCAGAGCCATAATAGGATAATAGGAACAAATGCGAACATCTTTAGCAGACTAGCGATGTGGTGCTAGACTGTTGGAGTAGAGGATTACGATCAGACATTGAACATTCACCCTACTGGTATGTGTTTGAAGGCCTACCGACGAGCTAAGAATGAAGCCACTAATAAGTCTCATGACCCCATAGGAGCAGTCCATTGGGCCAGTCTTCGATCGAAAAAAGTGCCACCCCACCATGTATGTCAAATTGAAGGGAACGTGACAGTCCATCAAGAAGTAAAAAGTTCTACCGTACTTATACTGTGTGGTTATGTGGTAGCCCTGTGTATATATCCCTCTTCATAATGATAGATTAAGTAATATAAAGTTTGTTATAATTCCTTACAGTTTTGTTGTGTCTAATTACTCCTGCTTCCCACTCTGTGTACCACCCACAATAAGAGTTAAACCCCAAGTTACAGGACTCCTGCCCCCTCCTTAGTGACAGGTTCTATAGTCTGAGGTAAAGTAAAGAGGGGATACATTAATATGTGTATTCTTTATATGTTTTTAACATCTATGAGACTTTATAAAGTATATTTGTATATTTTTGTATTAATATGTCTCTTTTGGTTGATACAAGAATTTCTCCCCATATATCTATGAAACAATATACAATATAGAATATAGAGAATGAGTGGCTCAGTGAGTAAAGACACTGACTGGTACTGAGTTTGAACCTGGTTCAATTCCCAGTGTCGACTCTTTGTGACCTATGGCAAGTCAACTTATCTCCCTGTTCCTCATGCACCAAACACATAGGGGGCTATGAACTAAGCTCCGAGCTTTCGCGCTGGCCTGAAAAAAAATTGCACGGCCGATAAAAAGTGATGCCGGAGGTGCGATTCACTAAGGCCCTGAGCCCATTTTCTATCGGACGAGCCAAAAACTGGCTTATCATGCGTGCATTTTTTTTTCCCTCTGCTAGCGCACTGAAACTTCACGTATGATAGCTGATAGAAAAAAAAAAGCCGCCTGTAACATTGAGAGATTCTGCATCTCCATGCAAGGCTGTTACAGGCGATCGTACACAAAATAAATACATTTTAATAATAGTTTACATGAGCAGGGGGTCTCCGGAGCTGAACCACATTGGTTTCAAGTCCAGGGACCCCCTACTTCAGGAGATACAGGCCCCGTTATGGGGGGCCGGTATCCCCTGCACTTTAAAGCTTCCGCATCACGTGACCGGGACATTTCAATTCAGCAGGGGATACCGGCACACCATAACGGGGCCTGTGTCTCCTGAAGTAGGAGGTCCCCAAGGCTGAAACAAATGCAGTTCAGCTCTGGAGACCCCCTACACATCTACACTACTGTCAAAACACGCACAACAATAACCAATCATTCATTACCGTACCGGCAATCTGCTATGGTAATGAAGCAGCATTAACGTACATTTTAATAATAGTGTGCGGGAGCAGGGTGTCCCCTGAGCTGAACCGCATTGATTTCTGCCTCAGAGACCCCCTGCTTCCCGAGTTACAGGCCCCGATATGGGGCATCAGAGGCCAGTGTCGCCGCCATCTTTATAGCGTCCAAGACGCAACGTGGACGCTATAAAGATGGTGGTGACACTGGCACCGATGCCCCAAACTGGGGCCTGTAACTCGGGAAGCAGGGGGTCTCTGAGGCAGAAATCAATGCAGTTCAGCTCAGGGGACCCCCTGCTCCCACACACTATTAAAAAAATACATTAAAGCAGCTTTGTTTGTTGTCCTCGCCAGGCGCCGTGGTCCTCTAGGTGGTCTCTGCGGGTCACCGGGGGCCCCAAATGGGGTCTCAATGGGTAGGCCCACAGATGTCTGTGGGGCCCTGGGTCAGACCCACAAGTGTCTGAGGGTCCTCGGGTGGTTCCCACGGGGGTCTGGGGGCCCTCGGGTGGTCCCTACAGGTCTGCGGTGCCCCACAGATGTGGTGCCACCGGTTCTTCTCTGCAGGTTTCCCCCGTGGACCCGGCAGCCTTGTACCCGTGGGACGTCCGGGGAGACCTCAGGTGGTCTCCAGAGGTCCCCGCAGACCTAAGGAACCAACCCTGTATGTAAAAAAAATTAACCAGTCCTATACATTTAATTACATAAATACCCCACCCCCCCACCCACACACATACAGTACAGTAATTGGCAAAATAACTATTATCCAGATAGAGTCAGACAGAGTCACTGACTCAGTAAGCTGGAATGGAGGATGTGTGTACTTTCCAGCACTAAACCAGTTAACCTACAGTTGGAGAACTGCATACACCTGCAGCCTAATTAAGCAGGATGCCTGAGAGACTGCAGGTTTAAAAGCAGGAAGTGACTCACACAAGGAGAGCTTGTTTTGCCCCAGGAGGGTGGATAGACTTCTCCCAGCTAGGAAGCCCTAGCTGTTGCTCTGGTCCCCCAGTCCTGTGAGGAGCCTTGCTGCTGGGACCAGCTGGGACTCAAACCCAGGATAAAGATTGCTGCGAGCTGGACACAGCCTGCTCCCCGGAACCGGCGTTCCTGTTTGCTATTGGAGCTACAATATAGATAAGACTTTATTGTTATACTTTATTGTTATACTTTGTGGAGCGCATGTTTTGGGCATAACCAGATTTGTGGCTGCCCTGTTAGTAAGGGCTCAAGAAGTTGAGTTAGTTTCCCTAACGGGAATAGGTTTTATTTTCTATAATTTGGTTTCTTAAAGGGATGGTGCACCGTACTTTATTTGGTTGTGGCTAATAAACCACTACAGTTTAAAGTTTCCCATTGTATCATAGCATCTTACTGACCCCTCCGCGAGGCCGTCCTGCCACAGGTGGTGTCAGAAGTGGGATGCTATGCCTCTGGTGGTCAGTAGATGAAGATGTGTTGAGACATTGAACTCAAGCAGAAAAAAAAAACAAAAAAAGCGTTATTTTGCTGAAGCAATGAATTTACAGCTAGCAAGTGCTGAAAGTAATGTTTGCCCCGTCGGGTATGAAAGGATTGCTGTGTTATGCTAATGCCTTTTGCTGAAGCGAGTGAATTTGCAGCTAGCAAGTGCTGTGTGTAAAATTTGCCCTGTCTGGTATAAAAGAAAGTGAAAATGGATTTTGGCAAAGATGTTTCCCTTAGAAGAACACAGAAGGTTCAAAGATTGTAAAGCACGTACAACTTACGTGTGTTGTGCAAAGTTTGCCTCGTCGGGTATGGAAAAAAAACCAAAAAAAACGAGGTTTTAAAATGGCAGCCATCAAGTGTCAGTTTTGCAATGTTCATAACCATACAAAACAGTGTCCCTTCAGGCCATATGATGATTATGATGACGACGCAAATGTGGCCCCGAGAAGAGAGCAGTACCCGCAGATGGAAGCAGCAAAAGTGACCAGTGTCCAGAGCGCAGGACCCAATAACCTTGGAGTCAGTGACCAGGAATTTGGATCCATGCCGGCTAGAAGGAAACCAGGTGACCTGCTAAAGGAGACAGTATGCTGGTCCTGTCATGAACCAGGTCACACGGGGGAAGTGTGTTCCCACATTCTCAAATATAAACAGTGGCAACAGGACGAACATGATGAAGATTGTCTCCCACAGCTGCAAAAGCAAGCAACGCAAGAAGAAAAAGAAAAATATTTTTCAAGTCACAGAGGAAGTGACAGAACCACTTGAGCCTAGGATATCAGGCGTCAGCAAGGCACTGAGATGTGCTGCAGACCGGAGTGATGGGCAGAATTGTCATGGGAATAGTGGCAAAGGAAAAGTAACAAAGGGAAGCTGAATCCTTGATCCAGGACAAAGAGGCCTTAATTTCTGCACTCCAAACTGTCCACCGTGATTATGAGGCCTTGCAGGAGCAATTGAATAGAGAGCGAGAAGCGAACGCCGAGGTACAGAGGTGCATACTCCCAGCTATACAAGAGTATGAGGCTTTAAAGAAAACAGAGCATCTCTTACGGAGTGAGTTGGAGGAGCTGACGACAAGTTTGGTTAAGGCCAATACCGCAATTGGTACCATGGAATCAGAGAGAACAAGTCCTGACTGGAGACAATTCTATAAGATGTCCCAGAGAGATGTGCAAACTTCATCAAAGACTTAGAAGTTTCTCACCAAGAGGCTGCCACGCTCAAAACAGAGCTGGAGCTCTGTCCAAACTAAAGAGCTGGGTACTTTGAAGAAAGCCAATGAGATGGTCCTAAGGGATATAGAGACTGTGAAAATGGAGAACATAAACCTGAAGGAAGAGGTTTTAAACCTGACTGGTCAAGTCAGTGATGGAACTGAGATGTTACACCAAGCACAGAAAGTGAAGACGCACTTGGCGCAAGAAAAATTAGAAGTACAGGCTGCTCTGAAGAATGCAGAGAAAATGCTGGAAAAATAATGCCTCGCCCTGAAGGAGCTGGAGGAAGAAGCTATTGTCATAATGGAAGAAATTGTGAGTGAGAATGAACCTTATTCCCTCTAATACAAAATTTTTAAATTCTAACTCTAAGCTATCATCCTGATCTAATACCCTACTGATCGCCGTGACACCCATCTCATGGTCTATAATGGTATACAGTGAGGTCTCGTCACACGTGACCCATGTATAGTTATTTTCCCATTTGACATCTTGTAAAATGTTAAGAACATGAGTGGTGTCGCGGAGATAGGAAGGCATTTGTATAACATACTTTTGAAGAATGGAATTTATAAATTTGGAAAGATTAGATGACAATGATTTAATCCCAGATATGATTGGGCAGCCAGGCAGATTCCAAAGATGTATTGGTTGCAAATATAGCTCCAAATGTAGAGATTTTAAATCTAACATTACAGGAGCTATATTTCCAATCAAATCTTTCATCAACTGCAGGAGTTCATTTACGGTCTACCTGTTAGAATACCCCTGTGGGCTACAGTATGTAGGGCGGACAGGTAGTCCATTAAAACGATGTTTTGCAGAACATATTTATAATATTAAAAGAGGTCTTGAGACACATAGTGTCTCAAACCACTTTAAAATTAAGCATAACCAAAATGGTTTGGTCTGCAAAGGTATAGATTGCCCTAAACAAAACTGGAGAAGGGGAGATAAGATAAATCTAATATCGCGGCGAGAAAGCTATTGGATCTATACCTTTAAAACATTAACCCCAAGAGATCTCAATATAGATTTCGATCTGGCATCATTTCTACAAGATAGCTAATTGGGTAAGCATCTGTATGGGAGTTCCTGGTCCTCCTCATTATACTCCTCTGAATCCTTTGTTCTTTTCCTAATCTGCTTGCTACATGGTTTGTGCTAATTAGCTTCAGCAGAGTGGAGGTTAGTATAAGCCATTAAAATGATTAATTAAATGTATTGTAATTTATATAATTTGTTTTGAAATATGTAGAATTATTGCATTGTATTTTTATGTATAATTTTTATGTAATACTTGTATTTACTTATGGTGAATTTTTGCTATGGTCATAAATTTGTTCCATGTCATTCTCCACTATAATAATTTTTATTAATTATTTTAAGATTAATTATCCTATCAGGGCCTTAGAACTGGCTTTCTATATGCTTAAATAGCACACTCCACCATCATAGCTCCATACCCTTGAGGAAGTGACGTCAGTAGTCACGAAACACGCATAGGGTGGAGCTTAGACTGCACGCATTGCTGCATGCACAAACCGGATGGGAAGGTGCAGTGGATGTTGACGTCATCTGAGGTTGACCTGGCGCTCTGAGTTGCGGCCGCAAGGAAGAGATACCCGCGGGACTCAGCCTCCTTACACACCACACAACAGCTCCTCAAGCCTGCGGACGGCACGTCGTAATCCATGTAGTAAGGTCATATAGCATGTGAGTGCATTGGCTGTTTTGATCTTAAATCGTTTTTATTAAATTGTACTGTAATACACCATTGGCATTTTTTCCTTATGATATACTGTATGGCACTGCGGTTGATTCGTGTGGAGAGGGCGTATAACACCTGAGGACCCATATTCAACCTTTGAGTGTCCCAGATGGCCAGCTAAAGATACCTTTCAAGGCCTGTCTTTATCTACTTGGATGTACGTAGCTAGCAGCTGTGTGGATGAGATCTCCACTAATAGAGAGTACTGCGCAATGGTTTTTCTGTCTTCTTTGATTCCAGATAACTACTTACCATCATTAGAAATCCAAGAGAATCAACGGCGAAGATTCATGAACTGTTTCTCTTAATCTCAGTACTGGGAACTTTCGTATCAGGTTAACATACATGATAGTGCGCCAAGGACTTTGTTCTCTGTATTATCAATTTGTCTATAGCCTTATGGAAAGGCTTGATATTCTGTCCTAGGCAGCCTCCCCTGTTCCCCCCATACCCTCTCTTATATTGGTGGTTGTGGGACTATATGATATTGGTTATCCTTGCACAGTTAGGATATATCATTTTTCACGTTTTTCACATTTATAATTTGATTCAATATTAATTATTGTATTTATCACATATAACAATAGGTCGAGCGCTTGTTTTGTAGTTTAAGTTCTCTTTATATCACTGATGAAACCGAGATGGCTGATATCCACAAGCGGCTGGACTTCGCGACCAATGAGGGGGCCCGGCTACAGATGGAGCTGGACAAGGTCCGAGAGGAGCACCAGCAGCTGCAGGTCCAGAATACAGAAACAGAGACAGATTTAAACCTTGCTCTGAGTCTGCTAGGAGATGTAGAATCACGACTCAATTCTAAAGAAGATGAAGTAGCAGCCGCACTGAGTGAAAGAAGAAAGGCAGAAGGACTGCTTCAAGACCTGAGGAAGGACCTGGAGTCTGAGTGTGCTGGCCACAAGATGCGGAGAAACAAAAGTGTGACCTAGGCAAGGAGCTCAAGGCTCTGAAGACTGAGCGGGATGCTACGTTGGACTCTACTGCAACCCATAAGGAGGTTTCTCAGATGAAGCTGGAGGAAAAGCTTACAACCCAAAGACAGACTTTTGGGTCACTGAAGCAGTCCAAGGAAAAGGTGGCGATAGAGATAAAGCAAGGGAGGCGCTCCAGGAAGCATGACCACGATACCGTTGCAGTACCACAGTCTACTTTCCACAAGGCAAGGACTGCGAAGGCCAAATCGCGATGCACTAGCACGGTAAGAATCCAATCATACTACAGTGCCCAGGGGACACAAAGTGGATTCCTTGCCATGAGGGCAGTCACTGTGAAGAGACAGTCGCGAATGAGATGGAAGTGTGCCCGTGATCGTAAGAGGAGAAAGACCGCACAGATGGTCCAGCGACTCTCCCAACAGAGTAAGTTAAAGAGTAAAGACAGAAAGGCCCAAGCCTATGAGTCTGCTGACGGTAATAGAGAGGTGCCATGGGGTGCACTTTGGGTTAATAAGAATCCCGACCAAGTTGAAGTACTAAAGATAAATATTGTGGAACCAAACACTGAAGGTACACTGATGAAGAAAGGTCCAAAAGCCATCACCACTAGAAGAGAGTTGCTGTCTTCACAACAGAAGGCCAAACAGTTGCTGCCGAGTGTATGCAATGAGCTGACCGAGGTCAAGGCTCTTCTACAGGGTAAGGGAGAATCTGAGCACAAGAGGACAAGGACAACGATGCATCTTCAGGATTTGCAGATCAAAGTCACAGCATGGAGTAGAGTTCTGGCAGAGAGAGCTAATAGACAGAAGGATGCTCAGGAACCTTTGCGAGAAGAGACACAACAAAAGCAGAACATCAACCTTAAACTGAAACTGGCACAAGACAAGGAGATAGTGAGGTACGAGTCTTCAGGGCCAGATGGCCTGGTAATTACCCCAAAAAGAAAATGCCTAAATTGGAAGGCAAGAAACAAAAAGGGGCAGGGAAGGGACGTCGGACATTTTCGAAAAAGATGCTGATGCACGGGAATGGTGCACAGGCTGCTCACAGGACAATGTTTTGCTGAGGGGAGGGATATGTGACAGAGTCACTGACTCAGTAAGCTGGAATGGAGGATGTGTGTACTTTCCAGCACTAAACCAGTTAACCTACAGTTGGAGAACTGCATACACCTGCAGCCTAATTAAGCAGGATGCCTGAGAGACTGCAGGTTTAAAAGCAGGAAGTGACTCACACAAGGAGAGCTTGTTTTGCCCCAGGAGGGTGGATAGACTTCTCCCGGCTAGGAAGCCCTAGCTGTTGCTCTGGTCCCCCAGTCCTGTGAGGAGCTTTAGAGGGAACATAGAAGAATTCTGCTGCCAGTGCTCAAGGGCCAAAGCGTAGAATGTCTTATTCTTAGAACATAATGGCACATGTCTGCAGCATATAACTATCACTCTAAACAAGCGTATTAAGCGGACCCAGTGGAGCAGGCTGGGGGGAGGGGTAAGGTGAGGTGACACTAAGAGTCGCGACCATCCAGAGAACAGCCAGGCTGACGCTAAGTCACCCACCGTCCCCTCTGCCAATGATAATATCTGCTGTCACGCTGCTTGATCCGGTGTAGCCAAAGAGATAAAGGTGAAGCACCGTTGAGTGGAAGCCTGCAGTGATGTGTGTCCTGGAATCCACGTGCAACCAGCAAAGGTACCGGAACAGCCAAACGAAGAAGCAGTGACTGAGATAAGTAGAGAACCACACGCAGCTCTAACAAAAAACGACTAATTTATTGAAAAAAAGGGAACAAACATCATGAAGCTAAGAACCTCTTACGCGTTTCATCCCACAAGGGACTTTGTCAACGAGTGAGTGGTGAACTCTCTCATACACCTCTATATACCACCAGCTTGACTGTGAAACAGTGGCGGCCGACCTGAGTCTAAGTCGGCTAGATCCGCGGCTCTCAGATTATCCCGGTTAGGTGCGGTTTTCTGTTTGTTTCGCCCGGAGTGAACTGCGTTATTTTCACGCTCGTGATTTTAGCATTTTATTCTCGCCGTCTGCAATACTGCAATGCCATGTAAAAACTCAGGGGGGCGTTTGCGAGCTGTTGTCTTGGAAGTCTAATACCTTCGCGGTTCAACCTACGTCATAGTCTGTGTGTGCGCACGCAGTAATTGTAAATTTACATATTTAAAGTATACATGCATTTGCAGTGCTGTGCTGCTGAACAGTACAGTATGTCTCATTTGAAAATTGTTGAAACGCATAGGCGTGTACAGTACTGTAACAGTGTCACATTTCTGCATATACAGCACTCTCCCCTCGCTCAGGATAATTAACTGCACTGCAGGGTATTTCAACTTTTTATCTTCTCTACAATTCAGTACATCTCTCCCACACCATTCCTTTGAATGTGTGCCTGTTTTCAATCACATTCCTGCTTGACAGCAGGTGATTACTATGCATGTGCCTGTTAGTTCGCCCAACACTGCTTGCTTGCTTGTGACCAAAATTTATTTATTTTTAAATTTGTTATTGTAATTTTTTTCTTTTTATTTTCTTCACAAGCCTGCAAAAACAATCTTACTGTATTACGATATTCAATCTGTGCTGTAGCTTTTGACTGCGACCCTGTGCGTTTGACTGCACATGGTTGATTTCTGTGCTTTTTACGTATTGTATTTGGGGGTGTATTATTATGTATAACTGTCTTTTGAAATTAAAGTATGTCTTTATCTTTGAACTTCATGCAGCTATACCCTGTAGCCCCCTCTGCCACGAACACACACAAGGCTAGCTCAAGGATTTGAAATTCCACGGAGTCGTTAATTTTCTGAATCTTGACATTGTGTTCTTAATCCGTCCATAGCCAAACTACAAAGCCTCACTGCGCCTGCGTGTAATCCTTTTTGAGATGAGAGCTAGCTGCTTACTGCGCATGACTCACCCATCCCCCCCTCTCCACAGAGTCGTTCATTTTCTGAATCTTGACATTGTGTTCTTAATCCATCCATAGCCGAGCTACAAAGCCTCACTATGCCTGCGTGTAATCCTTTTTGAGATAGGAGCAAACTGCTTACTGCGCATAACTCACACAACCATCCTCCACAGAGTCGTTAATTTTCTGAATCTTGACATTGTGTTGTTAATCCGTCCATAGCCGAGCTACAAAGCCTCACTGCGCCTGCGTGTAATTCTCTTTAAGATGGGAACTTTGAGGCTTTGTTTACGGCAACGCTTTGGAAAATCCCTTCTCGAATTTGATTTGCACAGAGCATCACCTCTCTGTGCACCTGTGTGTAATCCTCTTTCGGATGGGAGCTAGTTGATTCCTGCTCATGCGCCTGTAACTTCACCCACCACTGCTTGCTTGAGTGCCCCCCAAATTTTTATTTAATTATGATTTTTTAACTGTTATTTTATCCACAAGCCTGCAAAAACAATCTTGATATTACGATATTCAATCTGTGCATTTGCCTGCACATGGTTGATTTGTGTGCTTTTTATGTACTGTATTTGGGGGTGTAGGGATCAAATTACAGTATTATGATGAACTGCCTTTTGAAATTACTGTACTCTACTCTATGTAATTTCTTTGAACTGCTGCACAACTAATCCTTCATCCCTCCCCCACGCACACACAAACTCTTATCGACAGACAACTCCACAGAGTCATTAATTTTCTGAAGTTAGTCATTGTGTTTTTAATCTGTCCCTAGCCGAGCGTCAATCGCCTCACTGCGCCTGCGTGTACTCTAATCCTCTTTGAGATGGGAGCTTGCTGCTTACTGCGCATGAGTCAACCAACCCCCCTCCACAGAGTCGTTACTTTTCTGAATATTGCCATTGTGTTCTTAATCCGTCCATAGCCGAGCTACAAAGCCTCACTGCGCCTGCGTGTAATCCTCTTTGAGATGGGAGCTAGATGATTACTGCACATGACTCACCACACCCCCCCAACCCTTTGAGGCTTTGTTTACGGTAACGCTTTGGAAAATCCCTTCTCGAATTTGAAATGTAAATCTGATTTGCACAGCATTGTGAGAATTGAGAGTTAAAAAAACATTAACTGATTCATGTTGTTTTGTCATTCATTCTTATTCATTGGTGTACTGCGGTTGTGGGGGGTGGGTGTTGTCAATGATTATGATTAGCAGGAATGTAAATAAATATTTATTTTATTTTATCAGGAACCAAAAAATACAAATAATAAATAATGCAGTCTTTATTAAGTTCTTTTGGCAGATTAGAATAGGATAAAAATTGAGAAAACATTTGTAAAACATGGATAAACATGAATAATGCACATTTATGAGAATATTATTTAATAATATATACTGTAATGTATAATATATATATATATATATAGTAATATTATTTTTTCTGTCTTTATCTTGTTCCTCATTCTGTGTACAGTACAGTAGTTCATTGAGAGAGGAGAGGTGTTGTGTACATCATTACTGCTGTTTATATACTGTACATTTGACTGTACAAACAGATTAGACTGGACACAACACCCCACCTCCCCCCAGGCCACCCTTTTTTCCTGAAACGACAAGAAAACAAAAAATTAGTGCAGTTATGTGCGTACTGTATTATGGCATTATGTGATGTGTAGTACTACTGTACTGTAGATTGCTGGTGCTGCTTTCTCTGGAAAGAAAAAATTTGAGCAGTTAGTAGGCAGTTACTGTACTACTGTCAAACTAGTCTATACTGGAACTACTGTATACTCTGACTACTGTTAAATACGATGTAACCAGATGGCTGGTGCTCTCTCTGTAAAGAAAAAACTGTAACTACTGTATACTCTGACTATTAGGAACAAAAAAGTCTGTGCCAAACTTACCTGTATCATACTGTACTTACAATACTACAGTACAGTACTACTTTCCTGATGCTTGCCCATTACGCACGATCACAATGGGCAACACAGTCGCAATATGGTCTATATATTTATTGCAGCGTTCCACGGTGAGTACTGTACATCGTTCCAAAAACTCATTATGCCTTTCAACAACTCGTCCTTTTTGGAGGGTTTCACCACTTTCCGGATATGGTCCTTCAGCTGATGCCAGACTATTTCGATCGGATTGAAGTCTGGCGATCTGTCATTGGAAAAAAAGGACAATTAGTTTAAGAGATACAGTACACAGTAAAAACAGTGGGGAAAAAATGAGACACGGTTACCGCACTTACTCCGCTGGCGTCTTCACCCAGTTGATACCGCGCTCAAGGATATGCGCTGTTGACGCTGTGTACTTTGGATCGTTGTCCTGGTAGAAACGGTGACCATCTCAGGGACAATGTTGTCGTGGAAGAAAGCTTTATTCATGATTCCTATAGCAAGAAAAGAAAAGTGCTCAAAAAACTGCACAATAGTACAGTACAGTGCATACAGTGAGGCTACACTAGGAAACTACAGTGCAGAAGGCTATATTATATTTTATATATTTTACCTTCAAAGATGACAATGCATCCTGGTCCACGCCTAGAGATGGCACCCCACACATGCAGCTTTACAGGGTGTTTTGGCCGCGGCTTCAAAGATATGCGGCCTTTTTTATGGAATGCAAAGGTTGAAAATCTCTCCAGCGACACAGTAGTCTCGTCAGTGAAGATGCAAACCTGGAAAGTTTCCCCACTGTCGATCCATGCCTGGGCCTGGACCACTCTTTTTATTTTGTTTACGTCCCGTATCATGGGGTACGCTCTGTAATGAAAAGGAATAAATAATTTTAGCGGTACAGTACAGTTTCCTAAACAACACTTTTACCTCCTGTACTGTCCAGTACTAACCTCACACGTCCATATTTCCATCCAATGCTGCGTCTCATCTTCTTTATGCTGGTCTCGGATACAGTGAGATTGTGATTTTCCTGCAGAGTGTATTTGACCCTTAATGCACTCTTCTCATCATTCTCCTCCCTTATTTTGTCCACCAGAAGAGTTGTCTCCCTACAATGTAAAGAAAAACAATCCGGTAAGTAAAAATATTAGAGACAGTAGATCAACAGGATACAATATATTGTTCTATTAATATGCAGCAATATAAAAAATATATATACTGTTGTAATATAAATATAATATATATATATATATATATATATATATATATATATATATATATATATATATACAGTACTGTTGTAATATAAATATATAAAATATAAAAAATATATATACTGTTGTAATATAAATATAAATATAAAAAATATATATACTGTTGTAATACAGTATAAATATAAATATACAAAATATATAACTGTTGTAATATAAATATAAATAGAAAAAAATATATACTGTTGTAATATAAATCTACAGAAATAACAAAAATATTAGATACAGTACTGTAGATCTACAGTCCATTATTTGATATACAAAGGAGAAACAGGTGCGCAAATCACATCAGAACATGTAAGAGAGAGTAAAAACACCAAATAGTGCAATATTGTCTACTTCAGCAAATTAGCTTCAATGCTGGAAGTTCTATAAAATTTGCACTCATGTGTTTAACGTGAAATCAGAGTGTTGTGGTTATTCAAAGTTACCAACTTATATCTCCAGACAGGTACTCCAGATCCACATAGAGAGGGTCTATGTGGATCTGGAGTACCTGTCAGGAGATATAAGTTGGTAACTTTGAATAACCACAACACTCTGATTTCACGTTAAACACGTGAGTACAAATTTTATAGAACTTCCAGCATTGAAGCTAATTTGCTGAAGTAGACAATATTGCACTATTTGGTGTTTTTACTCTCTCTTACATGTCCTGATGTGATTTGCGCACCTGTTTCTCCTTCGTTTGCTGATTGAATTTGGTTTGAATTCTATGTCAGGAGCTGCACTCATTAAGGATAGTATATCATCCGTGTTACCTTTGATCTGTTGTGATATTATTTGCGCTTGTTTTTTCCTTGCACATTATTTGATCTAAAAAAAATTTTTAAGATGTATAAATATACTTACGCGTGCCCTTTTGTGTTCTCTGTTTTTTCCGTGTGCATGATACAGTAGTTCATGGTGGTTGCTGGCACAACGAGGCCAGAAGTAGCTAACCAGCATTGGATAGCAGCAATTCGGTGTCCGCTCGAATACATCTCCTTAATTCGCATGCTGAGATCCTTGGAAATCTTTTTAACAGGCATTGCTGCGAGTAGAAAGAAAAACAAACACAAGAATGTATATTCGATGTTTAGTCAATGTTTAGTCAATGTATGGATGGTGTATTTATACGGTAATGACTCACATTAGAGTATGCCCACTTTCAACACCTGTACCTGGTCGCCATGCATAAAAGATTACACACTTTGCATAGCTCACCACTCAATGATCTTTATCTGAACTTGCCCTTGTCCAGATACTGCATTGTGCCACCTGCTTCCATGGAGCAACCCCGATTCTACGACGCAGGAACCCACTCGCCTCTGCCGTGCCTGTCATGCAGAAAAAGCGAAAGGCGGTTGCCGTTTCCACGCCAAGGCAAAAGCGACAGGCTAAGGCCAATAAAGAAAACCTTCTGCTGACCCCAAAGGCTAAGGGTTTTCATAGACGTCAGCCTTATTATGTCAAGAAGAAATATGGTGATGTACTCTCGACGCAAACTAATGGGAGCCAACCCATCGAGCCCGGTGACCACTTCCTCCCATACGCTTTGACGACTCTGCCGCCGCTGTCCCGGAAATATTCAGCCCTTCTTCTCCACCCCTCGTCCTCGACGCTGCCGCCGCCCTCCCGGAAAACCACAGGCCATCTTCTCCAGTTCTATCCGACGACGCTGCCGCTGGTGCCTATGAAATCCAAAGGTCACTTTCTCCATCCCTCTTCGACGACGCTTCCGCTTCTCCTCTACCGGATATCCACAGGTCACCTCCTCCACCCTTCTTCGACGTCGCTGCCGCTTCTCTCCATGGAACCCCCATCTCATCCTCCATTGCACCCATCCACCCAGATGTCCACACGCCATGCACAAGAAGCAGCTCGTTAGACCGGATGCTGAATGGGATAAGTGTGGATATGCACGGGAACTCTATTGTGCTGGCGAAGATTGATTTGCTTCTGGAGACCATGCTAAATGTGGAACAACGGATGCTACATATGGATCAACAGATGCTAGATATTGATCAACGGATGCAACATATGGATCAACGGATGGATCGACGGATGGAGAAGATAGAGGCTGACATTGCGGGTATACATCATTTGCTCGGTGTTCATGCCCATGTTTCCTTGATGCCGGAGCAGGAGGGTGGCATGGATGTGCTGAATGGGAGCATCAACCCCCTTCCATCACCAAGCGCACCCCCTCCACCAGAAGATGTAGTGTACATGTATGCCGTTGAGGAGGACATGACGACCCCGTCAAGACCACGCCAGGAGACAACATGGCGACCAAGTCCGGAGGAAAGCTTCCTCCCAGACAACCTACCATCGCCCATCGCCTCAAAAACACCCACTACCAGAAGACCTACATTCGCTCGCATCGATACGGTGCCCGACATCACCCTTTGCGATCTGCCACCGGTGCTCAGGGAGAAGTATAGGATGATGAGTGCTGGTGCACCCCACAAGTATGCCTTGTTACTTTTTAAGCACCATGTGCCCTACTCTTTGTACTGCGACTTGGCCTTCAGAGTGAACTACGAAGGAAATCGCGTAAAAAAGGCGCTTCCTGCCAATTTAAGAAAGACCATTCTGGGGGATTTGCGGCGCTTTTATACAATTACAGATCCTGTAATGAAAGGCGTTCGAGACTGCATTAATGGCGTTTTGCGCCATGCAAGGAATCGGCTATGGACAGACAATCTGGTGGACTTTCTGGTTTAATTACGGGTACTGTAAGACCATACTGTTGTGCTGAACTGTACTGTACATGTTTTGACCTGCTGTACTTAAATAAAGGAGATGTTGTTGTGTGTTTTAACTTGTATTTATACAGAAATGTTTTAACTTGCTGTACACACACACAGGGCCTGCACAATTCCAGTCCCGGAGGGCCGCAAACAGACCCGGTTTTCAAGGTTGTCCTGAAAACTGGGCCCTTTTTGCTGCCCTCGAGGACTGTACTGGTGCAGGCCTGACTGATTGTTTTGCACACCATACCACTGTACTGTATATGTTTCTTTAATAAAGGAGATGTTGCATTTTGTATACTGTATTTTATGAATAAAGATATTTTTTAATCACAGGTAAGACCATACTGTTGTGCTGAACTGTATTGTACATGTTTTGACCTGCTGTACTTAAATAAAGGAGATGTTGTTGTGTGTTTTTTAACTTGTATTTATACAGAAATGTTTTAGCTTGCTGTACACACACACAGGACCTGCACAATTCCAGTCCCTGAGGGCCGCAAACAGGCACGGTTTTCAAAAGTTACCCTAAAAACCGGGCCTGTTTGCTGCCCTCGAGGACTGTACTGGTGCAGACTGTTTTGCACACCATCCCACAGTATATGTTTTGACTTGCCGTTCTTTAATAAAGGAGATGTTGCGTTTTGTATATTTTATGAATAAAGAATTTGTTTTTAAAACATGTGACTGTAAACCATACTGACTGACTGTAAATGTTTTTACTTTCTAAACATAAATGTTTTCACTACTGTAGCAGTAAAACATACACCTGTTGATGTTTTGAATTGCTGTGCACTTAAAATGTTTCTACATTGTACAGTATTTGTAAATAAATATTTTTGTACTGTACTCCACCAATAAAAGAACATGTTGATTTGTTTTACATTGTTCCATTGGCTCCTTTGCTACTGTAACAAAATACAGTGTTTCTAGAATGTACACTACTGTCCAGGCATACTGTATTGTATAGTGTAGGCATGCTCAGTACAAGAGTATTAAAAAAAATAGAAGACACATACAGTACTGTACTGTATGTACTCGCACTGTATAGAAAATACATACTGTATGTACAGTACTATAATACATGTAGAATAAATGCATAGTTTTTATTTTTTCGGGTTTATTACACAGTTTAATGTTTTTAAAAAAGTATTGTATACTGTACGGCCGGAAAACATCAGCATACTGTTTCAGGTACAGTATTCTATCCTAATCTATAACAACGGCCACTAAACTGTAGACTCCGGTACGTGGCTTTTTAAATCCGATGCAGGCATTGTTACACAAAGCGATATTATCCATCGAAATCCCTCCATTAGCCGTTTTCTTTTCTGAGGAAAAACAAAAAGAAAAGTTTTACTGTAATTGTCAGCCCCCTAAAGAAGTTCCCAGCCAGTCCCACCAATAATTTTCTCGGGGGGCGTCTCCTGTTCACATGCGCATGCGCCTACCGTCGATGTAATGACACGCATATGCGTTTCAAGAAGGTTCCAATGTGCATGCGCCTAGAGTTCCACCAACTGTTCAGTATCTGCAGCACAATACTGGAGAAGCTGCTCAGCCAATAATATTGCTTTCAGGAGAATCGCTTGACTTTTGAATCGCGCCGATATTCATGCTGTATTGTCAAAATAAAAAAAAACACAGAAAATAATACGGCAACAATACTCACCATAGAATTTCCCATTCAGCTGGTGCCGGCGCCGGGCCACTGCCAGTCCAGTGTTCTTGATCATCCAAGTCGATAATTTGCAGCGGGACTAGTACACCTGTAGTGAGCTGATGAGGCTGGAAATTGCTTAGGTACATGCAAGCTTGATCGAAACTGCACGCGAAATCCGGCTCAGGCTTGCTGGATAGAGAGCAAGGGTTGTCACTGACGGTGGGACCGTTATTGGAAGCCGGTGCTAGTGCTGGTGCATTGCTTGGCAGCGACTGTAATTTCTTAGTTGGTTTTAACACGACCTTTCGCCTTTTGCCGTCTGCATGATCATAGATACAGGAAAAATCTGGTGATACACACCAATACCCTCCATTAAATTTTGGCTCAATACGATAAAAACAGGGATCGCTACATAACCTTTTCCTTATTGCACGCTTCCACGTATGAGGAGCTGGCGAAAATTTGTAAAAGTCATAGTTTTCGATACAATACTGAGAAATTTGAACAACTGTTGCCATCTTATCATCTGTTGCATTAATCGCGGCCCATATCAAATACGCGTAACTTCCGTTGGGTTTTTGGAAAACGGGCTGCACTTGAACACTCATGGTGACGGCTCCCTGGAGAATACTGTAACAGAAACTGGTCTTTGACTTTATTTAATATGAAAAGCCTAAATTGATACATTTTTGCAACCTCTTCCTTTAGTCTCAAGGCCAATTTACAATAGCACACTGTGGTATCTTTTTTTAAACGAAACACCTGCAAGTAGACACATTACTGAAGCGCATGCGCATTACAATTCATGCATATCTGCCATCTGGCGGACATGCGAAGAATTGCAACCTATTAAATCCGAACCATTCTCAATAAACGCATCAACCGCAACATGTTGTTATCCTTCTCTCCCCTTCTACACACCACTATGCTTGTATAGATGGAACAGCAATCTCATTAATTAACCTGCAGCTGCATATAGGAGTTGCCGTTCTAAATCAATTTATTATTGACCTATCACAGTCAAGCTGGTGGTATATAGAGGTGTATGAGAGAGTTCACCACTCACTCTTTGACAAAGTCCATTGCGGGATGAAACGCGTAAGAGGTTCTTAGCTTCATGATGTTTGTTCCCTTTTTTTCAATAAATTAGTAGTTTTTTGTTAGAGCTGCGTGTGGTTCTCTACTTACCTCAGTGCACCGCTTCTTCGTTTGGCTGTGAGGAGCTTTACTGCTGGGAACAGCTGGGACCCCAACCCAGGATAAAGATAAAGAGGTCCCCAGTCTCGCGAGGAGCTTTGCTGCTGGGACCAGCTGGGACCCCAACCCAGGAAAAAGATAAAGATTGCTGCGAGCTGGACCCAGCCTGCTCCCCGGAACAGGCGTTCCTGTTTGCTATTGGAGCTACAATACAGATAAGACTTTATTGTTATACTTTATTGTTATACTTTGTGGAGCACATGTTTTGGGCATAACCAGATTAGCTGGCTGCCCTGTTAGTAAGGGCTCAAGAAGTTGAGTTAGTTTCCCTAACGGAAATAGGTTTTATTTTCTATAATTTGGTTTCTTAAAGGGACAGTGCACCCGTACTTTATTTGGTTGTGGCTAATAAACCACTACAGTTTAAAGTTTCCTATTGTGTCTAGTATCTTACTGACCCCTCCGCGAGGCCGTCCTGCCACAGGTGGTGTCAGAAGTGGGATGCTACGACTCTGGGGGTCAGTAGATGAAAATACCACATATCCAAATCAATAAATCACATTGCATATCAAAATTAAAATATTAGATAGCCACAAAAAATTTTTTTTTAAATTAAAATAATTCTCATCTACCAAATGGCAATATCCCAATTGGCAATCAAAACATTGAATTTTACAGTGTATACATTATGCATATAATCTGTGCATCGTGTACAGTACACTATGCAAATCAATGTTAACAATAAAATATTCCAAACAAAATACAATTTAATCCAAAAAAGTATACTATTTAAACCAAGCAAGTAAACAGAAATATATTACCATTAATTAATCAAATCTGAAATCAATTACAATCTAATACAAATCAATTACACAATAACCTATTTCAATCGTTAAACCAAACCATTCATAAAAAAAGTTACCATCATACAAAATATAACTACCAAAAATGATATATAAAAATATATTAAAAAGCAAGCCACACCCTGAAATCAAGTACTGCAAAAATCACAAAAAACTACATCTATCTAAATTAAAAATTACATAACGCACTCATTTGTAAGCATTGCAGCAAAATACATTTTAAAAACAGCAAAAAAGCATTTCCAAAACAATAATTTCTTACCCTGTATGTATATATCGACCTAGACATACATAAATACATACATACATACAGTGGCAAGAAATGATAATCAAAAAAAATATATATCACATGTTAAAAAAAAAACCTGTAAAAGTTAAAAAGTATATACTTTTCTTTTGTTAACTTGCCATTAGATGCCCACTCACCGAAATCCAGGGGAACCGGAAGCTTTCGAACCAATCCACAGGTAACCATGAAATACATGGTACATACATGGTACGGTATGGTATCATACATGGTATCGTACCATGTATGTATTGTATATATATATATATATATATATATATATATATATATATATATATATATATATTATTTATACATAATATATATTCATACATGGTACGGTAGCCAATCAGAGTGTGGGAACGAAATCCTAACTCTGATTGACTGAAGCAAAGCCTCTGTCACATTGTCTACTAGAGCCAATCAGAGTTGGGATTTCGTTTCCACGCTCTGATTGGCTACCGTACCATGTGTCGCCCACCATCTTTGTTTTGATAACGTCATCTTAAAGGCAATTGAAGCTCAGCCATTCTCATTGGCTGGCTTCATTCCCTTTAAATGACGTCATCATTTTTTTTGTTTTCTTTTACAAAATCACATGGTGTATACAGCCTAATCAGGGCCGTGTGAAACCATTTGACGAAAATGTGATGTCATAGGCCTATAAAAGCCTATGTCGTCTCATTTTGAAGTCAGACACCGAGGAGGACGGACCTCCTAAAGAAGAAGAAGACCTGGGCATGGCAGTTGAAGATCAGAAGACCCGGAAGATGACTCGGGAGAAGAAGACAGAAGACAGAAGAATACAGATGAAGACCCCCTTTGACGAAATGGATTACAAATAGAAGAAAGAAGACACAGTTGAATTATAAGGGTTTATTTTTTTATGGTTACCTGTGGATTGGTTCGAGAGCTTCCGGTTCCCCTGGATTTCAGTGAGTGGGCATCTAATGGTAAATACATACATACATACATACATACATACAAACATACATGATGAAGCCATTGTACAAATGAATGGGTGAAGGGTGGGTATCGGGCCAGTGTGGCTTAACCCCTTAATTACTTTGCGGTTATTAACCGATCAGGTGATTACGGGATTAAGTGACACCAGAATGTATTTGCAATGTATTTTTTTGGCTACGGAGTTCAGAGGGAACTTGCAGGCAGAGAGAATTCATATTAATGAGGTTAGTAAAACTGTATTTATTTTTTTATGCTATTTAATATGTTTAATAATGGACAAATAATCTATTATCCATATCTGGATAATAGTTATTTTGCCCATTACTGTACTGTATGTGTTGGGGTTGAGGGGTGTTGGTACTTATGTATTTAAATGTATAGGACAGGTTTAATTTTTTTACATACAGGGTTGGTTCCTTAGGTCTGTGGGGACCTCTGGAGACCACCTGAGGTCTCCCCGGACTTCCCACGGGTACAAGGCTGCCGGGTCCACAGGGGACACCTGTGGGGAAGAACCAGTGGCTCCACATCTATGGGGTTACTGCAGACCTGTAGGGACCACCCAAAGGCCACCAGACCACCGTGGGAACCACCCGAGGACCCTCAGACACCTGTTGGTCTGACCCGGGGCCCTCCAGATACCCAGAGGCCTACCCATGGAGACCCCATTTGGGGCCCACGGTGACACGCGGAGACCAACTGGTTGACCACGGTGTCTGGCGGGGACCACTCGTAGGCCTCCACACCCTGTGTGAAACCCTTTGCTGGGCCACTGGAGACTGCGGACACCCGTCAGGACCACCGGGGACTCCTGTGGGCCTGGGATATTAGCCCTGTATGTAAAAGAATAAATCAGGTATTTATGGGGGGCACAGGGGGTGGGTTATGTATTATTTATTAAATATAGTGCTGTTTATTGTGGTTAACGGGGGTGGGGGAAGTGGGTATTGTCCCCAAGCCAGGGTGGGTAGGCCTCCCTGTTGGTAGTGGGTGGTTAGGCCTCACGAGGTGGGTAGTGGGGGAGGGTGTTTATGCCTCCCGAGTGGTGTGTGAGGGTGGGTTAACTCCGTAATGACTATTGCAGTTAATGACCGCTGAGGTGTTTAATGGGCTAGGGGACATTACATTGGCTATTTTTATTCTTTTGTATGTTTTGCAGCATCGGAGGGACATGGGCAGGATGAAGATGAGGATGGCCTTCATCGTGGGTGCCTGGAAAAGTTAAGTGTAATATGTATTTATTGTGATTCATGTATTTAAAATGGGCAAATGCATTATTATCCATATGTGGATAATAGTAATTTTGCCCATTACTCTATTGTATGTGTTGGGGGGGTGTATTGAGTTAGAAATATTGTTTATTTTTTTGGAGGCATAACATTGGTACCGAAGGCTCGATGGGACCCTGGGACTCCCGCGGGGAATCCCGCGGACACCCGTGGGGACACCGGGATGGACGTCTGGACCCCCGGACCCCTGCTTAGTCAGCCGGGGACACTCACAGGACCCCCGGACACCTGCAGGACCCCCGGCCTCCCTCAGGGACCCCCACGGGGTCAGCCGGGGACACCCGCCGGCCTGTTGTATGGGTGTTGCGCCTGCAAAAATGTAAACAAAGACATTTTTCTAAGTCCTGCTTTTTTGTCACCTGCCTTTAGCTTGTGAGCTTTGTTCAGCGCAACTTTCAAGTACGATAAGTTTGCATAGCTTAGTGAATCCCGCAGAAGGGCAGAAATCAGCGCAAACAGCTGATCGTACGAGCAAAGTTGGACTTTAAAAAAATTCTTGAAAAAAGTCAGTTTTAGAGCGCAAAGTGCGTGTTTGCGCTGCTCTGTGAATAGCGCTCAGCGGAATGTCACGTTCTAAGAGCACTTTGTGTTCTTAAAACGACTTATCACAGCTTAGTGCATAGCCCCCATAATGTGTAAGCTCCACAGGGAAGGGACCTGTGCCTGCAAAATGTCTCTGTAAATCACTATGTAAAACTAGCAGCACTATACAAGAACATGCTAAAAAAATATAGAGATATGCATGGTGATATATATATATATATATATATATATATAAAAATAAAAATAAAAAAAAAACAATATGAAGTAGCGCCGCTAAATAACCCAGTTAATTTATAGATATTAATAGGAGAGACAGTAGCTAATTGGATAGGCTTGAAGGGGCAGCTAGAGTAGGCTAATACACTATGATAGAACTTTAAAAAATACAATAACAATACAATCTCCTGACAATAAACCCTAAAGAAAAAATAAAAATAAAAATCTAAAAAGTATATTTATTAAGTAAAAAATAGAAAAAATTGTCAAAAAATATAAAAATGTAATAAAAAACTTTCAATACATAAAGTCCTGTTCCAGTGGCAATGTCTTTGGTTTCTTGCAGCCCGTTTCGAAGGGATCACCAGTCCCTAATGATATCTAGAAAAAAGGAAAGAGAAAGAAACAGGCGCACACCTAGTGCATTACCACAATAAAAATGTATTGATTGAACATAAAATCTTACAAATGCCCACTCACAAAAGTACAGCAAATATAGGCGTGTATGAGATAGGCTCTCATGTGCCATGCAGCTCAATCACCAGCGTCCGTCCGCAGTGAATGGCGTCGTCACGTGGATCACCTCCGTGAAACCGGAACCGGAAGAGGGGTCCTTCGCCTTAAGTGCTCCATCGTATTGGTCCCTCCAGGAAACAGACACCTCCAGTGTAGCAAATGTATGAGGTTGTAAACCGGGAGAGCAGCACACGGGAGCCAAAGTTCTACAGTCAACCTGCAACAGTGCTCGTGGGCAAATGGCGGCCAGAATCTAGCCACGCCCTACGCGTTTCGTCATCAAATGACAACTTCTTCAGGGGATGCCCTTCAAGCATAAGTCCTTAGTATTTATAGGGAGGTAACCAGCAATTTAGCCAATAAAGGATTATTGAATTATAGCAGTCAATTTGGTCAATTACACATATATATATATATACAATTTGAATGGAACAATTATACAGTATATATGAATGTGACTACACGAATAGCAGATATTATGAGGACCCCATTGATAATTGAGGAGTGATGTACAAACTCTGAAATAAAGCAACATTGCTGATGTTATAAATGTAAATAATGAGTGGATAATCTCAGGATTAATCAACAAACAAACAGCACTAGAAAATGCATTATGATTGAATTATTGGAAATTATTTCAAGTCAAACAATCTAAAGAATATATTAGAAACTAACTCATTGGATTATAATATATATATATCAAATGATATATTTGATATGGTCAGATCTATATCACTTAATTGTTGATGACATCTCAAACAAGGAGATCACTTAATACTGTACATCTATCATTTTAATATTTTTTCATTTAAAAATGGTCTTTTCCTTATGTTGTAAAGGAGGATCAGATGCGAAGTTTGTATTTTAATCAAAATGTATAAAGTTTGATTTTTAATGAAATGTATAACATTGGTATTATGATGATTCTATTTGGGGAGGGTTCACATAGCCGTCTACCCTTTAATTGAGACATCATCACACATTGATCTATAGGAGGAAAGGTCAATGGTAGTTTAGAGGGTATATATATAGTATCCTTGTATGGGTTAAAGCTACTCCTGACGAAGCCGTCATTACAAACGGCGAAACGCGTAGAGCGTAACCCTCAGTGTATCATCTAGAGGGAGAAAATCTGCCTGGAGTTCCTGTGACGTCTACTTCGACTGGTGGAGGAACCGGAAGTGACGTATCGGCTCCGAGCAGAGGTGCAGGACGAAGACCAGTGGACACAGCAGCAGTGTGACAGGATCCCGAGAACGCGACTCGGTTACCATCTTTACCCCTGTACCCATGCTGTTAACCATTTGGAATCTTGTAAGCCTTCATTTTTACCAGTGTTGGATAAATGCTTTGGTATTTTATCCGGGCTCTTTGTTTCTCTTCTGATTTTTACACTTCATCCTATTTTTGCTCCTCATTTTTCGCTATCTAGATATCCATTGATGGATATTTACTAATGTTATCTAGCGTGTATAATTTGCCAATTTGAGAGTTCAGCCATTATTGTGTTTTGTTAACGTTAACTGCACTATGGTAGTTTTATATATTTTTTCCTAGGTATTTTCGCTACCCTGGTTTTCCTTTATGCTTCTATTCTGGACCTTGAAACAGTCCACCAAGGGTTTGAGTGTTTTATTATCACCTTTTTGCACGGCACATTATTTTGATTACTTGTCACTTTATATGTTCACATTCACTGTTTAGAGGTTGATAGAGTGTTAGAGCGCCATCTAGTGTTATTTTTGTATAGCTTCTGCATGTCCCAAAAAGCAGGCCTTCTTCACTCTGATGACTTTGGTCCAGTGTCTTGGGTCAGGTCACAGTCATTGAACTACATACAGTATGGTGAATGACCACCTCTTTTGTGGTATCCCTCTGCCTCTCAATACTGTAATAAAAACTACAGGATGTAGGGATAGTTCTATCACTACGAGTCCCGATGTGGTGACAGACATCATTGTGACGGTGAGGGGGTAACCAGGCTCTAAATAAAGGTTAAGCCCCTTATTGGTTGACCCTGATCTAAAAATAAGAGATCAAGAGAGTTAGTTCTTGAGCCCAGTAACGCTGTATGTTTAAACTGTACTTTGCGTAAATAAAGATTTTTGTGTTTTTACCTTTCCAGGCATGCCAGCGAGCAGGGATAGTTATGGCATGAGTTTCAAGGTCGGGGTTTGCAGAGGAATTGTTCTCAGAATGTGCCTAGTTAGTTGGGGTCCATAGTTGTCGGTTCCCCTTAAAAATGTACCCGGGAATCATGCCTGGTTCTCGGATACATGTAGGCACATTGTCCCGGCAATATCTTACCTTGAAAATGCTTGCGCGACACACCACTAGGGTTCCCTGCTTCAGCATAGCACAGAAAAGGAAATGGGGCAAATGGATTTTAAAGTGTCCCTGTAACTAAAGGGGTCCCTAAGTTAATGGGGATACCCCAGTTAATGCCCAGGTGCTCCAACCATAGATAAGGTTTTGAGGGGACTCTCAGAGTCTAGTCTAAGTCCAATAGACAGTGTGTGGGGAATACAGGCTGATAGAAATAAAAGTATACTTTTCTATTTTATTCCCCATACCAAGGGCTTGAGGATGTATTAAAGTCTATTTTATTAATATATTGAAATGTACTGGTGTGTACTGAAATGAGCTGGGAGTTTTGGAACAGATGTTAAGACAGGCTGCCAAGTTGGTGCTAGTAAGTCTGCTGGACATCAAGTTCAAAGTAACCAGGGGATGCCAGAGGTGTTAAAGCCATTTGGGTGGCAGGGAAAGACTCAAGTACCCACATCCTGGGAACAATGGCAGTCGTCCAGGCTTCCATTTGTTCTACCAGACCTGGTGGAACCTGACCCAGAGGGTGGCATGACATAGCCACAGAAGGAAGGTGGAAAACTTGCGCATGTCCCTTGGCAATTTCAGATTTCCCGCTGACCCAGCTTTCTATACTGGCTTGGCTCTGATTGACTACTGAGAAAGTTCCCATGCACTGATGGGCTGTAGTATTTTGTGAATGGAACTTCAAATACTATAACAAACATCTGAGAAAATAATTTTTGAGATTTCTAGAAGTGCGGGCGGGCTTTTCAAAGTTACTCTAGTGCGAATAGCAGAGCAACCGACTTATTTCAAGCCAGGAAAGTCTGCTCCCCAGATTCTAAGTCCTGTTTTTAGCACCCAAGTTCTAATAATCGAATGTACAATAGCGGCCGCGGCTGGAACTGCAAGCCGATTTTAGTTTCAGGAGTTTGGTACTAACACCCGGTCAAGAAAAGTTAAAGTTCTCAGAAGAGAACGGAGCGGTGGCGTGTTTCAGGCGAAGTCCTGGTCAGGGGAAAACTCTTATTAAGAGTTCCCTGCACCTGTATTTTGTGTTTCGCTGTGTGTACTGTATGCCAATTTATGCAAATAAATTACAATTTATTTAATTATCTTGTTTTGCTCAATGAATGATCATGGTAAAAAGGTTTAAACTGTCTGGTCTCCCGTGACAATCACGTTAAACCCTGCTGACCTTACACGTGTCCTTTCAGTGAGGTTTACCCTTGAGTATTGGTGTCAAGTACCATCTTGTCCTGGGATAAACAGAGCTAATCCTCCGATACCCAGCCTAGGTATGTGATTCATGCCTCCTTATTATCATCTAGGTGGCTGAAGTACTGGTCCTACTGGGGGTTTGTATTTAGTGGTAGAGTCCTCATCCAGGCTTGCAAGTCTCATTTGTCAATGTTCTCTGAGTGGTGTCGTCTCAGTCTTGAGCTACTCCAAACTTTGGTGTAATCCTCAATGGGTCCTCTAGGAAAACCTACTCTCCCACCTCACTGAATGTACAAGGCTGATGAGGGAACTGTGCACTAATTTCTGGGACTTTGGAACTGGGTGTGCTTAGTCTGTGGCCTCTGATTCCCACTCTGACTCCTCTGTTGCAGATGAAATCCCTTACTCCATTGACCTTTCCAACTTGTACATTTTGATGCGGCACCAGGACTGACGGCTAGAAGGTTGCCTGCCTGCCAGGTCCTCAATGTCAATATCCCTCTGCCTAATCCTCTTGGTTTAAGTTGAGGAGATGAGAACATTCCACTGGAGTCTCTTTTTCCTGTCTTTCGAGTATCAATTTACAAGAATGTAATCTGCCTCAATTTCTGAGGAATCCACTTGCAAAATATCTAAATAGAAAATGTTACTTCAGTGTAAATACTGTATAACTAAACAACCAGGTGCTCATAGCACACAATGAATGTGAGTATAACAGTGCAGTAAAACCCAGTGAATAAATAAATAAGACACTGATATCACAGATACTGCAGCTCCATGGAACAGGATCCTCTGAAGTGGATGCTTCTTGGAAAAAATTTCCCCGCTGGTCAAAAGCAGAGAGTGACTTCGGGGATACTCCAACCCTACTCCAGTCTCGGCCGCTCCTCGGTATGCGCGTGCACACGTGCAGACTGCTACGGTGGTCTCTGAAGTCCAAAATGCCCAATGTGTTTTGTCCGTGTATCGACTTCTTCTGGGGTTATCAGTGCAAATGTGGCCACTTACAATCTAGACAGTGTGCCTTTTGTGAAGCAGCCCAGTAGGGTACTGACAGTAAAAGAAAATTACCGACATGACCATGCGGTATAATTGGGTCACCAGTGTGACTCTGCCAGCTGGATGATAATGATTCCCCACTAATATAGAGAGCTGCTTCATCTTTCATCTTCTTCCCTTGTCCAGCCATGGGGGTTGTTGACTTGCATACATGAGTTTCTTTACTACGACTGAAAGTGGATTGTTGTGCTTGCCAGTGTGCCACTTGGGAGGGCACTATGTTTACAGTAATCTTGTGCTGCACATATTGTGGCCTCTTTTTTGAGGCTTCCTTCTTCAGAGATTAATTCAGAGGTACAAAACATGAAATGAAAGTCTTTAGCATTATAATGCCAATTTGCTACCCGTTATCTATATCCATTACTTATTCATTTTGAAATACTGTTTACCACTACAGAAGGTTCTAAGAGACATATAGAGTAACACCTTCTACTAATGTATATAATAAGCCAAGCATTTAAAAGTAAAAATATATTAAAATCCTTCCAATCACTTTGTTCTAGTTTTCCTTAGAGCTTCGGTAAAGTAATGGATGGTAGATTTATGTTTGGATGAAAACAATATTCAGCGTTATGCAAAATAATTTTAATGAATTTGTTCCTATGTGCCCTAGCACTAAAATTAATTGAGGGTAATAAAGTACTGTAAATGTTTGATAGCATACTGTAAATAATGCCTAAATATGGACACATTTAGTATCATCCATTTCATTCCTATACACAGTTTCTATGCCTTTCAGCTTTCGTTCAGAAACAGTAGTTTATACTGTCCATAGACTAGTTCTACATATCATGCAAAATTATATGATGGCAATAAATGGCAATAAACAGCTTGCACCAATAATTAGGTCAACAAAGGGCTGAAGGGTTGTGTTTTCCAATCTTTAGACATACCCTGTTTTCTTAATAAGTATACACATTGATGTTAGTGTGGATGGTAATATTTTAACATCTCAAAGTGCTAATTCTATTTCACATACAGTAGATAGGAAAATACTATATGTTTGATTTTGATATATATATAGTACACCTTAGTTTGAAGTTCTATTAGTCACATGCATGGCTAACAAAATGCCATATTAAACCTTCTTTTTCTATGGAAGATCATTAAGAAAGTGGTTGCAACCCAACTTGGAGCCCATCGGTCAACCCATTATATTTATGAATGATTAATTCCAGTTAAGTTTGAGAAGATGACATAGTGCTACCACAGTTCTTGTTTGTGTGCTAAATGATTGTCTAGTTGTGAGACTCAGAGGTCATTCTTTTATCTCTGTTCTCTTTTACCTCTTTGCAAAATTTGATACAGAATTTTAATACAGCATCTGAAGGATTTATGTGTTCTGGTTGGCATAGTCTTAAACTGGTTTAATTCATTTCTCACTGGCAGATTACAAAGAGTGTCTTCACGAGGCTCTTCTGTAGCAGTGCTACAGGGCTAAATGTCATCTCACATGTTATTTATGGTGCACATGCTCCCTCTGGGTAACACCACAAGATATGGACAGGGTTATCACTACTATACAGATGGCAGAAGCTCTACTTGTCCTTTGCACTAGGTATTAAGAAGAAAACACAGTTCTCAATGGATGTGTAGAGTATCTGAGCTTCTTAACTGGATGAGTGTCAGTTGGATGAAGTTGAATCCGGATAAGACAGAGTTGCTAGTGGTGCGAGCTAACCATTTGATGACTCTGAGACTAGAGCAGAGTCAGACCATTGTCCGTGATCTTGGGGGTCCCAGCTGCTAAACTTTTGTCATGTATTGAATCTCTGTGTTGTCTATGGTTGTGGATCTATGCAGAAACATCAGGTGTCATTTGTGGTCAAATAATGATAATTATTTCCCCCAAGGAACATACAGTAGCCTAGTTTAAGCACTTGATTCCTTTCACAGAATCTCCCTACAATGATTCATGCCTTTGTGTCCTCATGCCTAGATTACTACAATGTACTTTACCTGAATCTTCCTGAAAAGGTTCTGTGCTTACTGCGACTGGTGAAGAATGCTGCTGTCAGGTTGCTAACTAACCATGCTCTTTCTTGCCACATGCCACATGTTCTCTGCATTGCTTTTAAATTGGTGAATTTATTTAAAGATTGGCATGTTGAAATTAAAATGCCTATAAAATTAGGGTTCAAGCTATCAGAAGTGGCTCCTGGATCTCTGTGTACCCCATCACTCATATCGATCCTTAGCTAAATGCCTGCTGAAAGTTCCCAAAATCTCATGATGGATATCATCCATCATCATTATGTTTTTAACAAAACCGAAAACTCTAACATATTCCATATATTATTAAGATATTATACATGTTAAAAACCAATAACATTTGAGTAAAAAACAGAGAAAGCAGGAAGGGTATATAGATAGATATACAGAAGTGGAGAAGAGAAAAAAGAATGGGAAGAGACAGAAAATAGGGAAAAAAAAGATAGTGACTGAGATGTACAAAGGAACGTGGGAAATAGTTCTCTGTCCACCAGCAGAAACATTATAACAAGAGTATGGGCGGGGGTATTGTCAGCTGCTCACTGGACTCCTTCTGTACTCTCTTCACCAGTGCCATTGACTGACCCTACAGGTTAAATAGAATCTCCTTTCTTTCCAAGTGCTTCCTTTCTGACATCAGCTTCTTCAGGACAAGTTACAGGGTCATATGAGGACTACGTGCCTGTGGGGTGCTGGTGGGTTTTGTCTTGCTGCTGACTTTACATTAATTGATGATGAAGGAACCTTCTCCCTAAAGAAATAAATTCAATGTTTATAAAAATATATATATTATTTGGACCATCTTGTGGGGAGTGTCCCAAAGTCAACCCAATACAGTAGTACCCAAAGAGCCATGCTTTGCATGCATAGTTAAACCTGTCCCTAATTTGTCTGAATTGGCAGATTGACACCTTTTAATGTGCAGGTGTGGTCGCCTGCGCTCGGCTAGCCTTGGGAAAATAGGTGACTATCTCACCGAAATGCTGCAACATTTCTGTGATATTTCTACAGCCAGACTAATGACCCATCAGATTAACACATTGGGGGTCCCTGCTGTCCCATTCAAATGCGTGAGATAGCAACAGATTTTTCTACATTTTCCTGGGCTAGCTAGAGAGCACAGGCGACCACATCTAAAGGATGACCAGACATCAATTCTATAGCATCTAGACTGGCATTGGCACAGTACTTGGCTTGATGTGTTTTTTTATATACTGTATGTTCTAATTTAAACCACAGTTACTGTAACATCTCTCAATAATGCATGAGTGAGAGGACACATAAGCTCCTTTCTCAGATCAGCAAATGCCACCCTACTTATCCCCAATGTTCTGTAAGCTCTACCTATGCCTTGTCCAGTTCTCTAATTGCATTCCTCCCCTCTGGTGTCTGGAACAGTCGTCTGTGTTACCCCTTTCTAATTTTCAAGGCCTTTTCCCACTTCATTCTCTGCAGGATGCTGAGTTGTTGTCAGAATCAGTGCCTGCCAATCAAAACTTATTACATACTCCACGCCAATACTCCTTTGAACCCCTCTCTAATTTACAATACAAATTTTAAGGTACAAGAAAAAAAAAGCTAATGAATTTGACCTTCAGTCCTGGTTGCCACTGTCATCACTCATACAAAATAAAAATAAAACTAATGGAACAAATTAAAATAATAATACAATAATATTATATAAAACAATAATTATAAAAAAAAAGAAGAAAAAATATGTCGCTCTTACACTTCTTTCTCATCTTCATTTTTTTAACCATGAATTAATCCACAGGCGGGTATTAGAATTTCCGACAAATTAATCTGTTGTACTTTTGCTTACAATACAATGATGGATTCAAAATTAACAGATTATGTGGAATGGATTTACATTAAACCTGTTTTGGATTATTTTAAAGTTGAATAACCGAGTAACATAGGGGAATTTTGCATAATCCGCATGTATTGAAATTGTAACAAACCATGTGAGGATTTTATACTGCTGAATGGATTTTGAAGGGAAAGTCTGGGATTTTTCAGCCCATATCTAATAATAAATCACTGATTTGTTTTCTTTAAACGTCTGCTATTTTTTATAGTCTGTTTCACCATATCACATAACATTTATCTTCAGTTATACTGTACACTTGTTATCGTTTTGCACTGCTATGCATATTACAATTCTTTGTCTTGTAGAACAGATCCAAGAATGAAAAAAAGATTCCCCACATGATGCACTCAATGCTAGGATTGATTATAGAGACAACAATTGTCTACCAGATAATATTTACTGTATATCAGTCAAAGGACCATTGGGATTGGAACATTAGAACAAAATAATAATAAAAAATGTACATCAATAATAATTCAACACAGATAAGATTCAAAACATATTTACAATATTAAAAATTCCCTGTAGTGGAGTGGATTATAGAGTATTAGTTTATAATAGTATACACCTAGATTAAACTCAGAAAACTATATAATGACATCAAAGACAGCTCTGTAATAGTTCCTGCTAGTTATATAAGTCTCAGTAGATTCTGAACTTAATATAGAATGGATGTTCTTTTATCTTAATAATATACTGCAGAAAATCAAGGTACTGTAGTAATTTATAATGTGAATTCAGTCTCTGGCTAGATCCATCAAAGTAACCACAGGGTAGTAATAGCAAAGAGACTGTTAGCTCAGATGTATGTCTGTCTGTATGTTACAGTAACCAAAATCTTGACACATAGATAGCAACAACAGTAACACGTGTTGCAACAGTATATCCCGAAAAGGAACCATCAAATGTATCTCAATAGTGTGAGTGTACCACGTCAGGGTATGGTTATGCTGTGATCTTCATGTCCATGCAGTACACATCGGTAAAGCAGACTGGAAACATATACAAACGTTGCAAACCTATCACAACTATATATCTGTTAGTTTAGAGGCCAGCTACAACGTGGCAGTACTAACAATGTATGTTGCAGAAGGATAATGGTCTCGGCGGACCAAATGATTAAATGAAAAGTAACACCAAATACAAGCCATAATGGTAGCCGTGCAGGAGGATGTCGTCACATCAGTGACGCCCTACGCTTCCGACGTACGTTTCGCGTAAAACCACGCTTCTTCAGGGGGGAGGAGTCTTGCTCTTTGGGTTGCTTTTTTCTTGTTTTTTCCTCAATAACTGATTTGTCTTATCTGATATGTTTTTATTCTATTTTTGTTAGTTATTCCTAGATTTTGTTCTGCAATTTCAACCTCAATCTTCATTCGTACATTGGTCATAATTTACTGTATTAGGGATCTCTGGTATGTTCAATCCAATGAATCCTCCGTAACCCCCTGAATATAAGAATCTCCCAACCTTGACTGTATTAGTGATCATTGGATTGATTTGATTAGCAGACTTGATTTGTTAATTGTGTTCTGCTAATTGTTCAGCTTGTAATAGGCAAATTTATTGGGGAGAGGCCATGTGACTGTTTAGATGTACAAATTTGAAAGCAGTTAATTATAATAATTATAATCAAGCATTGCATGGTCATGCATTCCATCTTTAAGTGACAATCTTTAAGTTAATATGTAGTTAGACTGTCGTTGGACTGGAGACTGGATCCTACTTCAAAATCTTCTACACAAGGCAGCAAACAGTGAGTTTATCAGACAAAAATATTATCCCATGTCTGTTATCCTGCACATTTAACACCCCTGTACATTTTATTTACTGCAGCCTCTCCCAACACTTGACTACACACAACTGTCTCTCCTCCCGCCCACCAAATCTCTCTGCAATTCCTGAACAGACCCTAGTATTGCAAATGCATCACACTTTCAGTGGCAAATAAAAGGCACACTTCTGCTGTCTACTCAGTGCACAAACTAATGCCAAGGCCCTGCTGCACTCACCGATGTGCCCGCACTGCATCCAGGCGGCGCGTGCATGGCACTTCACCGCAATCTGCGTTCTTTAGGGAGATGGTTTTTGGAGCAGGTGGGCGTGGCCAAAATGGGACGGCTTGGCGGGACCATGATGGGGGGCAGGGCCATGCTGGGGGCGTGCAGAAAGTGACTATTTATGTTTTACACTGCATTAGTAGTTCTCTAATCGTACGATTAAACTTCAGTTTGAAGAATTCAGAAAAAGAGGGGATTTTTGAAACAGACAAAAAAAGATGTTGTTGGCAAACCAAACCATGAGACCTTTGCTTCTTGCCAAGATGGCTCATCATTCCCTTTCTGACTAACATTAATACTCAGGCCATCCCCCTGTCGGCGATCTACCCTCCTCATTGGCTCCATGCCACACCACGTGACGTGTCGCAGCTCGGATCACAATCCTATTGCATCCCCTGCTGGCTGATGCGTCACAGTGCGTAGTGAGACTTACAGTGAGGAGGGACTGGGTCCGGCTCGGGAGGAAGTCAGGAGCTGGTGAGTGGCGCGCACGCGCCGTCAGATGCAGCGGGACCTTAACCTAACTTGGCTTACAACAGCCTCATGCAAAGTTACTTTCCTTTGTGATAATGAACCTGCTCCTTATCTCAACTCGGTTCTTTATTGTGGCCTCATGGAAATGTTACTCTCTCAATCAATATAAACTCCTCCCTCCTGGCCCACACCTAATATTATCATATACGCTGGATTACTTAAATGCCTTGCATTATCTACAAATTTCTATTTATACAATTACTGTCTTTAGAAGGTGATATTGAAATTAACCCAGCCCTCCCTTTTCAACCCTGCCCCATTCCCCTGACAATATTCCTTTCAAATTCCCAAAAGGACTACTGTATCTGTCTCCCATATAAAATATCAGTCTGTTGCCCAAACTGGATGAACTAAGGACATGGTGCCTTATGCATAAACCCAAAGCCATAATTCTCACAAAAACACGGCTAACTCCTAAAACCCTTGATGCAAATATCGCCATTCAGGGAAAATCCCTTTCTAGGAAAGATACTGTAGGTCAAAGAGAGGAAGAGGGGTGTTATTTTATATTGATTACACCTTACAATTTACACTGCTAAATTGCCCACCAAGCCCATCCTCTTTTGAAATCCTAGTTGGCACAATTTGCCTCCTCTTTTCTAAGCCTGTTCTTATTGCTAGTATCTACTACCCCCTAAAGCCCCACTACAATCTCTGACTGGTGTCACCCAGTTTCTTGGCTCAATTTCCTCTCTGAATGAGAAGTGTGAGCTGTTCTTGAGGATTTAAACTACAATTGGCTTGACCCTAAAAACAACAAAATCCTTATACAGTACAACTCACGTCACTTAACCTAACCCAACTAATTTCCCAAACCACACAAATAAACCTGAAATCTCACAATAATTCCTTGACTGGATTCTCTTCTCTAGTCCCAGCAGAATCCAGTCCACTGGCATCCTACTGCTGCGGCCGAGTTTATTCGAGCATTTGCCCGTTCTCAGCCGCAGCAGTAACCTGGCGCGGGCCGGAGGGTGCCGGGCGCGCGCCGAAGCAGCGGAAGAGCGCCCTCCGATCGGGGCGTTCTCCCTCCCGCTGCCGGGTCCGCCGGGTCCCCCGGAACCCCCTGCCGCCGTCCCCCACATCGCGGGACACCAGGGCTCCCTCGGGGAGCCCTGGACGCGCGTGCAGGGGGCGCAGGCACCCGATGACGCGTGACCGCGCATCGGTGATGCGCGGCACGCTGAGGGAGTGCGGCTAGCACGCCGGGGCATCCCCCGGCTTGCGGTGCTAGCCGTGCTCGAATTAAACGTGTCAGTAGTGTACCTCACATTTTCAGTAACCATGCAATAGTATACTGTGTAAGGAAATCAGACGATCCCAATCAAGACCTAAAGTTCTACTCACTAGAACATTTAGAAACTTTAACCCCCAACAGTTTCTGGCAGATCTTACCAGCTGCCCTTTGTACAGAATCGACGCAATACCTAACCCCGACTCTGTGCTTCATTAATTCTAATCAGATTTCTTAAAACTCTGTGATACCCATGCTCCACTACACAGTATAAGATTATGGGGTGCCCATCTTCCATGGGTTACAACCAAACTTATAATGCTCTACCATTTTAGGGATGCCATGTAGAAAAGCTATAAAGTTACTGGCACTACCAAGGATCTTAATAACTACAGATGCCTGCAGGATAAATGCACAAGGCACACAAGACACACTAAAGCCCAATATTAGTTTGACAATCTTTACCAGAATACATCAAATCCAGCATTTTTCTGGAAGGTCATAAACAATATATTCCAGCCTTCTAGTCATCAAAAAACATGTTATATCATTAAGGATAAATCCCACTGATAATTCTATTCTGTCTGCCGGCTATATTTCTAAAACCTGGAAAACTGCCATAGTTGTCCCAATCTTTAAAAGTGAGGACAAAAACACTGTCTCAAACCACAGGCCAATCTCTCTTCTCCCAATACTATCCAAAGTCATGGAACAATGTGTCTACTCCCAATTAAGCTATTACTATACCAAGACAAATGGTAATTACCCTGCTAAAAGTTTGCAATGAGATCCAGTGTGAAATGGAACTGGGACATTTTACTGGTGCAATATTCCTAGATTTTGCAAAGGCTTTTGATACTGTTGATCATGCTATCTTGCTAAACAAACTTCAATGCTCTAGAATAGGGGAACATGCTTTAAACTGGTTTCATTCCTACCTACAGTATCAGCTTGATCCCAACATGTACAAAGAAAACCAAGCTCAAATATACACTTATATATAAAATAGTGAAACCCATGTAAATGGTGAACAATGGAAGTTGATATAAAATCCCTGGAGATTGTGCTGCTCATAAATTAGACTAAATCAAAGTCCAAGGCAGAATAGCGACACAGGATCCGGAGTGGATATAAATCCAAGAACATATGAAATAAAAAAAGTGAAATATAGTGCAATACAGTAGGAGCAATAATTGAAAAGTTTAGTTGGTTGGTATCTCACTCACATGTTTCGTGAAAAATTCAAAAGTGACCAACTCGTTGGACCATCTGGGCACCCTTGTCAGTCATCCATTAGAACAAGATGAAAAGAGAGGGGGTGGATCCCACATAAAACAACAAAAAGCAACAATAGTGCAAATTGCTTTATGTAATTAAAATAAAATAAGGTAGCACACTCACAAGCGAGATAATAAATCAGGCATTGAGACCACCCAGGGTCAAATGCAGAGAAACAAGCAGCACTCCCTCTTCCACCGGTGCTCCCACTGTCATGGCCGTTTCAGAGGATGATGTCACGAATTGCAGAGACAGAAACCAAATCCCAGCTAATAGCTCTTCTCTAAAAAACTGCAGATGCACCTGATGGACACTCCAAGGGAAGCCACACCACTTGAATTTCACACGAAACTTGTGAGTGAGATACCTACCAACTACATTTTTCAATAGTTGATCATACTGTATTGCCCTACTGTATATTTCACTTTCTAATTGAAGTGAAACTTCCTAGCTGGCACAAATCTCTGTCATGGAGACGAAAGAGATGTAATTGCTGGCACAAGAGGCAGTGTGAGTGACGTAATTGTTGCCAGTGCAGGCCGTGCTCCCACCCATGCGCAGACCTGAGAGTTGTCATGTGCATGCACAGATTATGCCCATGGGTCTCACATGCATTAATGCGTTTTATGCTGCGAGCGGGCACATGCGCAGAACCACCCTCTGTATTCAGCGCATGCGTACCTGTTTCTTCCATACTCAGTGCATGCGCAGATGTCTCTGTCATAGTAGCCATCCTCCGTAATCAGTGCATGAGAACGTCTCTTCTGTTATCAGCGCATGCGCAAATGCCTCTGCCGTAGTAAGCACATGCACACCGATATGTCCCTCTGTCTGCGTATGTGCAGAGATGGATGACTTCTCCCGCATATGCGCAAAACTCATCCTGCACATGCGCACAGACACCAAGCCATCCAAGGCTACACACGTGCATTTGGTTCCCTTTCTATTTGCTCATGCGTGGACAAGAACATCACCTCAAGCAGATGCACAGAGCACCCACAACAGCCAACACACACACACCAAAATAATTATACATTTAAATATAGAATTGCAAATAGCAAAAAAATTATAAATATAGAATTGCAAATACCAAACATTTTATAAATCTAAATATAGAAGTGCAAATGTCAAAAAAATTAAATATCTAACACCTATAAAAAAACAACAACAAAAAATGAAAAGTATATAGATTAATATAATATAGTAACTAATGATTATTAAAAAATGGTGTGTGTCCGGCATGCGTGTTCTAAGTCAAACTTCTTTGCGTTTCACCACTGAAATTGTATTTTGATTTTAATGATTTTCATTGAATGGAATACTTTTGAGAGTGACACAACACAAGTGGCACACCCACCAATATTTTTCCTATATCCTTGGATTTATTTGCGCGCCGGACCTGTATCAAGATCCCAACATTTGTTTTTCTCGTGCTCTAACTCCAACCCCTTGTATATCACCTACAGTGTCCAGCAAGGCTCTGTTCTGGGGCCTCTATGCTTGTAAAGGAGCTTCAATAAACATGTATGCAGGTGACACAATCTTATATGCACACCGTCGCCTCTCTAACCTTGAACATGTACTACAATCTGATTTTTGAGACTTTAAAATTAGATTTCTCAAAACAGACAATTTTTAAACCCTCACAAGACTGTAACAATGGTATGTGGGACACAGGCTAAATTAATAAAGCTACCCATGACTGAGCTTCAGATCAGAACAAACTCTAATACAATCCTAGTCCCTGTTACTAGTTTTAAATATCTGGGCAAATGGTTTGACTCCCATTTAACATTTCGGTTGTATATTGATACCCTGACATACAAAACCTATGCCAACCTATGCCAAACTAGGTGTGCTTTAGAAGAACAAATTGTCCCTAAGTCAGAAAGTGCATCGCTCAGCAGATGCTAATGACTATTATAGACTATTTGGGCATAGTATATGGTACAGCACCCCAAACTCACCTTGGAAAACTAGACACACTCTACAACTCAATATACCACTTTGTACTCCAATGTAACTACAACACACATCACTGTGAAATGCTCAAAGAACTAGATTGGTAATCACAGTGTAGGCGAAAAGTTAATCTTTCCATACGCCTTTAAATACTTTCTGAGCAAGCGACCCATATATCTGAACAAGCTCCTCACCCCTACCACATGCAGCACTTATAAACTGAGATCTGACTTGAAACGATTGTTCACGGTCCCAGGGTTCAACAAAGTATCCGGCCGCTCCTCCTTCTCTTACCATGCGCCTCCCACCTGAAACAATATACCTGAGACTTTCAAAGCCACCTCCATTTGAAGTTCTTTCAAAACTAAACCTGTCTCACATTTTTATCTGGTCTGTAACTATCTCATATGTCTAAAAGATAATATATGTTAAACTGTGCATGCAATGTCTTTATACTTACAGTAATGTATAACCCTGTTAACTTAATGTAACAATGCATTTGTAACTATGTATTTATCATAATTCTGTGCCCAGGATACACTTGAAAATGAGCGATAACTCTCAATGTATTACTTCCTGGTAAAAACTTTTATAAATAAATAATTGTTGTTAAAGAGCTTCCATACATTTTTAAGCAAGCTGATTCATTATTTTTTTTAGCTCTAGATGAAACTCACACCTTTTATTCTTGAGGTTCATCATGTTGATATTTTTGGGTGAGATCGGGCATCATTGTTGGTCAGGTGGGAGGGCAAGGATGTTGAAGTCATGTTTTAACCCTTAACGTGCCCTGCACCTTGCCATTATAGAAGGTAGGGTATCTTTTGGGTGGCATACCAGAAGTTAAAATACATAAATAGAAGTGAATACAAAAATAAAATATAACTCGAGGGTCCCTCCTTTTGCACTGGGAGTTGAAGGCAGAATTTGCGGCCGGAAAAGAGAGCAACTTATAAAAGTCCTCCCGCGCTCTTACTACCAGAGATATCGAATCGGATTGGCTCATCAATTCTTATATTATTCTCAGCTTCATTCACAAAACTGAGCAGCCAATAAACGCATGGGAACTTTCCCAAGCAATCAATCAGAGCCAAGCCTGCTAGAAAAGCAAGGTCAGCAGGAAATCCAAAATAGCCAGGAGACATACACAAACCTGCCACCTCTCTTCCTGGCCTGCTGGGCAACAAGTGGCATCCCGGAGGACTGCCTTTAATCTCTGGACCCGGTACTCCACCTTTCCCCGCTGACCAAATGCTACAGTATTCACAACTCTGGGCATCCTCTGGCTGCTTTGAACTCTGATGTCCAGCAGACTTACCAGCGCCTATGGGTTAGCTCGGGCAGCCTGTTTGGACATCACTTCCGAATGTAAAAAGCACATTACATTATTAAAGTATATTTTACTACACTTCTGAGTCTTTGGGGACAGGGGACAGAAAAAGGAAAATATTGTAGGTTTATTTCTATCTGCATGTCCAAGGCTCTCTCTTCCACCCACATTGTGGGACACAGACAAGCCGTTTGGAGCAAGGTAGCCTATCGCTGGTACTGGGAGTACGTGGGGAGCCAGGAGAAGCCACCTCTTTTTTGTGCCTAATAAATGAAAAGGAGATGAAAGGTTGGGGCCTCTCTGTATCCACAAGGAGCATGAAACACTCCCTAGGATCTTCTCAATCAACTTTGCTCCCTTCCTCCATTAACACATGAAAAAACATACGTGCTCCTGGGATCACAAGCCAAGGTGATCCGCAAGCACAGACCTGATAGTTATCATGCGCTGATTAGGCCAATGGGTGTCACATGCATGAATGTGTTTTGTGCTGCGAGCTGGCGTAAGCACAGAACCACCCTCATTATTCAGCGCATGCGCACATGTTTCTTCCGTACTAATGCACATGCTTGAAACTACACGCTGGAGGACAACCTCTCTTTTCCGCTTGCTATTTTTCGAGGGACGTGGAACTTTCTCCTTGGACTCTGGCAGTCGGATTCAAGTATCACCCTAATTTGGGACATTTCACTACGTGAGCTATTGATGTGTTTCATTATATCATTTTGTTACAGATATGCCTGTCACGGTAACTTATGACAAGATATAATTTACACCAAAAATACCTGGGTTGAACTGAACACGGCTGAGATATGATAAAATATAATTTATTCCTTGAAAAAGGTGAACACACAAGATATACAAATAACAGACAAAATATAGACACTTACTTAAAAGTTTGGACAAGAAAGCCATCAGAATACAGGATGGGCCATTTCTTCCATAATTCAGGTTCAGATGTAGTCATCACGAAAAGCACAAAGACAATAGCCATAGGCTGAGCCTTGTTTATATACAATTATTTCCCATTGAACACACATTGATTAATACACATTCCCAGCAAGCTCAAACTCCCACACCCACCACATAATGAATATATATTTATGTCAACCAGAGAGCTACTGAGCGTGGCAATGGTATACAACAAGAGACAGGGGGTGCCCAATGCTACAGCCAATTGACAAAACATATATGATGAAAAGTATAAAGTAAAATACTTCAATAATAATAATATTAAATACTTGGTTATTTAGTTAACCCTTTGGCCAAAGGCGTCATAAGCCTGCATACCAACGTCAAGGTATAACCAAAATAATGCAGGTCCTACACTACACTACATTGTGAACCCTTCCTTTTACCTCTGTAAGAGGGGAAGAACCATTGAACACAACCTAAACCCAGCCCCTCTCATAAATCAGTGGTGAGGTTGACAGTCTTCCCCAGAGTAAAACTCCTCCCACCCAAGGACGTTTAAAAACTGCTTTTCCTATCTAAATAACTTAATAACTTCAGTTCAGAAATATTTACTGGCACGTGAGACATATTAATACATTCCGACACGCATGACGCTCCCAATGAGACTAAATATTACTGTGTATTATTAAAATTAATAGAGATATTAATATCTGTCTCTTAGTACCTGCTAGACATCATGTGTCTGTAATCATTATGTGCAAATCGGTCCCACGAATACACACATCTAGCTTTTAGCACGTTCAGCCGAGGACATCTCATAATATTCTTATATTTAATAAGGTCACTCATTCTGATATCTCCTTGTGTAACCGCACCCCTGGCCCCCATAACCCCTTGTCAAGAAATCCTTTGAAGCTAGGCCTCGTGTGTAGAGAACATTTGTCACAGGTGCTATATTTCACACTCAATGCTCCAGACCTGGGTCCTAGCTGTCTCTACCAGCAATATACCCTTGGTCTGCCAATTAGGTATTAACATACTGTACACTAAACCCCCTCTGTACTTGTCACACCCAACTTCAATCAAGCCTTTTGAAGCCCAGATATTTCTGAAAAGACACCACACATATTTGTATTTTCCTAAACTGTAGCTCATTAACCCCTTAAGCCTCCCGCATCTATCCCAGTGTATGTGTTGGTGCAAACACTGGAACAGAAACAATACATTTTTACAGGGGAATATACATTATGAATCTGAAGCAAGATAAAAACATATTACTAGACCCCAGTCCAGTTAACCCCTTGCTCCCCAAGTGAGAGCAGGGGGTGGCCAAATGGGGTGTAACCCCTTTAATCCCGGGCCAAACCCCCCCTCCCTTGACAATGCCACATTGTAAAACTTTCACTTAACTACTGTAGTCTCATTTAAATGGAAAGGTTAGTGATTAGTGCTACATATCTCTTTTTTTTGCATAATTTGCGGTCTGGATGGAGGTGGTGAAGGAACCCTCAAATAACATTTAACCCCTTATATTCCCCACTTTCCCTTATTAGTATAGAAGGGTGCATTCAAGGTGTTAAAACAAATATAATAATAAATAACATATCTAAAAAATATATAAGTGGAAGGTCTTTGGGGCTTACAGCATAAACTGACAGTCATTAGGGGCCATTAAGGAAAGGATGGAACTTCATGTTAAAATGTAACCACTTCTAAATTTTTATATGAATGTATCTTCTTCCCCCCTTACCTCCAATGACTGCAAATCTCCTGTCCTTCTTCCTCTCACCACCCCCTCCCAAATCTACAGGAAGGAGATCAGAGGGAGAATGGGGAGGGACATTTTTCTTACAAAAGATTTGTATTATTAATTTTCAAATCACAATAACTGTTCACTTTAAAGGATCTGAACTATTTAATCTCAGAAGCATTACCTGGAAGTGCAGATAAGATGATTCAGCCAAGTTTAAAATCCCCCCATCTGGAGTGGGAAGAAGTGCAGGATGTACAATGTACATCATAAGAGCCTCCATGGTGCCGACCCTTATGACATTCAGATGTAGCCAGCGTTGCCATCCCTGACTGAGGAATGTTGCTGCTGTGACAATGCTGCGGGGGGCATTCCATTCAATGGGACTTCCCGCATCATTAATCCTTTCAGGTTACGATTGGCATGGTCACGGGATGTGTGGTCATGGCACCGTGAACGATAAGGCTGTTTACATTTGTACCTTTATAGGACACTGAAGGGCTCATTGTAATAAAGTTAGGTGCTTCAAATGAATTGGTGACAGATAAGAAAATGACAGGTACTGTATGCTAGTTATAGTCAAGCAGATATTGAAAGTCATCGATAATTATAGAAATAAAATTGAACCAAAATAATTCCAGCCAGAGTTTTAAAAAACAAAACTTGTAAGACTTTATTGTCCTGTAACATAGGCAAGTTTGTTTACAAACACTAGGGTGGTTGTGTGTCAGCCAGGCAGTGATTAATCCCTGCTTGGAGGAAGGCACTACTACTAACAAACCTAGCTGAATCTAGAAACAGGTTTAAAAGGGAGTAAAGGGAACATGAAAGTCCACACATGCGTGTTCTTGATCCCTGTGGACACCATGCAATGCATAACTATTTTGTAACAGTTACCATATAATATAGCATATAATATAGCATATTTAAAGTATCAATTTATTATTTGGAACTGCAATATTAGTTTTAAACACAGTAAATAGTTCCAGGCAAACTTTGTCACAATTTGCAACATTTTTTTTTTTTTTGCTGTTCCAAATAATGACTTGAAACTTTAAAATATATGCTACATTATATGGTAACTGTTACAAAATAGAGATACGGTACACCACATGTCATCTACTAATTGGAATGCAACAGAATATCTGCCACATCACTAGACAGAGTATTTCAAGACATGCAGAGACCGAGGCACATGATATGGATTCCATAAACCACTGTACATTTCAGGTACACTCATCAATTCTCCCTATACTGTATATGCAGCTAATAAAAGTACTAGGATGTATCCTAGCAGAAATAAATAACTATAAACAAACAGTAATACACACTAATCATTAATAGATTGATCTAAAGGAAGAATATAATATGATTTATAAATTACTTATTATTTTTAGATAGCAGGCACCAGAGCACCAAAAGACCTATCACAGCATGATATCTGTTTGAAACATCTCAGTTCTGCCAATGTAAAGAATATCAACTACCTGTAAACTGTAACACAGCAGACATAAATACAAATATCTAAACAAGAGTTAAACACAATTTTTTTCTTTGTATATGAATAAAGGTATTAGTGCTCCTAGGATACATTCATAAGCCTTCTGTCGGAGATGTATATTTGCTTATTAATAATTATGAATACATTTTTACTTAAATGCTGACTCATTCACTAATCCCCTAGGGGTATAGTAGAGATTGTCCAATGCAGTATAAGTAAAGGCCCATACAAGACCAAAGTATGATTTGAAGCATTGTAGAACTTTATTTCTGTACTTCAAAGCACAGAGATACAAGCAGGATGGAAACTGCTACATCTTCACTCTCTATCCAAGTCACTGACAAACATTACTGTAACGATGTGCGGAACACGCCCCCTGCGGCGTGTTCCTTCCTTACCTGTTTACTTCTGATCGCCGCTCTCTAGCTGCGAGTCAAGATCCTGTGTCTTTAAGGATTCCGAAGCAAACAACGCCATCTTGCTTCCTGGCAAATCCCGCCCTCCTCCTCCTGACAGGAGGTAAGCCTCTCTCTGACTTTCTCATTGCTTACAGCTGCTGCTTCCTTTAAATAGCACTCAGTGGCTACCTGTCTGGGTTCCTGCAAGTCCTACCATTGTATGCTGCTCCTGCCTGGACCTCCTGGGGATCTTTACTCATCTCCTGTGGATTCTGGAAGACTGGGATAGTCACTCAATTACTACTGAGGTTAGTTTACCGTCAGGGAGTGTAGGTACCTGCTTAGTAGGGTTCACCTTGACGTGGTGGCAGGCTTATAATTCCTTGGCCAATGGATTAGACTAAGAACCCTTATGTTTATATTTAGTTTTGCTGCACTCTTAAGTTATTGGCACTATGCCTTTAAGGAGGCTGGATGTCCTCCAGGATGCACTCCACTATTGTGATCTACTGGCACTCTGTCCTTAAGGAGGCTGGACTTCCTCCAGGATGCACTCCACTATAGTGACCTTGTGCTTTGGATACTACCTCCCCTGCTTCTCACATGTGGCTTCCCACAACCCCCGCGTTGGTGCCTGAGAACGCGCGCACTCCCGCTCTGCTGTCAGAGCATGCGCACACATGCAGCTGGATCACTCGTGTTTCTGAGCCAGGCACCACACCTCCGGACGCGTCGCGCATTCTCCTGCGCGCGGCGTGGTCACGTGACTGCGTGCGCCGATCCCCAGCTGCACGGCAACTTACTCCTTTCGTATCTCCTGCGGCCTCCCCACCTCACTAACAGGACCTTCCCTTTCCCTGCTCTTGTGTGGAGAGCACAAGCGTCACATTTACATTGTATACAAAGTATACAAACTGACCACTCAATACTGATTAACCACTCCTCTTAATCCAGGCCTGCACAACACGCGGGCCGCGGGCCACATGCGGCCCGCTGGCACTCACTGTGCGGCCCAAGGCGGCGGCTGCTTTCCCCCCTCCTCCTCCTGAGCCCCATATCCCTGCCCCCGCGAGCCGAGCCCGCTCTCCCTCCACCAGCGAGCAGAGCCCGCTCTCCCCTTCCTCCCGCAAGCCGAGCCCGCTCTCCCCTTCCTCCCGTGAGCAGAGCCCGCTCTCCCCTACCTCCCGAGAGCCGAGCCCACTCAAATTCGGCACTTCCGGTGCCCGCTGCTTGCGAGCAAGCACGCGCAGTCCCGCGGCCGCCGTGATCGGAGGTGATGTGAGGTGCAGGGGGATATGTGCAGGGGGGTGATGTGCAAGGGGAGGGGGGTGATGAGCAAGGGGATGGTGGGATGACATACAAGGGGAGGGGGGGTGATGTGCAAGGGAGGGGGGTGATGTGCAAGGGTGGGGGTGATGTGCAAGCGGGCGGGGGGGTGATGTGCAAGGGGGGGGGCTGGTGTACAAGGGGGAGGTTGATGTGCAAGGGGGGGTGATGTGCAAGGGGGGGATTTGTGCAGGGGGGGTGAGGTGAAGGGGGGGTGAGGTGAAGGGGGGGTGATGTGAAGGAGGGGTGATGTGAGGTGGTGATGTGAGGTGCAGGGGAGGTGATGTGCAGGGGGGGGGTTTGTGCAGGGGGGGCTGATATGCAAGGGGGGTGATGTGCAAGGGAGGGGGGTGATGTGCAAGGGGGGATCACCCCCTGATGTGCAAGGGAGGGGGTGATGGGCAAGGGGGGGATATGTGGAAGGGGGGGGTGAGGTGAAGGGGGGTGAGGTGAAGGGGGGGGGTGAGGTGAAGGGGGGGGGTGAGGTGAAGGGGGGGTGATGTGAGGTGGTGATGTGAGTTGCAGGGAAGGTGATGTGCAGGGGGGGTGATGTGCAGGGGGGGCTGATATGCAGGGGGGGTGATGTGAAGGGGGGGTGATGTGAAGGGGGGATGATGTGCAGGAAGGGTGATGTGAGGTGCAGGGGATTATGTGAGGTGCAGGGGGTGAGGTGCTGGGGGGTGATTGGAGGAGCAAGGGGTTGATTGGAGGTGCAGAGGGGGGTGATTTGAGGTGCAGAGGGGGGGTGATTGGAGGTGCAGAGGGGGTCATTGGAGGTGCAGGGGAGGGTCATTGGAGGTGCAGGGTGTTGATTGGAGGTGCAGGGGGGGTGATTGGTGGTGCAGGGGGGAGAATGATGTGAGGTGCAAGGGGGAGAATGACGTGAGGTGCATGTGGGAGAAGGATGTGAGGTGCAGGGGGGTGGGGATGTGTGTGGTGTGAAGGGGGGTATTGTGTTTTTGATGTGGAGGGGGAATATTATGTGTGTGGGTGAGGGGGAGAGATGGGGGTATGAGAGATAGATGGGGAGTATTGCAAATGTTGATAGTGAGGGGTTCTGGGGGAGATACTGCACCGACACACTTTATTCGAGCAAATACCCAGTATGTACCTGGCAGATACCTGGAATGCGCCGCTCCTCACCTCTGACAAGCCTCGTTGCGTTTGCCTTCCCAGCCTGGGTTCATGCCTGGCTGACGGGCGGCTGATCTGTTAAATGATAATGATTAGGATTTAATAGGCTGCAATGCTTCGCGTGTCTACCAGATGGCATAAATTCATGAATTGTAATGCAGTATATATATATATACTGTGCAGTATTGCAGCCAGTGGGAATAAAATGCTTCAATCCCTGCTTGGAAAATAACCCAATGCACTCGGGCAGAAAACAGTCACAAACCTCAATACACCCGGGTATACCCGAATTCGTGGGACTAGCCGAGCTCGAATAAAGTGTGTCGCCAGTGTATGAGGATGATGATGAGGGGTTCTGGGGAGATATGAGGATGATGATGAGGGGTTCTGGGGGAGATATGAGGATGATGATGAGGGTTTCTGGGGGAGAGATATGAGGATGATGATGAGGGGTGCTGGGGGAGATATATGAGGATGATGATGAGAGGTGCTGGGTGAGAGATGAGGAGAGATGACGATGATGACGATGACGATGATGATGATGATTTTACCTGTGCGGCCCGCTTAACGAGTTGTGCAGGCCTGTCTTAATGACTAACAAAACTAAACTTGACTCAAATATATATATATATATATATATATATATATATATATATATATATATATATATATATATATATATATATATATATATATATATATATATATATATATATATATATATTCTCTACGGTGCTGCGTAGGAACCTTCTCTCGTACTTTGGATGATCACCTCCGGAGGCCGTTTAACCCCCTCTAAAAGTGCTGGACAGGAAAAGACGAGCAGCTCGGAGGAGAAGTAATTGAGTCAGACACCAGTGAGCGTTGTCAAAAACCTCTCCTGTTTATTAATAGTTTACAGTCAGGTTATATAGGCAAGCGAGCATAGAAAAAACAAGTATACCGTGAGAAACTTACTTCCCTTTATGTTTATCTAGAAAGTGACAGATGGAAAATTACGATTTGGGAACTAGTCTTGCTGCCCGATCATGGGGCAGTCTAGGAAGCGTCATAATTCTTGTTGTTAAGACATTTCATTGTCTAAGACATTGGTAAATTCAGGCTCAGCACGGCTGGCTAAACTTCCTGTTTCTACATGGTGAAATAAGTCTGAACAAACATAGTTCAGTAGTTCAGCCACCATTAAGTGGGTAAAAAAGCACAATGGCATAATGGCATAATGAGTATATAATGGTTTTATAGCAGTCAAAATGGAGTCCCCCCTTGATACACACATTAATATAATAATATATATATATGAACAAAGGAAAGAAAGTTAGAAGTGGCGCCAATGGATGACAAAAAACTGACCAAATATGTCTCCGTTTGTGAGTGAGCAGTTCATATTTTATCCAGTCCCATATATAAATTGTTAACCTTACTACACTATGAGTGCGCCTGTTTTTGATTTTTGTCTCATATATATATATATATATATATATATATATATATATATATTAGATAATATATATATATATATATATATATATATATATATTCAATACAAAAAATAGCAGCGCCAAAAATAGGATGAAGTGAAATATATATATAGAGTCAAATAAGTGCATATAAGAGGATTAATCATAAAATTAAGCAAGATACTAAATAGTAACTTGTAATAAATGTGAATGGTGTTAAATCAATACAAATGTTATACATGTGAATATACCTATGAACAAACAAAACAAACACAACATAAAACATACAATTACAAAACCCCTTTTACAAATTATGTCCAAAAAGGAAATCCAAGTGAAGGAGACCAGGCTGCTTTTCTAGATGAACCACCTTCAATGGCTAGGACCTAAGAAATTCTGATCCCGTGAGGGCACCCGGTTTCATCACGACATTCAATCAATCATCCAAGTATTTGCTTAAATGTGATCCGCTCCTGGGTCCCGTGTTACCGGATAAGGCATCCAGATTATTTAGGAAAGCGAGGAACCTTAAAGGGCTACTTGCACCTAGCAAAATTAAACAACCTGGTCATTCTATTCTAGATGCCTCCTCGGGATCATCGGGAATTCTAGCTGCAGACATACTCGTTGCATTACTTGCAAACACATTGTTGTGGAATCATCATTCACTTCCTTTACAAAAGGGAATAACTATAAAAGTAACATCAGTTGTTTGAGTATATTTATTGTATACATGCTCACATATAGTTGCGACTACCTGTATGTGGACCGCACCATTCGTCCTTTAAGCACTAGCTTCTTAGAGCACAGACTAAATAGTATCAATAGCAATGGGTTCATAGTATTTCCAGACATTTCCATTCTGTACAAAATAAAGATCCAGTGTCTTTAAGGATCATCGGTCTGGAACACATCTCGCCCCTTGTATTAGGGGGCGATAGATTCAAATCTCTGTGCAAAAGAGAAACTTATTGGATCTACCAGTTTGGCACTTTGGCCCCTGGTGGATTCAGTAAGTGCTTGCACACTAGCACATTCGTGTAGATTCTGTTTCATCGGTTCTCCTTCTTCCTCCATTTGCTACTGCTCTACTAAGACCTTTTGAGAGCCCTTATGTGCACTCCGTCGTGTTCCATCGGTCTATATCACACTTTTTGTATTTATATTTACACATATTGCCATCTCATTATTATCACTAATATATGTTTAATATAATTTAATGTCAATTGTTATTGATATTAATGTTTATTTAATATCAAAATGTAATATCTCATTTTTGCACATTTGTTATAATGATACTGTATCAACACATATATATATATATATATATATATATGTGTTGATACAGTATCATTATAACAAATGTGCAAAAATGAGATATTACATTTTGATATTAAATAAACATTAATAACAATAACAATTGACATTAAATTATATTAAACATATATTAGTGATAATAATGAGATGGCAATATGTGTAAATATAAATACAAAAAGTGTATATATATATATATATATAAAGCAGAAAGTAGCCGTGTTAGTCCAGTTGCGATAGTGCAGAATAAATGAGTTCTTCAGTATTAGGTGCTACCTTTTTTATTGGACTAACAATTTATGTCATAGGACAAGCTTTCGAGAGTTCTCCTCTCTTCTTCAGGTCAAGCAATACTGATTTACACAGGAATCAATGCTAAAACAGTGTATAGAGAGAGATAGTATATCTGTTTTTTTTTCTCTCTCTATACACTGTTTTAGCATTGATTCCTGTGTAAATCAGTATTGCTGATTCTTCACCTAATGAAGCTCAAAATGTTGAGTCTGAGTTGTCATACTCAGATAATGCCAGTCATTCTGTTTCATTCTTTTCACAACAAGGAAGTAATTTTCCCTATCAAGAGAGACCTAAAGAGCAACGCCAGCAGGGAGCAAGGTCTCGTTATGAACAACCTACTGGGTCATCAGAGGCCTATGATGAGGGTCCCTCAACGAGCTATTCGTCAAAAAACGAAAAGCGACGAGAAGGGGGAAGAGGAAATCAGGGAAAAGGAGCACCACACAAACGGAAAAAGAACTTTTGAATGGTGTCATCAATTTATCAAATGTTGAACTTTCCTCAGATGAACTTTCTCTCTTAACTAAAGGGTTAAAGTTCGCACCAGAGTGTAAATTCAATATTTTTGACACTGTAATTGATTTACATAAATTTATTCGAAAATGCACCTTAAAAAAGTTCTATGACGCTAGAAGTTCTAATACCAGTGTTTCACATACTTTGAATGTTGAGGATGCTGTTAACCCCTGTTTATCCTTTAAGGAACACTGTACCATCCAAGACTTGGAAGAACTAGGGGGTGATCCGGTGGATGAGTTCAACCCAGATAACTTCTTGGGGAGAAGACCATCGGGTCTCAAGAAAAGGTCCCTGTTTTTTCCCACTTTCATGAAAGGGAAATACCTATCTACTTTTGAGAGTCTAGTGGAGAGGGACCTCATGCTTCTAGAAAAGGGCTTCACTTTTGATACCCCGCGTTATATGCATTATAAAGATAATCTCACTAGAGGCGAAAGTATTGCACTAGATGAACTTAAGAAGAACAAAAACTTGATCATTAAAAATGCGGACAAGGGGGGAGCAGTGGTGGTGCAGCATAGGGATGACTATCACAGGGAGGCCCTAAGACAGCTCTGTGATACTTGCTCCTATGCTGCACTAACAACAGACCCCACTAAGAGATTTCAGGGGGAACTAAAATCACTTATTGATGAAGGGACTATGTTATTTGTTCTTGATGAGAACGAGAGAGAGTTCTTATTTAATGCTACCCCGACTGTTGCAGTGTTTCACCATCTCCCGAAGATTCATAAAACTTTGATCCACCCTCCGGGGTGGCCTATAATATCCAGTATTGGATCTTTGGGAGATGGTGTCTCACGCTATGTCGACCGGTTTCTACAACCGATTGTGAAGTCTCTACCCTCTTTCATACTTGATAGTGGAGACCTCCTGACATATATTGATCACATTGTATGGAAACCTAATATGATCTGGGTTACTCTGGACGTGACGTCCTTGTACACAATGATTACACATGAGCATGGATTATCAGCTGTTGGTCATTTTCTTTCCCGCACAGATATGTCACCAGCACAGACAACATTTTTATTAGATTCTATTCACTTTTTATTAACGCACAATTATTTTTTGTTTGATGGGGTTCACTATCTCCAAACACGTGGTACAGCCATGGGAACGAGCTTCGCTCCCAGTTACGCCAACCTCTTCATGGGGTGGTGGGAGTCTGTCCACGTGTTTGGAGATGGGAACAAATTTAGGGAGCACATTTTCTTTTACAAACGTTTTATCGACGATCTCATTTTCATTTGGGAGGGTGATGTCACTTCACTTTTATCTTTTATTAACACTTTAAATATCAATATTTACAACCTCAATTTCACGTACACATATAATCACCATCACATTCACTATTTAGATTTATACTTATACATTGATATGAATTTATCTATCCAATCCGACATTTATCGCAAATCTAATTCACGGAATACTTTCCTACGTGCCAACAGCTGTCATCCAGGGCCCCTCCTGAAAGGTATCCCGAAGGGCCAATTCATTCGCCTACGGCGCAATTGTTCCAATGAGGAAGACTATAATGAACGTGTAAAAGAAATGTTTGATCGTTTTGTGCAACGGGGCTACAAACCAGATGATCTAAATAGGGCAATTGAGGAGGTCTCGTCTACCAATAGATCAGAACTATTCCACCGCTCAAAGAGAGGCTTAAGATTTAATGATACACCCCTGTTTATTACCTCATTTAGCTCTCAAGCTGAACAAGTCAGATATATCCTTAAAAAACATTGGTCGGTACTCTCCCTGGACCCTACATTAAAACAATATGTTACTGGAGGTCCTAATATTGTTTATAGGAAGGCCAAGACGGTTGCGAATTCTCTGACCCCAAGTCTCTTCTCCTCACAAATGACACATTGTAATACAGTTCCTAATGGTTCTTTCCCTTGTGGGAATTGCAAAATCTGTGGCTATATCAATAAATCAAACAAATGTTTATCCAGTCAAACTGGAAAATCTCATGCCACTAGATCATTTATCAACTGCAAATCCACATATATTGTCTACCTCATCACTTGCGGGTGCGGCAGCCAATATGTTGGAAGAACCATTAGGAACCTTAAAGTGCGAATAATGGAGCATATCCGATTGATCTCCAAAGGGAACCTGGACCATCCTGTCCCTAAACACTTCACCAACTGCAGCAAAGGTGGACTAAAAAACTTTAAATTTCAAGGTATTGAGTCCATTCAGATGTCACCCAGAGGGGGTGATAGAGTTAAAAAGCTTGATCAACGTGAGGCATTCTGGATCTTCACATTAAGAACCAGGGTGCCTCACGGTATGAATATCGATTGGGACCTTTCCCACTTTCTATAGTGGAGGAGGGTCCTTTATGATGCCACTATTCATTTATTAATTGTTTAGAATATTAGAATATAAGTATACTTTTTGACAATAAAATTCTTCTATGTCCTTCTGTGCCATCAATATATGGGTTATGAATAAGAGAAAATCAATATATACACATTTGAAAAAAATCTCAATAATCAACTCTTTTAATGATTAAGTGTTTCTATTCCCCCATATAAAATCCAATGATACAGCCAATCACATAGATTCAGTCTATACTCTGACTACATAATTCAAGTGTATGGATAAAGTTAGTGCTTGATACAAATAATCATATTATAGTATTTTTGTATAAACTTATCTACTTAGATTAGAATATAATCTTCTAAAATGATCGTAGTCTAAATGTAGTTTTGTGACTGTTTAAAATATCTTCTCTCTTTATTTTAATTTTATTAAAGGTTATTCAATGTGATTAGCATTTGTTTTTAATGCAACCCTAAACTAAACTAGCAATGTGTCTGTTTGCAAAGTTTAGCTATGGGCAAAATATGTTTGTCTCTTTTTTTTAATACTAATAAAGTTGTTGAGTGTAAAAAAATGAAAAAAATGTAATTTTCATCCCTCTTCCGCCTCCGCCCAATAGGAGCACAGCTGGCATGCGTTCCAGGGTGGAAACGGACGCATCCCAGTGACGTGGTCTCTGACTCCTGGACTAGTGCCAGAGGGGAGGCGATGTCACGGAGATGCGACGCGTCGCCGGCGCGCATGCGCAGTGTACTCGGTTGAGCGATTTTGGCGCGAAATGGGTGTATTAAAGGTAAGGAGGTATAGTGATGTGGTACACCTTGATAAAGTCCCGTGGGACGAAACATGTCGGTGTGTGGGCTGTGTTTCTGTCCCTGTGCAATTATCCAATAAATCACCCTCAGTTTTAGCACGGAGTTGTGCCCCTTATTCATTTTTTCTACAGGACTCTCCCTGCAGATTTCTACTTCAGCTGTGCTCCTTGCTTCCCTACACTATGATGGAAGATACCCCATATAGCCGTATGAAAAAGACACTGACCAAACTGATTACAAAGGAATCACAACTTAACAGCGACATCTACTTCCTATCAGAATGCAAGAGAAAGAACTGGATACCAAATGGGCTGAAGATCAAAAACCCACTTGCAACAACACACAATTCCCATTTCGCTGAAGAACAATGCAAACGTCTCAGTGAGAAACTGAGAAACAAACTGATCCATCAACTATATGGAAAAAAACAGGAATTAGAACGGCAAAAATGCACAATACTCCAAACCCTGCAATTGCAAAGCAGTGCAAATACCATCAAACTGGAAAAAGATATGCAAACTCTGCACAAGAGACTGCAGCGGAACTTAATCAAGAAGAAACAGAAGAAACTACAACGCCTCTCTCACTATGACGGCAGACCATGGACACAACATAAGGGATTTCAAACCAACAAAAAGCAGGACAACTACGTAGAACTAGAAACCAGAACTGACTCTTCAAGACAGATACACACCCTCAACCCAGAAGAGCCCACAGCCTGCCAGGGAGTTATAAACCTGTCTGATTACAAACTCTCAAAACCTGAGACCTCAGTTCTCTCCAAGGGACTAACATTCTGTCCCACCACCAAACTGGATCAAATCCAATTATTCTCAGACCTAGAAGAATTCATCAGGAGACTACGACTGAAAGAATACTTCCACAAAAAAGAGAGCACCCCCATAATGACAGAGAACAACAACAAGAAGAAGAACACGTACTTCACACCACCAACAGGACGCAACATCATACTTGACAGCTACATACAGAGCTTAAGATCACAAGTTTCCTTACTAGCATCAACACAGCAGAAAAAAACTATGTACAACCTATCCCCCATGGAGAGATCTGCAATCAAGGAACTGCGAAACAACCACAACATCACCATCAAACCAGCAGATAAAGGAGGCGCAGTGGTGCTTATGAACACAAATAAATACATAGAAGAAGGCAATAGACAACTCACAGACAACACCTACTACAAGAAACTCACGCATGATCCAACCCAGGAATATACAAAGCAACTCATGAATCTCATTCAAACATTCCCTAACCACCTGCAACCACAATTGAAGCAACTAATACCTGACAACCCAGGAGTTGGGATCTTCTACATGCTTCCCAAAATCCACAAACCAGGAAACCCCGGCAGACCTATTATAACAGGTATGGATACACTCACGGAACAAATATCAGGCTTAGTGGAGAATATCCTCAAACCTTTAGTCAGAAGCACCAACAGCTTCATACAAGATACCACAGATTTTCTCAATAATCTTAACAACATCAACCAACTACCATCCAACACATTGCTAGTTACCATGGATGTAGAATCCCTTTACAGCAACATCCCCCACAAGGATGGTATTGAGGCATGCCTGCATTTCCTTACAACATCTCCCCTGGATCAGAAATACAGCGCGGATGTAATTACCAAACTGATAGAATACATCCTCACACACAACTACTTCAGCTTCAACATGGATATGTACCTACAACTAATGGGGACTGCAATGGGTACCAAAATGGCACCGCAATATGCCAATCTTTTCATGGCAAATCTTGAACAAAGATTCCTAACTACATGCCTCCACAAACCCTACAAATACTACAGATACATTGATGACCTGTTTATAATATGGACAGAGGGTGAAGAAAACCTAAAACAATTCCATGAGTCCCTAAACTCATTCCATCCATCAATAAAACTCAAAATGGATTATTCTGCAAACCTAATAAACTTTCTAGACACGACAGTAACACTGAAAGATGGGAAACTACACATCTGTATACAAGAAACCAACTGACAGATGCAGTTACCTCCACAACTCCAGCTTCCATCCCACTCACACCAAACAAGGTATCATACACAGCCAGGCTATAAGATACCACCGCATATGCTCTGACACTGAAGACAGAAACAGGCATCTCACAACCCTGACCGAATCGTTCAGACAGAAGGGATACAAACCAAAGACTATTGCCAGAACTATTACATCTGCACTAAAAGCCCCACGAGAACACCTGCTACAATACAGACAGAAAGAACCTACCACACGCATACCACTAGTGACCACATACAACCCTACCCTGGAGGGAATACGAAAAATAATCAAAGATCTGCAACCCATGCTGACAGAGGATGCGACATTAAAAGAAATCTTTCCCAAACCTCCCATTCTTGCATTCCGGCAACCACCAAACCTCAAACAGAAATTAGTCAGCAGAAAACTTCACAACGATTTTAAAGACATGAATAACGGCACAAAACCGTGCAGCAACACACGCTGCAAACTCTGCAAACATATTTGCCAGGATCCCACAGCCAGTCACAACCATAGAACATTCAATGTTAAAGGATCATACAGCTGCACATCCACGAATATAGTGTATATGATTCAATGCAACAAATGTGACCAAGGTTGCTACATTGGAGAAACCAGCCAAAAATTACTAGGAAGAATGAATATGCACAGACACTCTATACTCCATCACGAAGAAGGAAGATACTGCTCACCTGTGGGACATCACTTCTCACAACCAGATCATTCCATAAATGATTTAAAAATCAAAATCCTCAATGGAATGTTTAAAAGCACCCAAGAACGGAAAACATTTGAGCTCAGAATGATAAGACTCTTTGACACCAAAACCTAGGGACTTAATGTGGACATGGGTTTTCTCACACCCTACCAAAATTGTCTGTAATTATCCTGCTTGCCTCTATTCTTAACCACACTTTCTCTCCCCCCCCCCCCCCCAGCATCCCTTCCCCACCTTTCTTTGACACTGTACCTTGGCTTCAAACACTTAACACCCGACCTTATCTACAGTAAATATCTGTTTTTTTTTCTCTCTCTATACACTGTTTTAGCATTGATTCCTGTGTAAATCAGTATTGCTTGACCTGAAGAAGAGAGGAGAACTCTCGAAAGCTTGTCCTATGACATAAATTGTTAGTCCAATAAAAAAGGTATCACCTAATACTGAAGAACTCATTTATTCTGCACTATATATATATATATATTTAGTTAGTTAGTTGTTACATCCACCTAACGTTTGTTGGGAGCCTTTACTGGATTTTGCTATGTCCGGTCTTATTTCATTCATAAACCACAATTATGGTATTCATACCTCCCTGTATTGTTTAATACAGTTTGTCCATATATGGTGTGTCTCCCCTATCCTTGTCTCTGCCATGTCTGTATTATACAGTGATTAACATACTGATGGTCTTATTTTCTATGTAATTGCATATTTATATATTTTGTATGAAGGTGTGTATATTATTATATGCATTTATTTTGTATATATATTTTTGTAATTTATGTATGGATTGTTATGTGTTTATACTCAATATGCATCAGCTTGTTTGTATCAGCTTTCTAATTACATTATCTTGCCCATTAGTTTGTTCGGTTTGATGTTGCCTTAGCAACATTGGGGTATTTATACTACCCGTATGAACAACCTCAATATCCTTTGATAAAGTCACTCAATGTGACGAAACACTTCAGGACTCCTCCCTCTGACACTACGTCATCATGCAAGGCTCCGTGTTTGATCTATTCGGACTCTGTGCGCTCAGCAAGATCTTTGGAATTGCAGCAAGCAGCCTGTGAATCTACTCCGACTGCATCCTGCCTCCTCCGGTTTAATTACCTTGTTGGCTGGATCCCTCCTCTCACGACTGTGAGTTTGTCATCTGGAAGACGTCGTTGTCTGGAGCAAACAATGTTGGCGGTGATCTTTGACTCACATATGCTTTTTTTTATAGCATATGTACGCACTGATGAGACCCATTAAGGTTGAAACATGTCTGTAAGGGGTTTTTCTGGCTTTGCATCTGATTCCCATGCTGTGCTTAAACGCTTAGTTTATAAGGGTTCCATGTAAAAAGCACTGTAAGTTAGGTGATAATAGTGAAAGGCAGGGTTGTTAAGACATGTGAATGTGCTCACAAGTGATAGAGAGAGAGAGAAAGAGAGAGAGAGAGAGTGCGGTTTCAAGAAGCGCTATGGACAGCCGACCTGATAATCGGTGGCTTTCAAGGCAACGTCACCAAATGGGTGCCGCGGCCCAGATACAGGGTCTGCTACATGTCCATGTACAAAATGATTACGGAAACCATGAAAAAAACAACCCGCCTTTGACACTTACGTGGTCATAGTCCTGTGGTACCTGTTTATTTACATGCCGCACATGTGGCCCGCGATTTATCCAGTTCCCCAAGGCGAGTTTCGGCGTGTCTAACGGACACGGAGTGGGCGTTCAACGCATTTTACGTGCCGCGATACAAGGGGTCAACGCCTGGCACACCATCCTCGACGCCGTGCCGACGCCGAACAAAACGTTCCCGTACTCCTGCGACGACGAGCAACCGGCGGAGCCGATGCCGATGTGCTGCGGCGACGAGCAACTAGTGGAGACAATGTGCGGAGGCGGCGGCGGACCCTGTGAAACAGCGCTCCATGGCGCGCTGTAAGAGTAACGCCGCCCTGGTAGCGTTACATACACACCCCCATTCCCGTTCCCACTGCAGTACAATAAACACGCAAATGTCACTTTTTATATTTGTTTATGTAATTAATCAGGCACACGCAGGGCACCCTGACCGTTTTGAAAAACGAGATGGTGTAGTGGTCAGCGCAAGGTGTTGTACTCAAAAATTGAGAGAAAATGAAATACACAAAATCAATGTATTAGATAGACATATGCATTCAATAGATAAACATATATACTGACAATTTTTTTTTATTAAAAAATAATTTAAATATATGATGTAAGTATTAAAGCTGACGGGGAGGGGTAGGAAAGGGGAGGAGGAGGAGTGGGGGGCGGATGATGGTATTATTAGATAAAATAAAGAAACAAAAAACTTTTGTTTCAATGACTCACACGGCCTGATGTGAGACTGTTTTCTCAGAGAAGAATGGATGGGATATTATATAAGTCCTCTATATAGAGGGAAAAAAAACTCACACGGCCTTTTGTGAGTCCCCTCCCTCAGAGAGTGTTTTCAAACTGTAGGGAATCAGTCACTTCATTCTTTCTACTACTCCCAATGGGGGCGATGTGTGAATGGCTCCTCTCCCAGGTGCCTAAATTCCAAGAAATGGGCAAAGCTGCACTTTACTGGCCACCAGGCACGTAAAGGTTTCTTTCCACAGCTTCACAGGAATATAGATGAGCTGGAGCCTTTCTGGTTAGTGTAAAACCAATTTTATTAAAGATAGGTATAACCCTTTTTATCTTTTATAAAATTGGTTTTTGATTCCCTACAGTTTGAAAACACTCTCTGATGGAGGGGGCTCACACAAGGATGTGTGAGTTTTTTTCCCCTCTATATAGAGGACTTATATAATATCCCATCCATTCTTCTCTGAGAAAACAGTCTCACATCAGGCCATGTGAGTCATTGAAACAAAAGTTTATTGTTTCTTTATTTTATCTATTAATACCATCATCTACCCCCCACTCCTCCTCCTCCCCCCCTTTCCTACCCCTCCCCTTCCCTTTAGCTTTAATACTTATATCATATATATATATTATTTTTTAATAAAAAAAAATTGTCAGTATATATGTTTATCTATTGAATGCATATGTCTATCTAATACATTGATTTTGTGTATTTCACTTTCTCTCAATTTTTGAGTCCAACACCTTGCGCTGACCACTACACCATCTCCATTGCCGCTATAAGAAGACTCCGGGCTTCGTCTTCTCACTGGTCCAGCTGCAGAAAAACTACAAGGGCTAGTATACACTTACCCTTTTCTTGGTTATACACTACTATAGAGGCGTTGCATTATTATATGCCAAAACAAGTAGGGAGCGCCCCAGTTTCCCCCTTTTTTGTTCGTTTTGACAAACACCTGCGTCAGGTGTTTATTCGACAGCCCAGTCAGCCGCCGCGCGAAAGCCGCGTCGACTCTATCGCATAATTGTTTGTGGGCCTGTCCCGGAGGGGAGGCACCTTGGCCGCTCCACAAAAGGTTGGCACGATCAGCCCCGTCTTTGTAATTGCCCCCCCCGGTTTTATCGGACGCAGTTTCGGAGGTGACGTCGTAAAATGCAGCCTCGAAACATTTTTTGCTGGCCGAGATGTTGCACAGCGACTGCAGGGACTGCTGCGGCGCGATCTGTTTGGCAGTTCCGCGGTCCATGGTGAAATAGCACCCGTCGTCTGGCACGCGCGCCACGGGACCCGCGGGCCTATAATCGCACCTGTACTGGGACAACATGGCCAACTGGTTAGTCATCGCGCACTGGTTGGCGTTCAACAGGTCCGTGACGGCTTTGCAGGACAACCCGTAGGTGTGGCCCACATAGTTTGCCGCGCATACGAACATCCTATTAATGGACACCCACAGGCATTTTAAAACTACACAGCGCGCTATCCAGTGCGGATTGTTGGACAGTGGCAGGTTGGCGCCGGCACGCAAACTCTTTGTCCACGTGGCCCGTACCTCCCGTTTCAACCTATTGCGCATACGGTATTTCTCTATCTCCAGACATGTTTCCTCGTCTATGGTATCCATGGCTCCTCCTGGCGTGCGTCGCGGGACTGGCGAGAGGAATCTATTACCACAGCGGCTGTTATAATATCACGCAGTGGTACGCTGACAATAATGTCATAGTGGACATGAACGCCCTAATATTGGATACCGAGTATCACACCCCCATAAAATTTCCCGCTGCGGGAGGCAGTTTTAAAACCTCCCAGTGGTCTAAGCTGTGCAGCCACCACTGCACCGGAACCATGGAGCTGAGCGTCCAGTATAAAGGCACCACGTACACGTGTATGTTATTTACGTGACTATCCGCGTTACCGAGCTCCGCGTGTAAAACGTGTTTACATTTCTGCCACCACAAGACAACCGAGGGGAAGCTGACCTCTTTAGATGCATATAAAAACCCCACGGCCGCGGATTCATTTTATAACCTGTGGGTGAACATCCTGGCCATCAACGATCTGTCCGACGAAGACGTCATATACCTACAGAGGAACACGCACGACGCCAAGTGTATCATGACGGCTCTGGGGATGACGGTAGACCCGCTCGTCCATCCTCAAAACACTTGTTTGGCCGTGCTGGGCACTCTGTGTTACAAAGGATACCGTATTAGCGCGCGCACCAAAACGTGATGCAAGTACAAGGCCTGGGCTAAATACAGAACCCCGACCTTTGACACCATGCGGTTGTACGGGTGCTCTTTGTGCACATATGCTTATCTGCGCTTCAGTACGAATCTGGCGCATTATGACGCGGACAGCTGCCCAGACACGACCGCGTTGTTTGCATCTGTCCCATGGTATACGCTAAGTTCGGCGGCGGATACCTGCCGCGGATCACCCAAGACAACGTAGATTCCATCGTCCTGGGGCTGCACTCTATAGGGTTCACCGGGCTAGAGCTCGACATAAAGCCTGTGAACAGACACGTCTTCCCCATCCTACGGAACGCCTTTGAGGCCATCAGTTATAAGATGTACCTGAATATCGTGATGCGGGTGACAGAACAGGTGCCGTACAATGCGACCCTGCTGCCCGACAGGAACACTTACGATAAACAGATCCTGGAATTCGAGGAGGGCGTTTCTCTCGATCTCATAAAAGACTTACTAGCGGTGATAGCGAACGGGACTGTAATTGAGATACCCTTCTAAAATTATATCGTCCCTATGTCGTAAAGTAGCCCTCCTCGACCTAGAGTAACGCTGCGCGCCTGTGTAAATGCTAATAAACCACACGGCGTAATATTCCTTCAATTGTTGATGGTCTGCCTGTGGGTTTGTTGCCGCGTGAAGATGACGTTATCAGCTATTGTTGTGCCTCAGTGCATCAAGGTGGGTTCGCGGACCGTGGGACAAGTTTACAATTATACGTTATGCGTGCCCACTACCGCCATCTCCACCACCGACAGAAACATGTGTACCCACATGTGCACGGGTACGTTAACCTACACCTATCTGGGACCCCCCGTCATATGCATGATGTGGGAACCGGGCACGATGACCTGCGTCCCCTGCAAGCACAACTGTCAACACCTGCTCACCTCCGCCACCCTGACGTCAAAAGACAGGTGTTACGAGAAGGTGTTGAAAAAACGTCGGCCATCGTTACGTTTAATCAGAGGTTCTGGGGCGATTATTATTACGAAAAGGGGCTTCTCAGCACACAGACCACGTCCTTCTTTAAAGAAATGGCCGACAATCGGACGACGCGTTACCTCGTCGAGTGTTGGAGCATGTACGTCGGATACACGATGACCAAACCCGGAAACTGTACCATGACCCTGGGCACGGCTTGTTTCGGCACGTATTGCGTCTCGTCCGTGCCTAGGAACGCGGGTTTTACCAACGCCAAAACTTTATGCGGTCTCAACAGATGACCTGCCAGTTGGATACCTTGAACGCCTCCGTCGCGCATATACTGCCGTTGTTCGACGCGTGCGTCACTCACGTCGTCATCGAGAACAACGTTACCCGGTCGACCGTGGAACACGAGAGTTTCAAACACCTGTGCGCCTCTATGATACTGTCCTTCGAGCGTGCTCCGGTCGACCCGAACGATGTGGTTCGGATCATGAAACAGTTCGATGCCACCGGCGTCGAAATCCCAGCACCGGCAGATGCCGACACATACCAGAAGCACACGGCGGTCCTGAAGGACAAGGAACACGCGGGTCTGTACATGAGGTACGACCTGACCGAGGCGACGGCCCCCTTGTATATAGCCGCGCTGACCGACGCCGCCAAAAATAACAATCCGGACGGTGACACCGGCTGCAACATCGTCGTCGTCATTACAAATCTACCCATCTTGGTGACCGCCGCCGACATTATAGAGGGGATAGCCATCGACCCAGGCGACGTACCCGACAACACGTTGGTCAAAGTGGTGTCCGAGTGGACCGTGTACAAGGCCACGAGGGTTTCCATCCGCGACTACCGGCTGTTTGCCGAATACGTGGTGGCGGGCTTCTTAAAGCAGGCGTCTGGAGGTCCTGTCGATGGCGCCATCGTCGAGCTGGAGCAAGAAGGCGGTACTCGCCCGATAACCTCCCACGCCCACGAACGCACGGGGTCCTACGAGGTCCTGCTGCTCAATTGGCACTTGGTGTGGTCGTCCAACGGCTGGGTCACCGTTGGCTGTTTGGTGGTGGACGAGGAAAAGTCTACCGCCGCCTGGCCGGACGTCCTGCGACCGCCGGAGAGCGATCGGGACCCGCGCGGGATGCCATGCCCCTACTGTCAGGTGTCGTACACCCCTCTACCGGTGCACATCCTCGCCGAGACAAAGAACCACCCTTTACGGGTCCAGCTGCAGGATCGCAAGTGGAGGGTGTGCGTCCCGACCACCTCGCTGTACGTGGCCGAACACTCGTCGTGCGCCGACAAGTGCCTATCCCTGTTGCAGAGCAAGGGGCTGAAGATACAAACCTACGACCTGGCTGACTACAAACACACCCTGCACGCGCTGTTGTAGGAGCTGGCGCGGTATGTCGTTGTGGCTCCTTGAGAGGGTGCACGCGATATGCGCGGACGGCAAGGGGTCCTTGCGGGTGGCGCTCTCCGACACCTGGGCGTTCAAAAACATCACCCTGGACACATTCAACAGCGTGTTGACCGAGTCTCCCGCCATGCACAGCATCCGCGTGAGACGTCAAAAGGAGGCGATAACCGTGTACGACATCGTGATCTTGCACGACACCGATCTGTCTTTGGAGGAATTCTGCCACCTGGCGCGAACGGTAATCGTGGTTAACGACCGCACCATCAGGATCACGGTGTACCCGTACCGATCCGTGGCAGAACCTACGTTGTCACAGCACCAGGAGCAGCGGCCGCAACAACAAACCGGCGGTTGGAGCATGGCGCGTACCTTGTACCAGATAGGGGGGTCTGCAGGTTTTTTTTTGTACATCTACCTAGCGGCAAAACTATTAAATACGCCCGCGATGCCGGGAACATGAATAATGGTTTGTTTATTGTGATTGTGTGCGCGGGGTGCGTTTCATTGGAACACGGTACGACGCTCGTGCACCAGCGCTTCCGTTCTGACCGAGGGCACGCCGGTCTGTTTTGCGGACTCCGGAGTCTCGGAGGAGGAGGCAGCGGAGGAAGAAGCGGCGGAGGCGGATGCGGCGTCCCGGCCCAAGGTCGTCAAATCTATATCCGTCACTCGCAGGCCCATGAGTTTGGACACGAACTTGGCGTCGGACGGTTTTAGCAGGGAGCATACCCGTTTCACCTCCTCGACCGACAGGCCCAACAGGGAGTCGATGGTGAACGGCACCGGGGTGCACTCCATGAGTCTGTTCCACGCCGCGTAGATGCTCTTCATCGGTTTTACGGTGGTGTCGGCCAGGCCCCCGGTTCCGCCGCTCATGTACTCTATAGTGCCCTGGTTTCTGAACGACAACGTGCCGGACAGGACACCCTTCCAAAAGGTTGACCGCGTGTACAGGATCCCCTTGACCAATTCCAGTGGTTTTTTCGCGTCGAAACTGCACAGCAGCTTGGAGTCCGGCTTCGCCTCCACGTTGTCGAACGTTTGCAGGGACGTGTATGCGTCGGTTTTGTTTATCTGCACTTCCAACATGCGCACGGAATCCTGCAGGTCGGCGTGCAGGCGCTCCGTCAGAGGAGCGATGTTCTGTCTCATTCGCAAATCTTACAGGATGTCCATGAGCATGCGCTTGATCTGCGCGTCGTGCTTGTTGCGCAGGATGAGTTCGCCAAAAAGCCTCGTCTCCTCGGCGAACGCCACCTTGTTGACGGCCGCCACGTTGGATTCGTTGTTCGACAGCATGAGGAACGCGCTGGCGAGGTCCGGTTCGTTGGTCGGCGGGGGCGCGAATTACTGTTTCATTTTATTGTCTGCTGCCCCGACGGGGCCTCGCGCACACCTGGGACGTCAAAGCCACGCGCCACGTGACGGATGTGCATGCGTCCAACAGCCTATCGGTCGTGTCCTTGAATCTCTTCACCAGGGAATAGTTGAGCACGCCCAGGCTGAGCAGAGGACAGCCCTTCGGCACGGTGACAGCCGCCAACACCTCGTACGTGCGAAAATGATTGTCTCCCGCCAGGTACTCGTAGGAGTACGTGTCTAGTATAACGTCGCAGCCCCCGTCGAAGGTAGGTATGTAGGGCACCATGCCGACGACGAGAGAGCGCAGGTAGATGATAAAATAGCAGATTATTCCAGAGTCGGCCCACTGCTCTCCCCGGTCAAAGAACAGAGAGATTAACTCCGAACACATGCCGTTGGGCAGACCGAGCTTCTCTAAGTACCGGGGGTCGGATAACATAGAGGGGCTGGCTTTCATTATATTGTACAGGTCCGTTTTCACCCCCTGTTCCCGCCGGGTGATCTCCGCTATGTCGGCGGCGGTGAAGCTGGCGCAGCGGAACAGGGGATGCCCTGGTACTGAAACCTGGCCTTTAACACCTGCGCGATGTTGATTAACGTGTAAGGCACGTGCCCCAACAGCACGTACAGCAGGAGGAACTCGCGGTAGGCCTCCGTCAGATTGGTCTCTAAACCGGACCCGTAGTGATCCGTCACCAGGCGCATTGCATTGCACGAGCACGGTATTGTTTTGACCCCGATAGGGCGGAGCGGAGGTGGAGGCGGTTTCCATGTTGCCCAACGGTCCTGGGACGACGCCGTTTCCCCACAGCAGTCGCACGCAACACGCGTCTAATTTATTCTTAACATCTAGCACTTTAACGGCCTGGTAAACGACCTGTGAAAACAGGCAGTCCGTCTTCCAGAGAGATATAATTTTCTCCGCGTTGAAGTCTCTGATCAGACACACGTTGGGTGCCCATTGAGACTCGGCGTAGATCGCGGCGAGCGTTTTGTGGTGCAACTGCGTTTTGACGTGGCGCAGTATACGCTTCATGCACTCGGGGCGAACGCATCGCCCGGTGTAATTGATCGGGGGACTCGCGCTTCCCTGCGTGTCCTGTCACCCCAGGTCCCATGGAGGCTAGCTGTCCCGCTCCCCTACATCCCCAATCTCTATCCTCCTCCCTGAGCCATTCCGGCACGGCCCGCACACGTTGTACATCGGTTCCCTCACCGAGCGTGCGTGCTTCCGATCTCTTGTCTCCTATCGTGGGACACGCGCCCCTCGACGTGCCGCCGTCATACCAGCCCTTTCCCTACCTGGTTCCTCCGCTCCTCCTTCCCCTCTGTCTCCCGTGCCGAGCGCCTCCTCCGCAATGCTTCCCCCACGCTCTGGTACACGCGCGGTGTGTGCGCATAATAAGGTTACAAAAGGCGAGCGCACCGCTCTAGTTACCAGCCCTTCCCAGGCACTGGCTCCGCCCCCCGTCGGTTGCAGGCAATTACCCTCAATTACCTCCCTGTCTCCTCCCCTGATCTCACAGACCTATCCCTGCAATTACCCACTCAAACCTCTGCTCCTCCCTTCACCCATATTGGCCCTTCTTCCCATATAACCCCACTCTTTCCTCTCAGTCCTTGCTCTGCATAGCTTTCCTGTAGCTCCTGTGTGTGCAGTGTCTATGCCTAGCTTCCTTGTCTGTTTCAGCTCTGGTTCCTGTCCCTGCCCCTGTTTGGATTCCTTTGGTTTGAGCTTGAACTCTGCTTTGGACTTGACTACGCTGCTCTCTCCAATCCCTGAACTCTGGCTCTTGGACATTACCTTCCGACCTCTAGCACCCTGGACTCAGTAAGTATAACGTTAACCCGTACTCACCAGGCCCGGCAATGCAATTACCACACTCCAGGCACACTCTCACTGCTGTGGGTGTGTGTTATACCCTTACCCACCTCAGTACTGGGGACTGGCCAGGTCTGCGGACATACAGGCATTACACCCGGGTTTGGGGCGGCGGACCAGTGCACGGGGCTGGTGTCTTTTACGCCCCCCTCGATGGTCGTACCCGACTCGGCCGTGAACTGTCATGCGCTCAACCGGCGCATGGAAGAACTGTTCGCCGTATCCATACCCAACAAAGCCCAGCACATCAAGGATTTCTTTAAACAGAACAAAGTGGAACAGAAATATCTCTCCATGCTCAGAGACGGTCCGGGCATGGACAGAAAGGACTTTTCCCATATCCGTCACCGTGCCCATGATGGCCATACGGTTCCACAGCATGCTAAATGCCCGCATGCATAGCAATTACAAAGTGTGCCGGCTGCTCAGCACCAAACTGGTGTCCCAGCAACAGCCCCACGCTAGCGTAAAGTTTAAATACGTGATAGAACGCCGCCAGTTCCAGATTCCCCAACGGGTCACGCCGCACACCGTCACGGGAGACACGTACGCCAGCCAGCTCAAGGTGGATGCCATAATTTATTCGTACACCCACTAGTTGACCGTGCCCTCAGTAGAGTTATTTTTCCAGGTGCACCTGGAGGAGACCACCGCTGTAATGGCCCTGAAAATGGAAAGCATGTCCGAGTCGTGGGACGCCATGATCGCGCTGTTGCATTACAACTACGTGGACAGCCAACCCTCCCTGTCCGAGCTGTTCACCAACAACTCCGACAAGCTGCAGCAGCTGTCCCACTACAAAACAAGGCGCCATCCTGCACATGTTGGACATCGAAAACATGTTGATGGGGCCGTCAACCGAGACCCACGGTCCTACCGCAACTGGCGGTGGTGTATTCCACCATGATCAAAGGGGAATCCACCAACAACATCATCGTGATCCCGCGCCGGCTTCTCCCGGAAGCCGCCGGGTACGTGTCCATGGTCGACATCCCGTTCACCGACTGTCACGGTTGTGCTTGCCACAAACCTGGGTCGGACTGCGTGGCTGAGGTGGGGTTGTATAAGTACCGACCTCAGACCATGCAGGCTGATCCGGATTGCGCAGTTCGTAGTCGTACATAGCAGGGTCGGGACTGGAGAAGGCAGCATCGTCAGTGGACAAGCCTGGGTCAGGATTGGAGACATCAGGCTAAACGTTATTCAAGCAAGAGTTCAGCAACAAGTAGTCAAGTGTTCCCCGCTTCAGCTTAGGAGCGTGAGCATGGGAGTGGGTTCTGCGCGTGCGGTGACCATGGCCCATGGTACTGGTCTCTGGAAGGGATAGGCAGACCAGAGTGGGCACACCGCCTGGCAGCACCGATAAACCAGTTCTTCAGCGCAAGAGTCCAGAGCGGGACTGTGCAAGGAGAGAGAGAGCTACAGACCTCAGGACTCATAGACCGGCCTCTTCAAGGGAAGGACAGCAGGCCTCAGGAAACTGGAAGCTGAAGAACGCACTGGAGAATCCTCCGCTTCAGCACAGGAACCAGGACACGGCCTCTGCAGTGGAGAATGAGCAGCAGGCCCCAGGAACCAGTAGATAGGCTCTGCTGTGGAAGGACAGCAAGCCTCAGGAAACAGGGAGCTGAAGTCAACACTGGAGAGACCTCCGCTTCAGCACAGGAGACAGGAACTGGCCTCTGCGTGAAACAAGCAGCAGACCTCAGGAAAGCAGGCCTCTACGAGAGAGTAGTAGCTGTCCTCAGGATGCACAGGATATTCAGGAAATACAGGCCCCTGCATGAAGAGTAGCAGAAGGCCTCAGGAACTAGGGAATAACAACTAGAGAGGTAAATACATACACAGACAAGTCAAGGGCTTGTGGCAGAACACTTGTGACATCCAGGAAGGACTATGCTCGGCAGGGGAGCATTGTGGGAAAGGTGTCTTTAAAGGTCAGTGAACCAATAGTAGAAGGGGCATGTGACAGCATTGCTTTAAAGAGTGAACCCAGGGTGGAGCTGCAGTAAATATCAGGAGCAGTGTTCCAGGGCTGCACATGTCTGTAAGGCAAGGCAAACAGTAAACTAAGGTGCGGATCCGTTACACTGACGAAACCTACGAATACACCAAACGCGGACCCCGCGACGGGAGTAACATGTTTCTCAACGTGGACTGGTCTAAGAAACTGCTGGAGAAAAACACGGAGCTGAAACTGAACGCCATCACCACCTCAGAACACAGAGGCAGGCGTTGGCTCAAATGAACTCTAAACCGTGCTGGTGAACGAGCATAACGACGCCGTCATGCGGATACCTTGCATACAGTACGGCACGACCAAAATACCGTGCATCATGCTAGACGACACTCCCTTTTGCCAAAACGGCATGTCCATGTCCACGCCGTTCATTCAAGACGTCACCAAGAGGATATTCTACACCGTCGGGGCCATGTCCAACGCCTACAACAAGTTCATGAATCAAAACTTTTACAACAGCGTGGGGGAGGTGATCCCCGCCCACATTGCCATGCGCAACTCCGGCACGTCATACATCATAGACTACGACAAGGCCACGGCGGACACGGAGGTGTCTCTCAAAGACCTGCATGCTCACGGCAACAACCAACGGCTGTTTGACGCGAACGAGTGTTCCGCGACCGCCGCCTCCCGACACACGTTCGAGCAGACCACCTACAACCGGGAAGTCGCCGACCTGTACAACAAATCGAACACCGTTTCCATATTCGAACACCGCCCCAGAAACATGTACTAGCTGTGCACGGACGAAGCCGACGAGTAATGGGATCCGGTTTACGAGTCTGATCCGGAAAGAAGTGACTGGAGATGAATGGTTTTAAGAGGGACACATGAAAGACATTGGGAATCTTCATACTGGGTGGTAGTTGGAGCCGGAATGCCACAGGATTGATTTGTTCACAAATAGGGAAGGGTCCCAGGAACTTAGGTGCCAGTTTAGGAGATGGTACCTTGAGGTGGATATTCCTAGAGGAGAGCCATACCAAATCCCCTGGTTTGTAACTGGGCGCCGAACGACGACAACGATCGGCCTGTAGTTTCGATCTGCGGGAGGAGTTAAGAAGGGTAGACTGAATCCTGGACCATGCGGTTTGGAGGGAAGAAATGCGTTCATCTACGGCTGGTACTCCAGAAGGAATGTTGGGGATGGGAAGACAGGGAGGGTGGAACCCATAATTTATAAAGAAGGGTGAATCCCGGGTGGACTCGTTTTTTGCAGAATTGACGGCATACTGTGCCCAAGAGAGGAGTTGAGCCCAATCATCCTGGAAATCGGATATAAAACATCTCAGGTACTTCTCCAGAGATTGATTGATTCTCTCTGTTTGTCCATTGGACTGAGGATGATAGGCGGAAGAGAAGGAAGAAGAGATGCCCAATCTCTTTGTGAAAGCTCTCCAAAATTTGGATACGAACTGAGAACCTCTCTCAGAAAAAATGGACGAAGGGATCCCATGAATCCAAAAAATCTGCTCCGTAAAGATATCAGCAAGGGCGGGGGAGGTGGGTAATCTTTTAAGTGGAATCAAATGGGACATCTTCGAGAACATGTCCACGACCACCAAGATAGTATTCATTCCTCTGGACCTGGGCAACTCCACGATGAAGTCCATAGAAATGTGGGACCAGGGGCGGTCGGGAACTGGAAGGGGTAACAGAAAACCCTGAGGCTTTTGACAGATAGTCTTGCTTTGAGCGCACGTGGGGCATGCGCGGGTAAACTCCAGAATATCTTGAGACATCCTTGGCCACCAGAAATTCCGACGAATGAGATCAGTAGTCTTCTTAAAACCTGGATGACCTGCAGATTTAGAGGAATGACCCCAAGACAGGACCTCTGGAACAAATTTGGATGGTACAAAGAGTTTGTTGTCGGGAACGACCAAGTCCTTGGGAATGCGTCTCTGGGGGTGCAAAATCTTGTCAAGATTCTTGAAAGTAGTCGTGGCGAGAATCCTCTCATGTGGAAGGATAGTCTCCAACGATTCCTCTGGCCTCTCTTCAGAAGAATGTATAAGGGAGAGTGCGTCTGCCTTTACGTTCTTGGTCCCGGGAATATAGGACAGGTGAAAATCGAATCGAGAAAAAAATAGCGCCCAACGAGCCTGTCGTGGACCAAGGCGTCGAGCGTTCTCTATGTAAAGAAGGTTCTTGTGGTCCGTGAGAATAGTAAACGGCTCTTTTGACCCCTCCAGCAGGTGTCTCCACTCTTGAAGAGCCATCTTCACGGCCAGAAGTTCCCTGTTACCCACGTCATAGTTCCTCTCGGCAGACGAGAATTTCCTGGAAAAATATGCACAGGGATGTAACTTATCTTGGGGCGTGGGTCTCTGGGAAAGAACGGCACCAGCGCCGCAATCAGAAGCGTCGACCTCGAGGACGAAGGGAAGTTCGATGTTGGGATGACGGAGAATAGGTGCGGATATAAAGGCTTCCTTGAGTGTCTCGAAGGCGGAGATGGCCTCGGGTGACCAAGCAGAAGGATCAGCTCCTTTTTTGGTGAGCGCAGTGAGGGGTGCCACAATGGTGGAAAAACTCCGTATAAACTTACGATAGTAATTAGCGAACCCTAAAAAACGTTGTATGGCCTTGAGAGAGTTGGGTCTTGGCCCTTCAGTGACTGCTTGAAGTTTACCGGAGTCCATCATAAACCCCTCATTGGAAATGATATACCCCAGGAACGGAGTAGAGGTCGTATGAAAGGTGCACTTCTCCAGTTTGGCGTACAAATGGTGTTCACGGAGACGGGAAAGGACGAAGGAGGTGTGGCGTATATGTTCCTGGAGATCTTTGGAAAAAATCAGGCTATCATCCAAGTATACAATAACAAAAATATTGAGTACCTTACGAAAGACGTCGTTGATGAAATCCTGGAAGACAGCGGGAGCATTACATAAGCCGAAAGGCATTACTAGATATTCGTAGTGTCCACTACGCGTGTTGAAGGCCGTCTTCCATTCATCCCCCTTCCTGATGCGCACAAGGTTAAAGGCACCACGTAGATCCAACTTGGAAAAAATCTTGGCCCCCTGTAATTTATCGAACAGTTCGGTAATAAGGGGAAGGTCGTAACGATTCTTAATAGTGATGTGGTTTAAACCCCTGTAGTCGATGCAAGGCCTCAACGACCCGTCCTTTTTCTTGACGAAGAAAAACCCAGCCCCTGCTGGGGAATTGGAGTGACGAATAAAGCCTTTCTTGAGATTCTCCTGGATATATTCATCCATAGCGTGAGATTCTGGTAACGACAAGGGGTAGGTCTTGGACTTGGGTAGGGAGTAACCTGGAACTAGATCGATCAGACAATCGTAAGTCCTGTGTGGCGGCAAGAGGTCTGACTGTACCTTATTGAAAACGTCCCGGAATTGATGGTAAACGGAAGGTAGAATAACTTCGGGAACAGAGGTATTGGCCAGCAGTTGATGAGTCTCGCCTGACCTCGGCCCACAGGAAATGGGGGCAGAGGAAGTCCAGTCAATGAGAGGATTGTTAAGCTGTAGCCAAGGAAGACCAAGGGTGATGGGTATCCCAGGAGCGTGAATGGCATCGAGAACTAAGATCTCCTTGTGCAGATGTGAGGACAGAAGCAAGGGAGCCGTCTCTAAGGAGATGTGGGCCGGGGTAAGAGGACGATCCATCGATACCGACGAGTGCGATGGGAACCTTCTTTCTCACGAGTGGTATGCAGTTTAACCTGGCGAATTCAAGAGCCACAAAGTTTCCTCCAGCTCCTGAGTCAATGAAAGCGGCGGTAGAAGTCTTGAACTTATCGCCTGAAAGGGAGACTGGAAATTTAAGTTTCTTAGGGAGTTCACCTTTAGGAAGGGGACGTGGAGACATTACACCCAGAGAGAGCCCTTCTGTATTCACTGGGTGTTTCCGTCCCGGACGCAGTGGAAACTCCCGAACCAGATGTTCCATAGATCCGCAGTAGATACACAATCCCCCGGCGTGGCGGAACTGCCGTATCGGTGTGCGGATGCGTTGTACCCCCAATTGCATTGGCTCCGGCAACTCCAGTGCAGGAGTGTTGCTGGGAGTACTGGAGAACGGAACTTGAAAGTTATGGACGCGAGTGCGCTGACGCTCTGAGCGGCGTACCTGGATACGTTGATCCACTCGGACAGCCAAATCAATGAGGACCTCCAATTGATATGGCCTGGATTGGCGAGAGAGTTCATTCTTGATGGGATCTGCCAGGCCTTGCCAGAACACGGAGACGAGAGCCTCTTGTCCCCAGTTAGTCTCGGCTGCTAGAGTCTGGAATTCCACAGCATACTGCGTCACCATTTGCAGTCCCTGAGTGATCTGGAGGAGAGAAACAGATGCCATCTCCCGACGAGCGGAAGAATCGAATACTTGTTGAAACTCGGCTTTAAATGCCGGGTAATCTTGGGTAAGGTCAGAACGTCGCTCCCAAACCGGGGAAGCCCAAGCCAGGGCGCTGCTAGTTAGGAGGTTATAAATGTAGGCTACCTTCTTGCGATCAGTATTGTAGAGATGGGGAGCCATTTCAATCTGCAACTCACACTGGTTTAGGAAACCCCTACAATCTTGCGGTTCACCTGCATAAGGCTTGGGGGGAGTAATCCTTAAATCTGAGCTGCTAACTGCGCTTGCGGAGTGGGGGCTTACATCTGGCGGGGTCGCGGTCGGTACCCTGTCTGAGAGTACTGCGACCTGGCGTGTAAGTGTCACAATTTGATCCGCCATGGCCTGGTTATGCTGAATCAGATTAGAGAGAAACTGTTGAAGTTCGGTCTGGTCTGCGTCTTGTGGGCTCGACATAATGTTAAGCCTTTGCTGCCCGCAGACCAGACCCGTCCCCTGTGCTGAGGTAGGACGTAGGGATACATGCACCCGCAGCAAAGGGAGCGCGTCCGGAGTGTGGTGTTAATGTTGCCAGGCCAGGTATAGTAATGAAGATAATACTTGCCGGTACCGGTAGTAGAGGAGGAGTAGTTATTGCCTTTGCCAGGATCAGGGATAGGAGAGTTGCGGATGATCGAAGGTATAAGCCGTGTTACAGGGATGCCAGAAGTTACGAAGTCCAAATAGAGCCGAAGTCGAGAGCCAGAGGGGGTAGTCGTCCAATCCGCGTCTATACCTGAGGAGTCACTGAGAGAGTATTCAAATGCTTCCATACAGAGACTATGTCGAGCGACGAGTGATGGGAAGCACAGGCATAATAAAGCTGGGCAGGCCAATGGGAAAAGGGGGCAGGCCTGGAGGACTGCAAGGAGTCTTCCCTGATAGGAGGGAGGTGTTACAGCCCAGCTGAGTGTAATCCTTGATTTGCATGGAACTGTGTGATGCTTGGGGGCGACGCCTCACTGCAGGAGCAGTGGTTAAAAGTGCTCTGTTAGGCGTGTGCTCTGTAAGCTTGGAATGCATGCACATAACGTCTGGGGCTGGCGTGCGTGTAGGTGTGCGTGCAGAAGGGCGTGGGCGCGCCCGGCGCTGAGCAGTGGAATCGCCGAGGGGAGTGATCCCGCGATGGCGGCAGGGGCGAGGAGCCGTGGAGGCCGGTAAGGCAGGATTGTTTTGTGTGTCCAGGGGCTCCCTGCGGAGAGGGAGTACTCCGTGTGGGAAGCGAGGGGAACGCCGATTCCTGAAACACCTGTACATGTGCTTGCACTTTTACAGTGGTCCAAACTACAAAAACGTGACCACCGTCTTCGACACCTGTTACTCTTCCGGGTGGTCTTACAGTTGCGTGCGCACGCTGTGGTACATGGGCTATTCCATGGGGGCGGTGGGGATAGACAGGCCTTCTTCGTCATTGGCAATCAGTACACGTGGATGCCGGAAAACACCCCCACCTCCACCACCATCAATACGGTTTTGGAAACCGTGGTTTTGTCGGGGCACATGGGCGCCCACGGGTGCGTCATGCCCAACGTCCTAATCACCGATGTCACTAGCGGCGGTCACGTCCCGGCTCTCCCAAACAGGGACGGCAACGACGTCATCAGCAACGACAGGATAAAGACCAACATTAGCGGCATGACCATGGATTGTGCGCCAGTTTCCTCTTTTCTCTACAGCTATCCATATCTACTTGGCTGCACATCTACCAGGAATCCAAAGGACCAGTGCAATATGTAAGTTCTTTTAACACTTTGAGGGGGACATCCCCATTGGAGGTATTATGGGGGTTTATTGCTTGCGCCTACCTCAGGGATCTTTTGGCCCCACAGAGGATGTTATATCTTATTAGCCTGAGTTCCTTTCTCCATCATTTGTGTGACCAAACACTGGAGCGCAGTTATCACTATAAATTTTACTATCTACGGTACACCGAGGAACTGACCGAGGCGCTCAATGACCTGTCGCACATCAAGTCCAAACTGTGCGCGTTCGACCTGGACGCGATACGAACCAAGTGCAATTCCTTGACCGACGACATACAGTAGAGGCAACATTTATTCTAACATTTGCCGTAAACTAGCCGGGTTACATTCTGGGTATGTGCTGGGTATGTGCTGGGTATGTTCTGGGCTAGTTTGAGGCACGTTTAAGGCATTTCTGCATTGACTAACGACCCATAGGATTAACACAGCAGGGATCCCTGGCATTCCAATTCTGTTTGAATGGGACTGCCAGGGACCCCCGCTGTTAATCTGATAGGCCATTAATCAATGCAGAAATGCTGGGGCTAGTTTAAGGAAAGTTTAAGGCATGTATTCAGAATGTACCTGGGTGTTTCCTGGTTTTTTTGGGGAATTGCCACTGGTTTTTGTTCGAATAAGAGTTGCCTCTACTGTATAATAAAATATAATTTATTCCTTAAAAAAGGTGAACACAGCAATATAGTACAATTAACAGACAAGAAGGTTACACTTACTTAGGGTTGGGGGATGGAGAAGTATCAGCTAGCAATTCTCCAGCATCCGGTGACATTCCAGGTGGAATCAGAAGCACCACTAAAAACTGTAGGGTTGACACAGTTTATATACCTGTGTAACCCTATTCTTAACATTGACTACAGACTATTGGTGAGCAATTATCTGTATCCAATCCATAACGTGGAGACACAGATTAACCCATGCCCTAAAGCTAGTTAGCCCATGTGTACTGGGACTCTGAGTGTCTTATTTCTGTAGCCCCATAGTTAAATCAGGGGCGACGATCAGTCTACAAAATGAAGTAGCTGGCAGGAGCTTCATTGTTTGTAGGTGTAGACATAACACTTATAAACCACTCCAGTTTGATGTTCCTCCGCCCTCAGGTAACAATTAGAGTGGCAGAGTCATTTGACCAATACTTGGTTCCTAGACATTGGGTCGCCCCTCTGACCATCTGCTTCCCTTTGTGCAAAGGAATCTCTGCAGGATTTTATCCCTGCCTTGGGAAACAACATTAAAGGTGAAACATGGGAACAGGGGAACATACATTTTCAAGGTATAACAAGGTGCGAACCACATCCCTGGACCGCAGTCCAGTTAACCCCTTGTCTCCCTGGTGAGGTCAGGGGATGGCCATATGGGGTGCAACCCCTTTAATACCGGGCCACCCCCTTTCTCCCTCTACACCTCCCCTTCTTAATGGGTGACCTGTGGCCCACTGGCCCTAACGGGGAGTGGGGCACTGCTGGCACCCTTAACGAACTCTGTCTCGGAGGGATAGTCCTGACGTGAAAGTCCATCAGCATTACTGTTTTCACTACCCTTTTTGTGCTGAATAGTAAACTCGAATTCTTGCAAGGCCAAGCTCCACCTTAGCAACTTGGCATTCTTCTATGATGCCCTCTGCAGCCAACTCAGGGAGTTGTGGTCTGTGAGGACCGTGAAATCCCTTCCATACACGTAGGGCTGGATTTGTTTGAGTGCCCACACAATGGCCAAGCACTCTTTCTGAATGGTGGCATAGGCCACCTCTCTGGGAAGTAGTTTTCGGCTGGGTGCTCTCTACCATCGTCCCCCACTTGGCTCAACACAGTCCCAATGCCATAGTCCGAGGCATCAGTCTGTATGAGGAAATGTTTGGTATAGTCTGGGGCAGCCAGTATGGGGGCCCCAGCAAGCGCAGTTTTCAGTGCCTGGAAAGCAGTTTCACAGGCACGAGTCCAGGTGATAAGCACAGGCAGTTGCTTCTTAGTCAAATCAGTCAGGGGTTTGGTCACGGCACTGTACTGTGGGACAAACTTCCTATAGTACCCTGCGGTGCCCAAAAATGCCATGACCTGTTTCTTGTTTTTTTGAACAGGCCACTGAACTATGGCTTCTATCTTGGCTGGCTCTGGTTTGAGGTGCCCTCCACCCACCCTGTGCCCTAAGTACAGGACATCTGCCATCCCTAGTATACACTTAGTGGGTTTCAAGGTAAGCCCAGCCTCCCTGATCCTATCTAGCACCGCAGCTACATGTCCTAAATGGGAGTCCCAGGAATTACTAAAGACAGCAATGTCATCTAAGTAAGCCCTGGCATAGCTCTGCATCCCTTCCAGTAACCTATTGACCTGGCGTTGGAAGGTAGCCGGGGCATTCTTCATCCCAAATGGCATCACCAAAAACTCATAGAGGCCATTTGGAGTGATGAATGCTGACTTCTCCCTAGCCTCCAGGGTCAGTGGGATTTGCCAATAGCCTTTGCTCAAATCCATGGTGGTCAGGTAGCTTGCCCCTGCGAGTTCATCTAGTAAATCAACCATGCGGGGCATGGGATAGGCATCTGACACCGTCCCAGCGTTGAGCAAGCGGTAGTCCACACAAAACCGGGTGGTCTTGTCCTTCTTAGGGACTACAACTACCGGGCTTGCCCAAGGACTCTGGGATGGAGTAATTACCCCTAGGGTCAGCATCTCCTCTATCTCCCTTTCCATACTTGTCTTGACCTCTGCTGACACTCTATAAGCGTGCTTATGCAGAGGCTGCAGATCCCCTGTGTGCACTGGGTGTTTTGTGAGATGTGTGGTCCCTGGCATGTCAGTGCAGAGGGCCCTAAATGTATCTAGCATGTCCCTGGCTTCTACCTGCTGCCTAGCACTCAACTGTGCCCCTATCTCTACCTGCTCCACAGTGTTTCCCTGCCTAGCTTCCCCTAGGAGTTCAGGCAGAGCATTGCTCGCCGGATCCTCCAGCAGTGGGCTACAAATGGCCATTACTGCTCCCATACTCGGTGCTCTGTATTCTTTTAGCATATTGACATACACTGGCGACACACTTTATTCGAGCTCGGCTAGTCCCACGAATTCGGGTATACCCGGGTGTATTGAGGTTTGTGACTGTTTTCTGCCCGAGTGCATTGAGGTATTTTCCAAGCAGGGATTGAAGCATTTTATTCCCGCTGGCTGCAATACTGCACAGTATATATATATATACTGCATTACAATTCATGAATTTATGCCATCTGGTAGACACGCGAAGCATTGCAGCCTATTAAATCCTAATCATTATCATTTAACAGATCAGCCGCCCGTCAGCCAGGCATGAACCCAGGCTGGGAAGGCAAACACAACGGGGCTTGTCAGAGGTGAGGAGCGGCGCATTCCAGGTATCTGCCAGGTACATACTGGGTATTTGCTCGAATAAAGTGTGTCGGTGCAGTAGCATGTCTTATGCCTCTCAGGCTCTATCTGTACAACGTAGTTGTACTCATTCACCTTTCGGATAACCGGGTACGGTCCCGACCAGGCAGCCATCAACTTGTTCTCCCGAGTGTGTTTGAGAACAAGCACCTGCTGGCCTGGGATGAATTCCCTGCTATGGGCATTCCGGTCATACCATTGCTTTTGCCTGGTCTGAGCGGCCCTGAGGTGGTCCTGGGCCACCCCCATGAGCATCTCTAACCGGTCTCGGAGATCTACTACATACTGGATCACTGAAGCATCAGTAGCAGTAGCCTCCCCTTCCCATCCCTCATGGAATAGGTCCAGAGGTCCACGTACCCTGCGGCCATATAATAGCTCGAAGGGGGAGAAGCCTGTAGATTCCTGCGGTACCTCTCGGTAGGCAAACAGCAAGTGCTGTAAATGAATCTCCCAGTCTTTCCCCTCTGCCTCTATAAAGGTCCGAAGCATCTGCTTCAGGGTACCGTTAAACCTCTCACATAATCCATTTGTCTGGGGATGGTAAGGGGTAGTGCGCCGGTGCTGTACACCGCATGCATCCCAGAGACAATGTAACAGTTCACTCATGAACTGCGACCCCTGATCGGTTAGGACCTCACTAGGGAAACCTCCCCTACAAAAAATGTTCAGCAAAGCTGCTGCCACTGTCTTGGCATCTATGGTGCCAAGCGCTACCGCCTCAGAGTACCGGGTGGCAAAATCCACCACCGTGAGGATATAGCGCTTCCCTGACCTGCTAGGAATCATAAGGGGTCCTTCAAGATCCATCGCTACTTTCTGGAAGGGTTCTCCAATTATTGGTAGGGGTTTCAGGGGTGCCTTCACACGGTCGCCTGCCTTACCCACTCGCTGGCAGGCATCACAAGAGCGGCAGAAATTGCCCACATCTCAAGATGCCCCTGGCCAGTAGTAACACTGTAATAACCGGGCTCGCATTCTGTTGACCCCCTGATGTCCCGCTAACGGAATAGAGTGAGCTACCCGTAACAGTTGCTGTCGGTACCCCTGGGGCACTACTAGCTGTCGCTTACCGGTCACCCCTCCTCTATCCCTGGGTTCCCTTCTTCTCTATACAGGAGTCCCTTATGCCATAGGCAGTGCTCAGTGCCTTCCCTTGCCTGAGATTCGGACGCCCGAAGTCTCACGCCGGCCAGGGTAGGGTCTGTCTTCACTGCCTCCCTAAACTGGGCTCCTAATTCTGGCCACCCCCCAGCAATCTGCTCCTGAGGAAGCTGTATGTGAACAGCGAAACGCGTTGAGCTTGAGAAGTTTAGTCTGCTGCAGCTGCCACGAAGTGAAGACGACCGAGCTCCACTGCTGATCCATTGCTGTCCGTCGCTATCCCCTTCAACCGGATGTCGTCACCCGCTCGTCGGAAGTGACGTCAGACGCCATACACCGGCGGTGAGGTTGGAGTTGCGGGAGGACGGGAGTAATCCTTTACACCCTGGATCGGTGTTTCAACTGTCTCACGATACCTTTACATGTACATATCATTGTACTTATTGTAAGTACATCTCTTATTCCATTTCTTTGCGATAAAATTTCCTTGCAATCTAGACCATTGTTCCGTTTTGTTTGTATATTTCATATATTTTACCTGGATCTGAGCAAAATGACATCTACAAGATTCGTGTTCTGAATTCTTCCTGAGCCAGAATATACCATCAGATGCGAGATTTAACCTCTTCAAATCCTGACTGAGTCAGACCACTGCCAGTTTATTTTACACTTGTTGTAAGTAGGAATTCCTATAGAGCCAAGACATCTACTAAGCTCCGATTGTATTGATATACTGCACTATTATTGTTTTTATTTTCTTTATTTTTATGATGTGTTCCTGATCTCATCGCTCCCTTCCCACCCCGAACCAAGACTGCATCTGTAGGGAATCTTTGCACATTTCCTGGAAGGTTGAGAAGTATCTTTTTAGGTTACACTTCATTATTATATTTTTTGGTTATTTATATGTTGTAAGTTACATCTGTTAATTGTGTGGGGAATTTTGGCGCCTATACAAATCACCTGGGTTCACCCCCCAGTCATGTCATTGTCCGGAGAATGGGGAAGGGTGACGGGGAACAGTAATTCAGTCTGTGGTTGCAACTGATCCTGGCTTACCTCCCCGGGCTCCTCTGCGCCCTCCGCTAACGTTGGTCCAAAGGCTGGGGGATTGGCGTCGCCGTCATTGCCGCTGTCTGGCTCCGGGTAACCGCCGCCACTGCAGCGGGCTTGGGCACTCGGTCATAGGTGCAGGTCATCGGTCCCAGATCGTTGCCAAGAAGAACATCGGCATCCAAACCGAGTAAAACCCCCACCTCCCGCACACCCTGGCCCTCCCCCAATCCAAAAAGATTCTGGCCACTTGCAGGAAATGTGGCTCTCCTTCGGCCACAGTGATCTGTATCCCAGGGCCTGGGATCAATTCCTCTGGCCGGACCATATCAGGTCGGACCATGGTCACTGCAGCTCCTGAATCCAGCATGCCGACTGCTTGCCGGTCACCGACTGTGACCGGGGTGAGATGTCTGCTCCGGCCGTCCATCTGCTGCAGGTCCGTGGTGAGATGTCCTCTGCTCCTGGCTGTAGGCACCGATGAAACCGGGACAGGCGTTGCATGGGACGTCTCGCTGGGCGTTGGTTCCATGACTGGTCCGGAGTCTGTGGTGGAAGCCACCCGCACGCGGGCTACCAGCTTCGCAGCTGGGGTGCTTTGCCCCTGATGGGGTCCGCCGGAACACAGGGGTTCTGGGCAATCTGGTCGGATGTGACCAGGGTGATTGCAGTTGTAGCACCGGCGCTCGTGCCGGAGCTCCCCCGCCTTCAGTGGACTGCTGCCCGCAGGCGGCCTCTGAGTCCATTGGGGGGTATTGGCAGACTTTCTGTCCGCCTTGGCTACTGCTTTGGCGGTCATCAGGGCTCGGCTGGCCACATAGTTGTCTGCAAGCCTCGCCGCCTCCTGGTAAGTCTTGGGCTTCTTGTCGTACACCCAAGCCCTCACCGCCGGCGGGCACTGCTGCATGAGCTGCTCCTGAAAAATGAGGTCCAGCAGGCGTTGGTAAGTCATAGCCCTCCACCCAGCGTATCCCGTACAAAGCCATGCGGGTCACGTAGGTAACATAGGACTCATGGGGCTGCCTCTCTTCCTGCCGGAATTTACCCCGGTAAGCTTCAGGGGTAAAACCGAAATGAAACAATAACAGTTCTTACAGGTGTTCATAGTCATCAGCATACTCATCTGGAAGCGCCATCACCGTCTGCTTAGCCAAGTCAGACAGTAAAGGGTCCAAAGTGCAACCCTATGCTGGGGAAGCACTTTGTACCGCCGACACTGTGTCTCAAAGTTCTTTAAAAAACTGTCGATCTGATCAGTACCTTCCACGAACTTGGTGAGACTGTGCTGATCCAGTTTGAGTTCATCTTTGTTGGGTTGGACAGGGGGGTAATAAGCGGGTCTGTTCACTGCCATAGTGATAAACTGCAGCCGCTCCTCCGGTGTCCCTCTGTCACCCCACGCAGTAATCAGTGCCAACATTTCAGGGGTGAACGGACTTGTAGCCGCAGCAACCAGTACCCCTCCTGTTGCACTGCTCCTGGGAGGTGCACTCGTTCCCTCCCTGGGATTCCGCTGCCCCAGCACTGGGTTCCTACCCTGATCTCCGGGTGGCTGTATAAGGGCAAGCTGAGCCGTATCCTGAGGCTCTGCAAGCCGGGCTTCATAGTCACCGATTGCGTCAACCATGTCTGCGACCTCCTGGTTCTCATAGGGCAGTCCATAATCACGGCACTTGTCCTTCAGCTGTGCTTGTGTCCTCATGTTGGATGAGCCTTCCGCCTCGCACATGGTTCACGGTCGCAGCAGTGAGGTGGTGTTACAACTTGTGTTAACTGTTGCACTACTGTGTGTTCAATATCTTTAGTCCCAGGAACTCGCAATTACGCTCGAGTTCCCACTATATGACAGAGTCCCGCAGAACACTGTAATATAGGTTCAGTTCAATCCCGCCGCTGCCACCAGTTAATTATAGAGCTTGTCACGGTATCTTATGACAAGGTATAATGAACACCAAATATCTGGGTTGAACTGAACGAGGCATAGATATAATAAAATATAATTTATTCCTTAAATAAGGTGAACACAGCAATATAGTACAATTAACAGACAAGAAGGTAACACTTACTTAGGGTTGGGGGATGGAGAAGTATCAGCTAGCAATTCTCCAGCAATCCGGTGACATTCCAGGTGGAATCAGAAGCACCACTAAAAACTGTAGGGTTGACACAGTTTATATACCTGTGTAACCCTATTCTTAACATTGAATACAGACTATTTGTGAACAATTATCTGTATCCAATCCCTAACGTGGAGACACAGATTAACCCATGCCCTCCAGCTAGTTAGCCCATGTGTACAGGGACTCTGAGTGTCTTATTTCTGTAGCCCCATAATTAAATCAGGGGCGACGATCAGACTACAAAATGAAGTACTGCACCGACACACTTTATTCGAGCAAATACCCAGTATGTACCTGGCAGATACCTGGAATGCGCCGCTCCTCACCTCTGACAAGCCCCGTTGCGTTTGCCTTCCCAGCCTGGGTTCATGCCTGGCTGACGGGCGGCTGATCTGTTAAATGATAATGATTAGGATTTAATAGGCTGCAATGCTTCGCGTGTCTACCAGATGGCATAAATTCATGAATTGTAATGCAGTATATATATATATACTGTGCAGTATTGCAGCCAGCGGGAATAAAATGCTTCAATCCCTGCCTGGAAAATACCTCAATGCACTCGGGCAGAAAACAGTCACAAACCTCAATACACCCGGGTATACCCGAATTCGTGGGACTAGCCTAGCTCGAATAAAGTGTGTCGCCAGTGTAGCTGGCAGGAGCTTCATTGTTTGTAGGTGTAGACATAACACTTACAAACCACTCCAGTTTGATGTTCCTCCGCCCTCAGGTAACAATTAGAGTGGCAGAGTCGTTTGACCAATACTTGGTTCCTAGACATTGGGTCGCCCCTCTGACCATCTGCTTCCCTTTGTGCAAAGGAAACTCTGCAGGATTTTATCCCTGCCTTGGGAAACAACATTAAAGGTGAAACATGGGAACAGGGAAACATACATTTTCAAGGTATAACAAGGTGCGAACCACATCCCTGGACAGCAGTCCAGTTAACCCCTTGTCTCCCTGGTGAGGTCAGGGGATGGCAATATGGGGTGCAACCCCTTTAATACCAGGCCACCCCCTTTCTCCCTCTACACCCAGCACCTATCGCACACCCGTGACCGGCGATTTAAGTACCTGTAAATTACCCATATACCACCTGCCTTTGGAACGGGCCATGTACGTCCAACAGCTGAAACCGGGGGTTGTCCTTTGGGAACACAATTGGGTGAAAGGCCGGGTCACGATCGGTGAGGTGATGTTTTATTGGCACAAGCACAACCACAAACGGAGCGCGGTGGCCGTCAACGCCTTGGCGCTCGTGAACGGCGGCAGGGGGGACATGGTGTGGAAATACGCCCGCCATCACGTCCACGGACTCAGCTGGAGCACGTTAAATGCCATGGTCAACAACATTATCATGGAACTGAGCCTGGTGTATTTGCCCACGCGGCTGGGTTGCTTTGCCATGTCCGTGCTAGGCCCCGCCATCGCCGCCGCCCTGCACGATTTCCAATTTCACACGCACAACGCCCGCCCGCTCACCAAGGCGTCGGCCGAGTCGGAGGACGAGGAGGCTGATGAGGACGCCGACGCCTTGGGCTTGTCCTTTTTGAAACAGTACCAACACAACGTCGAGCGCATTCTACAACTGCAAAAGATGTTGTATACGAATAAAGGATTGACGGCTTGCGAGGCCTACTTAGAAAAGGGCAAGGATGTGTTCCAAGCCATGAACGGCATAGATACACAATTAACAGCCGTCACCAGTCGACTCATAACAGCTACTGTCGTGGACGAACACACGGCCGCGTGTGCAGAGGCCTCGTGCATGACATCCTGTGAGGACCGAGCAGGCGCTGCCGCAGACGCCTCCTCCACCCCGCCCACCGAGGACCGAGCAGACGCAGACGCCTCCTCCGCCACATCGACAGCCGCCGCCACGTCAACATCCGCCGATGGGCCGCAGCAGCAGCAGCAGCAACCCACAGAGGATGCGTGCACGGCCAAAGCCGAGGAACACATAAAAAATATGAGAACACATACTGTACTGTATACATGATACTAAAGGGAAAAGAAGTGCAGTATTACAAACATATAACGTTGCGTCTTCTTCCGAATATAAAATCATCACATTTCTGTAAGTATTATTTATTTATCATTACTTTTGCTAGGCTTGCTCTTCTTTTCATACTGTTTTTATTTTTTATTTAATAATTTAATCTTAGTATTCATAATTTTGTCATTCTGTTGGTTGCCTTTATTGTGCAGTCTTGTGGATGCGTGGTCCGTTCTCTCTTTTAGCTTTCATACAGTAACTACTGTTTAACATTTCACATACAGTAATAGTTGGTTAAAATTAGTCAGTCCCCTAAAGAAGTTCCCACAGTCAGTCCCCACAATAATTTTCTCGGAGGGCGTCTCTTGTTCACATACACGCATGCGCCTAAATGTGATGACATGCATATACGTTTCAACAAGGTTCCAATGAGACATACAGTACAGTACGCGCATGCACCTAGCTGTCCACCAATTTTTCAGTATCTACTGTAGAAGCTACTCAGCCAATGATATTGCTGGACTACATTTTCTTGATTTGTGACTAAAATAATAGAACTAAATAACCAAAAGCAAAGCGATTGATAGAACGGACCGATCTGCAGTAACTAATCGCTTCACTGTGTGCATAATGCATTGATATTTTAAAAAACAGAATAAAATACGGCAGCTGTACTGTACCCTCACCATAGACTTTGCCAATTGGTTGACGCCGAGCCACTGCCACCAGTCCCGTGTTCTTGATTATACACATAGTTGACAGGTGACAGCAGGCCTGCTTCACCTGTAGTTCAGAGCTGATGAAGCTGGGAATCTTTCGGTACATGCAAGCTTGCTGGTATCTGTATGTGAAATCTTTCTCAGGCTGCAGGTATCCAGTCGGGGACAGATAGCAAGGGTTGCCGGTAACCAGGTTTTCACAGAAGGTCGGACCGTTATTGTAAGCCGGTGCTGGCGCTGTTCCATTGCTGGCCTGGGACTGACGAATCTTAGTTGGTTTTACCATGACCTTTCGCCATTTGAAGTCTCCATGATCAAATATACTGGAAAAATCTGGCACAACACACCAATACCCTCCTCTAACTCTGGATGCAGGAGCAATACGAAAAAAATACAGAGCGATACATAACTTTTTCCTTATTGCACGCTTCCACACACGAGCATCTGGTGGAAATTTGTAAAGGTCATAATTTTCGATAAAATATTGATAACTTTGACCAACTGTGGCAATATTATTACCTGCTGCATTAATTGCGGACATATTAAATAAGCGTACATTATGTCGGGCATTTTGCACACGGACTGCAGCGGTGTACTCATTGCAGGACAGGAGAAATCCAGTACAGTTATTTAAAAAGGACACTGTGCATTGAGTTTTTATTATGAAACGCCTAAATTGATACAGTATTGTAACTTCTTCAGTACCAAGGTCAATTCACAATAGACCACTGTGGTATTTTTAAACACCTGCAAGTAGACACATTACTGTAGCACATTAGAATTCATTAGAATTCATGAATATCTGCCACAAGGCGGATACGCAAAGAATTGCCCCCAATTAAATCCGAACCATTATAATTAAACAGATCAACCGCGGATCAGCCGCGGGTGCTGGGCAACGCGACTGCGGCATGAATGCGGCATGATGCGGCATGAATGCGGTGAAGCGCGTGGAATTTAGAAAATGCAAACGCTATGCCCCCGAGAAGTTTTAAAATAAAAGCTGCCGCAGCAGTATGAGTGGGACTGCATACAGGACAAAAGGCAGCCACATGTAATTAGCATTTCAAAGCAAAAGGCTCAAGTAATTTGATTGCCTGTGCAAACCAGTTAGTTTTGTGCACATGGCCAAGGGGAGGGGATTACAGGATATTTGCCATTGTTTCCTCCAGACGTATAGGAGCCTTGATGGCAGGAGGTCTGGGACTAGCTAAAAACAACCCTGTGTGTCAAAACTCATAAGCATGTTTTCCATTAGCAAGTTTTGAATTTATCCCTCCTATCAGTGAATGTGCAATCTCAATCCCTGCTGTAATTGGCTATCAGGCCCCTCAGTGTCTTAGGTTGGCAAACCAGCCTATATAAAAGCATGCAGTAAAGCAGATCTCTCTCTCTTTTTTGCCTGCCTGTTTTCCTGATGTGAAGACACGCTGCTGCTGGGCCTCTCACCTGTGCTTATGAGTGAAAGAGCTATTCACACAGAGAAGCATGGGGGAGGAAAGGCCTAGCCAGCAGGCTGGATTTCGGTCCAGGAGTCCAGAACCAGGGTTCTATCAAGGTAAGCCTTTGCTGAAGCAAGCACCTAGCAACTAGGAAAGGGCTAGATCTCATTCCCCAGACCCCAGTGTGTATATTCTCTGTTTTTTGTATTTCTATGTATTTCCGAGGTCTTGTCTGAATAAACCACAATTTATTTTACTGCCTGTTTTGCCCTGTGACTGATCCCTTAAATATAAAGGTGTATTTGGCCTGGTCTCCCGTGACAAATATGCAGTAGCCCATAGTACTTAATAGTAGAACAACATAAATTGTTTAAATTAAATGATATTGATTTATTTATTTATTTAGAAAAATGTTTTACCAGGAAGTAATACATTGAGAGATACCTCTCGTTTTCAAGTATGTCCTGGGCACAGAGTTATAAAAAATACATGGTCACAATAAAATATCAGGGTATATTGATGCCACTTTAGGTATTTTTTCTTAATGTGGAAGTAAATACAGGTTATAATCAGGTCTACTACACTAGAATTGGGACATGTTTGATTATGTTTATATTAGAGACTATGAATAAGAATTAGTAATAACAAAAAATGTACAGTACTTGATACTGTAGATTCAGCTCATTAGACACATGCAATACTTGCAAATAACTAATTGCCATAGTCAGTTTTCATGAAAATGTTCTTCTGAAAAAAAAAGAATGGTGAGTCAGGGAACTTCGGATTTATAATAAAGCTCATTTATTGTGCCAAATAATCGACGTTTCTCAAGTGCTATTTTTTTTCCCTGCCCTCATTTGGATTACCATCAGGTTTTTCCTGGACCAACAGCACCGGCAATTGTATCACTTATATTATCCTATTATTGTGTGCAGCATCTAGCTATTTTTGCTACTTCTGATAAAGACAGCCTCAACTGATATTCTTTTTAACTTAGATAAATTGTGTTCTTAAAGGTAGCATTTAAAAAAAAAATAGATATATTTAATTTACTTATATCTGGGGCGTCTTAATTTCTCCTTGAATTTGTCTATTTCCTGTTTTCTAGAAGCAAAATTAAATAAATGTTTCTTGTGTTACAGTGGAAACAACACTTGGAATAGGAAGCATGAAATATTATTTGCAAATGTTTTTACCTGCCTGTTTTTTTTTTTTAATACTACAGTAAGCAATATTTAACTTATTAAAATAAGAGTGTCAATGTTTCACCTTAGTGCTTTGAGGGACTATACTTATTTTATAAATTAAATTCTGTACTAGTAAATGTCTTAGCCCTTTGAATTATAACTACAAGCATCAATGATTTGCTTTAAATTGTTTAAGTGACCTTTCTTTGCCCTGCACAATTTGAATATTATATACTTAATGGTACTTGGTTACCAGTTTCATTTTTATTTATATTTGGTGATTCAGCTGGAACATGGATTTATTTGTTGATAAAAATCTATGTTTTTACTTTCTTATGTCAATTAAACATACCATTTATGGATAAAAATTGAATTGTATCAACATATTCTCAGAATATATTTTCCATAATATCATTAAAACAGCAAACAAAAGGTATACTGTACGCCTTTAAGGATTTAACTTTCTACTGCGTTATCACATGTAATAAATAAAAATGCAGTATACATGTATAATCACTGTACATTAAAAACAATGTTAAGTCAACAAAAGTCAGCCGACTAATAAAAAATATATAAATATGTATAAATGCAAAATAATATGTGGAACTAGGGGATTGTTGTGCAAAACTGATGTAAAGAGTCATGAAAGTAAAATTCCTCTCTTTACTACAATGTATCAGCTGTACTTTGCTCCATCGTTTGCTCACTGTGCACTAGATTCAATTTGGGAAGTGTTTGTAGAAGAAGTTATAGCTGAGTTTACTCAAGCAAATATAGTGGGATAGGTCAAATTCTGCATATCTTTGTGCTAAAGACAAAGGACTTACAGTAATTCAATATTGTCATTATCCATTAGAATTTGAACTGTATTAAATTAGACCCATAGTGTGCTATGTCTGAAGTGGCATACTCTTTTCAGGCAACCAAACTGAACAAAAGGACAGGACATAAACTAGATTAACAAGTTTACATAAAATGATTAATTGTGTGAAAAGCAAAGTTTCTTTTGCAATGAGGCATAGACCTTAATAAGTGATAAAATAATTGGAAATGCTTTCTACCAAAATTAGTACTCCTCTGTGACACTTATATGCTTATATATATATATATATATACATATATATATATATATATATATATATATATATATATATATATATATATATATTGTGGTTAATTTGGGGGTTTAATATGAGCTTGCAGGTGTCCTGTATGTTTTACAATTCTTGTTCAGCTGGTCTTAGCTGATTGGAAGGTGGCGCTTCCTATCTTGTTGAAGCTCACCCCCTCCCACATTTAAATGGTTAAAAGCTCACTCCATAGCATCTCCCACTCTCTGGGGAACTTGCTTGCTTGCAGTATGATTGTGACAAATCTAATGCAGAGTGCTTTTCCTGGTAATGTACAGGTTAATAAAAGCTTAAATCAAACTATGCAACTAATTTTGACAGATTTATTATAAATCATTTTCCTGGTAATACACAGGTTATTAAGAATTTATATTAGTGTTAGGGACCCTTGAGATGTGGTCTGCCGTGTACTGGCTCAGGGGCTTACAACACTTTGGCCAAAATGTTAAACTAAAAGACCATTTTATTTAATAGATATCTATACATATATATTTAGGCACTGTACTGTGTATAAGTTTCACTGGATGTGTACTGAGCTCTGTCTGTGTTTCATGTTCTGTCTCTGGTTCTAAATACCAAAATTAGTAAAGGATTATAAAAGCATTATTTCTAGTCAATACCTTGTATACTGTACATCTAAGACAATGGGGCCTAAGCACTAAGCGGCGGGGAAAAAAATCGCTGGGCTGTTTAAATTGCCAGTTTTGACAGGGTTGCTATCAACCCATAAAGCCCAGAATACCTGTGAAAGCAACATTTACAAAACTGTCGTGTAGCCAGCGACTTGATGATCGCATCCCTGAAAAGGGCTCACCCGGCAATTTCCCGACTCTCCCTGCGCAAATCTCGCCTGAAATTAATGTTTTTTAATATACATTTTATTACTAGTATAGATGAGTAGGGGGTCTTCGGAGCAGACCCGATATCAACGCCTGTATCTCATAGTTACATAGTTACATAGTAGATGAGGTTGAAAAAAGATATAGGTCCATCAAGTTCAACCTATGCTAAATTTAGATAACAGATACTTTATCCTATATCTATACTTACTTATTGATCCAGAGGAAGGCAAACAAAAAACCCATTAAGGGGAAAAATTAATTCCTTCCTGACTGCAAGAATTGGCAATCGGATTAATCCCTGGATCAATATCCTTCCCATGTATACTTATTTGGTATATCCCTGTACCTTTCCCATCTAAAAAGATGACCAACTTTTTCTTGAACAAATCTATTGTATCTGCCATCACAGTCTCCATGGGTAATGAATTCCACATTTTAACTGCCCTTACTGTAAAGAACCCTTTCCTTTGTTGCAGGTGAAATTTCATTTCCTCCAACCTTAAGGGATGGCCCCGAGTCCTAAGTACTGCCCGTGGGATGAATATTCTTTTGAAAGCTCCTTGTATTGTCCCCGAATATATATGTATATAGTTATCATCAGTGCTCAACAAATCACCAAAAAATCTACTCACCACACAAAAAAATCTACTCGCCACCTAGTACCAAACGTGTGCTGCTTGGGCCAATAGGAGCTCGCCACGATGTTAAATCCACTCGCCTGGGGCGAGCAAATGTATACGTTTGTCGAACACTGGTTATCATATCCCCCCTTAGACACCTCTTTTCTAATGTAAATAAATCTAATTTAGCTAGCCTCTCCTCATAAGTTAGATTGTCCATCCCCTTTATTAATGTGGTGGCTCTTCTCTGCACTCTCTCTAGTTCCATAATGTCTTTTCTTAGGATTGGTCCCCAAAATCGTACTCCATTTTCAAGGTGTGGTCTTACTAATGCTTTGTAAAGGGGCATAATTATGTTTACTTCCCTTCCATCCATTGCCCGTTTGATGCAAGATAAGATCTTGTTTGCTTTTGCAGCTACTGCATGACATTGGGCACTATTGCTAATCCTGCTGTCTACAAGCACTCCTAAATCCTTCTCCATCAAGGATTCCCCCAATATATCTCCATTTAATTTGTAAGTCACCTTTTTATTCTTGCATCCCAAATGCATAACCTTACATTTATCTGTATTAAACCTCATTTGCCATTTACCTGCCCACGTTTCCAGTGTCTCCAAGTCCTTCTGAAGAGAAATTACATCCTGCTCTGATTCTATTACCTTACACAATTTAGTATCATCAGCACAGATGGAGACTTTGCTCTCGATCCCAACCTCAAGGTCATTAATAAACAAGTTAAAAAGCAGGGGTCCCAGTACCGATCCTTGAGGTACTCCACTCACGACTTTAGCCCAACCTGAAAAAGTTCCATTTATGACAACCCTCTGTTGTCTGTCCTTTAACCAGTTTTCAATCCAGGTGCATATATTATTACTGAGTCCAATTTTCTTTATTTTCTACACCAACCTCTTGTGTGAAACCGTATCAAAAGCCTTTGCAAAATCTAAGTAGACCACATCAACTGCATTACCCTGGTCTAAATTCCTACTTACCTCCTCAAAGAAACAAATAAGGTTAGTTTGGCAAGATCTATCCTTCATAAATCATTGCTGACTATTACTAATAATTTTGTTTTCCTTTAGGTATTCCTGAATATTATCCCGTATTAAACCTTCGAGTAGTTTCCCTACTATTGAAGTCAGGCTTACAGGTCTGTAATTCCCCGGGCTTACAGGTCTGTAATTCCCCGGTGTTGGTTAATTGACTACCAGCAGTTAACACCACACTGCTGCATTAGAGGCACATTTCCTGAACAGGGATAAATCCCGTTACACACCCATTATGCAAACATGATCTAGTTTTGATGCCTTCTCAATTTTCAAAAGTAGTTTGCCTTCCTCAATCTCACCGATATTTGGTGGTTTATAGCTTATCCCTACAAATAGGTGATGTGATAGGTTACGTTAGTTCAAAAGGATGTGACGTTACTTTAAGGGATGATGTTACATCCTTTTGAACTAATATGACCTTTCACATGGTACAGCACCCAATGGGATTGTCTTCAATCCTGTTGGCTGTTTTTTCATGTGATATAGCCATGTGGTTTGAAGGATGTGACATACCTCCTTGGTGCCTTATCTAATTTTTTCCATACATCTACACTTATGTTGTGTGTTCTCTTGTTGTTACTATTATACATTTAGTAAATACTGTAGTATTAAATATACAGTATATTATTAATAATGATGTATACGTTGTAAAGGCATATCTGCAAACAATTCTACTAATATTATTATTAATGTAGTGGTTCACAACATTTAGGACTTCATTCATTATAAATAGTTTTATTGTATGCTTTCCTTATACTAGTAGAAAAAATATTCAAAATAAGTAATTCAGGACTTAAAATGTATGCTTACAATATATTAGTAAGTTATGTGATCAACTTGGTTCATTTAATCATTATGAAAATAGTAATCAGTTTAAATAAGTTGAAAAAAAAGACAACAGAAATGTAATCTTTGAAACATCAAGCTATGTTAAAGCTATGTTAAAAGTGCATTAATACTGCAAAAAATGGTAGGTTTGTCAACATTTTAACTGTTGGAAAAAATGTGTGATATGCCATGGGATATAGCATTATATTTTGCGATAAATATTGTATTGCTGATAAAGGAATGGTCCTAAATTGGCAAAAGAACATTGCAAGATTATCCCATGACATAAGATGGCAGTCCTGTTGGGAGGTAGAGAGGACTTACTAGGCTACAAGGAGTTGGATTGTTTACATACTTGTTTTTTGGTGTGATATCTGGTTGAGTTGTCTAGCTATATTTTTTGTCTGTCTGTGAGGGTCTTGTGTGTTTGATCTGATTCTTTCTGTACTTTGAAAGTTGTTGGCTTTTTGTCTGTGTCTTCATACTTGTTGTGTGATGGTGTTAAGCAATTTTTATTGGGAGAGTTTGGCAAATGAAGGGAACTGGAGTGAGTGGAGTGGAGTGACTGGTGGTAGTATGGGGAGTGGAGGGTGGCAGTTTGAGGAGATCAGGAGTGCAAGAAGTGTGAGGAGTGGTGGTGGACGTCAGCTTGAGGAACAGTAGAGTGGTGGGGAGAATATTAGATGGGTGGGACCAAGGTGAGGCAAGTGTTAGGCTAGGTTAGGAGGACTGGAGTGGGAGGGAAGAGGGAAGAGGTAGAGAAGTTAGAGGAGGAGTATGCAGGCAGACAGAGAGCAGCAAGCTCCAGTGAAGGCAACATTACAATCTTCACAAAACAAACATGGAACAGATGACAGGCAGCGGCAATGCAATTTGAAATTTGTGAATGATGGGAAACTGGTACTTGATGTGAAAAGTGTGCTGGTTCATGATCAGATTATTGGGATACTGTCCTCCCCGATATTTATTAAATCAAAAACTTGCCTGTGGTGGTGGATATCAGATGCTGTTAACAGTGTTCGTGTGTTCTCAAGAAATATAAAGCACTACAAAAAATCCACTGATTTGATTGTCGGTGATAAAAAAATCCAAAAAAGACGATTCATCCTTTTTTAAACTGATTCGCAGAAATCCGTGAACCAAAGGAACCAGCCAATTCGTGGCAAATCCAAATCCACACAAAAAGTTTGCCCATCTCTACTAATATTATTATTAATGTAGTGGTTCACAACAAGTTGATTGGACGGCGCTTCACTTTACAGATGGACAATGACCCAAAACATACTGCGAAAGCAACCCAGGAGTTTTTTAAGGCAAAGAAGTGGAATATTCTGCAATGGCCGAGTCAATCACCTGATCTCAACCCAATCGAGCTTGCATTTCACTTGCTGAAGACAAAACTTAAGGCAGAAAGACCCACAAACAAACAACAACTGAAGACAGCTGCAGTAAAGGCCTGGCAAAGCATTACAAAGGAGGAAACCCAGCAATTGGTGATGTCCACGCATTCCAGACTACATGCAGTCATTACCTGCAAAGGACTCTCGACAAAGTATTAAAAATGAACATTTTATTTATGATTGTGTTAATTTGTCCAATTACATTTGAGCCCCTGAAATAAGGGGACTGTGTATGAAAATGGTTGCAATTCCTAAACGTTTCATACGATATTTTTGTTCAACCCCTTGAATTAAAGCTGAAAGTGTGCACTCCTATTGCATCTCAGTTGTTTCATTTCAAATCCATTGTGGTGGTGTACAGTACCAAAATTATGAAAATGGTGTCATTGTCCAATTATTTCCGGACCTAACTGTATATATAACAAAATGTAACAGTGTGGATTCCATAGTGTAAATCGATAATGGTTTTAATATACACAAGGTAAAATCAGGCCACTCACAAAAATAGGTAGAACATGCACATTGGAACTAAGCAAGAAATTAATATGGATAATCTGCTGGTTTGTAGCTGGAATCTCATGGCTGGAGGCGTGTGACATGCTTCCGCTTCTAGATCCGGGTACCTCCGAGAATGTACGCTCACTCAATACCCATAACCTCATTCCTTTTCACATCACCCTACAATAACATAATTCATGGTATTGACCCTTGGTAATAATGGTCCTTGTCCTTTATTCAAAAATTACAAATAAATTAATATATTTTCTGTACCTCTAATTACAGCTCATGTATGCTTTTGTTTATGCACTATTTATACTGTTTAGCATGGAACTATTTCCCCTTTTTTAAAGGTACATAGTGAAATTACGTGATTTTATGAATTTAAATGTATGTATTTTATTGCATTAAGCAAAACCTTTTAACAGGTGTTCTGATATCAATGCTATGACGTGGCTGCATATTGTTATCCCCCCTCCCCTTGTCCGTATACAACAAACATTTCAACACTTACAATGACAGTAATTTCCCAGAATCTATTGCTTCGGTGGAAGCACTGTATGCTAGGTGATAATAATTGAAAGGCAGGGTTGCAGAACTGTCTAAGACATGTGAATTTGCTCACAAGTGATATTCTTTATTGGCTATATGCTAACGTGGAGGTTTTTTGTTGCCTTTTTCACCCACCATAACTTAAAATGTAGATAGATAGATAGATAGATAGATAGATAGATAGATAGATAGATAGATAGATAGATAGATAGATAGATAGATAGATAGATTTTTTTTATTGACAACATAATTTTTTTTAATCACAAAATTTAATATTCTAGAATATAAAATGTTCTAAGGATGTGAGGCTTTCTTAAATCAAATATTGCAGAAGATTGAAAAAAATTACTCAGATTCCAGTTTGTGGTGAAACTGATTGGTACAGTATACATGTTTTTAAACATATATCCAACAAGCCTCACCGGCGCTCTGGAGATTAAACCTGTCCCCACTACACAATGGAATTGGAATGTGGCCAATACCTATGAATGAAAAATTATTTATTATTTATACTGCCTTGTCTACAACTAGAATATGCCTAAGTTTCTTGTCCTCATTCTTTGTCAAATGTACATGTTAAATTATATGAATCTTAAGTAAATAGATCACAAAATTAATATTGCAATTAATAAATTTAAATATCCTATTGCACTTATCATGTGCATCTTTAAAAAGAAGCAAGTAGATGGTTTCATTAACCCAACTGGCAATAGCACATCTACCGGAAGCGTTAAGAGAGTTAAGAGTAAGAGAACAATAGTAACTTAAGAAAACATAGTTTGCTATAATTTTTTGCTCATTGAAAAGCATCTCCTTTTTAATCATGACTGAATAAAACTTATATTTTTAAAGATATTCTTTTTTTGCCATTTGCCTCTCTCTAAAATTCCAAATCATCTCTGCAGTTAATGCACTTGGGACAGGGAGCCCTCCAGAAGTGGTCAATTCTAAGAAATGCATCTTAATGTCAGATTGTGTGACTGGGGGATTCCTGAGTCAATGGATGTGACAGAGTAGTGGATATGGTGGAATCCCATGCATTGGAAGGAACACTGATTATCCTGGGTCTCTATAAATGGTAGCAGAGACTGTCACTTTCCACAATTAGGACCCAGGTATGCATATCTGAAAATAAACATTAAGAAGAGCTATATACTGTATATCAGGAGATGTAGAAACAAAAGTGCGCTCAGCACTAACCGTGAGTAAATTAAACTAATATAAGTGAAGAGTATTGTTATAAATACTCAAAGGTGTAGTGAAGGAGCATTAATTAAATATAAACTGAGTAAATAGTTGAGCTCCAAACATGAAAATATGCAGCTGGTTAAAAATGGCTCCAGGCGTTAAGGTACTACTGTAATAGGAAAACAAAATCAGCGCAAAATTGACATGTAAAAAAATTTCGTGAATAAATTGAAACATACTGTATAATAAAATAAAAAAATGCACAAATAAAAACATAATAGCCAAACAATTATGTACTGTAGCTCAATGATACATTGTTACCAGAGACCCGTAGTCATGAAGGGGTTAATCCTGGTCTTGGATAGAAATCAGCCAAGTGTTAAGTGGGGTGGCTTGAATGTCTAGGTCTGAGTGCGCAAAGAAGCTGGTAGGGAATACACCCGCTTCCGGTTGTGAGGTTGAAGATCATCCCGTATTCAAAGAGAGGAGAAGCCGTCTCCACTACATGTGACACACACTCCTGGCCTCTGCAGCAGATGTCCACGGCATGGCAAAGAAAGCCGGTAGGGGATGCACCCGCTCCTGGCAGTAGAAGTAAACACCTCCCACAGACACTCCACACCTCTATTGGCTAAGCAAATGCAGGTGTAGCTGAACACAGACTTGCCCCTATCGTCACAGCAAAACCGTCACAGGTGCTCAATAGTAGCGGTACCGCTTCAGCGATTAAAATTAAGCACAATTTGAAATAGAATATAGAGCATTCAAATGAATTAAGCTTGATAGCAATGGCCAAATTACAACTACTCACTTCAAAAAAAGTAGACACCAATAGTTTTCTGATGACCAGAAGTGATCATAATAAACAATGGCTCCAAAACATACCCTTGGGACAATTCCTTAGGCTAAGGTGTAATTGTAATCGGAATGAGGACTTTGAAAAATGAGCTTGTGAGCTTCACAATAAATTTATAGTTAGAGGCTACCAATTGGATTTAGTAACCAATGCTTGGCATCGTGCTAGAGCCAGGGATAGAGACCAATTATTGAGCACCAAGATCAGACCCATTTCTGATCCCCAAATTCCAGAATCACTAGATGTTCCCTGATAATGTGTATTTTATAGGGGGTACTCCATATTGATTTATAAAGTTGCTTTGTAATAATCTAGCCATTCTGTTGTTCACCATCTAGCCCCTATATGTTGGATGAATGCCAAGTATGTGTTCAGAAGGCAGTTCCTGTAAAAGCAGGAAGTCTGGACACATACGCAATGTCACATTGTACTATCTCAGCATTTTAGTGTCTCAAGTCTCGAGTCAGAATTTATGACTTCATTCAAAGACAGATTAGTGTGACTTTTAGATAAGGAGTTAATGTTAGAAAATGGGAAGTAAGTTTTCTGCACGTATACTCGCTCGCTTGCTTAGCTATATAACCCTTGATGTAACCAAGAATAAACTAGGGTGAAGTATTTGACAAAGCTGTGTCTGACTCAAATTACTTTCTCCTCCGAGCTGCTCGTATTCTTTTCCAGTACAGCACCTTAGGAGTGGTATAGGCCTCTCGAGAGGGTCTTCAGAGTTGAAGGGGACGGTTCCTACTTATGCTGAAGTAGAGGACAAATTTACATTCCCTTTATTACCAAATATAATTGTAAAGGCAATACAATCAAACAGATCATCCAAAAACATTGGAAAATTTTAGGAAGTGACCCTGTATTAGGATCTAGACTACCAAGTAAACCACATTATTTAGGAAACCTCTACTAATTTCAAAAGCTCTCTTGCTCCAAGTGATATAGGACCAACATACCATGGGCTCCAACATCTACATGGTTACCCGCAAAACCTTTGGACAACTTCACATGTGGCATATGCCTTGCATGCAAATATTTACATACAAATCAGAAACCTTTTACTTGTACTGGGAAATCCACACAGTATGATATTACAGATCGCATAACCTGTACCACCATTCATGTCATCTACCTCCTCGAATGCCCCTGTGGTCTCCTCTATGTGGGAAGGACCAAGAGACAGTTGAGGAGGTGCATTTTAGAGCATGTACGTAATATTAGGATTGGCTTTGAGAAGCACAGCATATCCAGACATTTAACATTCCATTATGGATGTAATCCCTCACTTTTATAATACAGGGGCATTCAAACTGTTCCTGTGGATAGGATGGGAGGTGATAAGATCAAAACACTTTAAAAACAAGAAATGTTTTGTATTTTTCAGTAAAACACCATGATACCTCTTGGATTAAATAAAGATATTGATATTATCTCCCTCTATTAAACATCTATCTGTCGCTGGTGCTCTCTCCCTCCTTTGTTATTGTCCACACTATATTCGATTCTCTGACCTACCAGTACTGTTTATCCACTTCTTCCCAATCAGGGGGTATATGCTGGTTATATATATTGTATAACTATAACTGTACAAATACAGGATTTTGATATTAAGGATAATCTCCACTAGACATCTACAACTGTATATCAATACTGAATGAAAATGTATTAATTTATGTTTTCTATTTGCATCTTCAATTCCAACCTTCAATATAGAACTATGGGAACTTTAGCTAAAGGAATGTTATTTAGGATTTTAGCAACATTGTATAGCTCTGCATTGCAACACATTTTTGGAAAGGGAGGATTGTGTTAATCCACCTTCTGGTTAATATATTTGCATATTCAACCACCTTTCCGCCACAACCAATAAGGTGTGTTTGTACTTCAAACACACACATACCTGTCCTAGGTAATTGTGTTTGAAGGTTAGGTTTAAATAGCACACTCTCTGCATTCACACTCATCCCTGATGAAGTAGCACCTGCTACGAAACGCGTTAGAAGGAATAGACTGTGTGCTACTTTATTGAACATATCGAGCTTAATTCATTTGAATGCTCTATATTCTATTTCGAATGTTGCTTAATTTTAATCGCTGAAGCTGTACCACACATATTGAGCACCTGTGCTGCCTTTGCTGTGCTGATGGGGGCAGGTCTGTGTTCAGGTGCAACTGCATTTGCCCAGCCAATGGAGGTGTGTTGTGTCTGTGCGAGGCATTGACTTCTACTGCCGGGAGCGGGTGCATTACCTACCGGATCTGGCTTTCTTTGCCATGCCTTGGACATCTGCAGCAGAGACCCAGAGTGTATGTCACATCCTACATCATTGTTTGGCTATTATGTTTTTATTTGTGCATTTTTTATTTTAATATATGTTTAAATTTATTCCCAAATTTTTTTACATGTCAATTTTGCGCTGGTTTTGTTTATCAATATATACCAGGAGACATTTATTAAAAAGCATTATGGGGAGGGGGAGGTTAGCCTCCCATATTATGAATAATTATTATAGGAAATTGTTGCCCTTAGTCTTCTGAGGGCCTGGCAATAACAAACTCTACTCAGATCCATAAAGCTCAGTTTACTCAGGGTTCATAAAATGTGATGTTACCTAAAACAGTAAAGGCTGAGATCAATGTGCTTAATGGGTTTCCATGCAAAAAAACAATAGCCTGAATGCATCTTATCAGCATAGACTTAAAGCCACTTTATTTGAATGCAACATTAATTTATCTGCCAATAACATGACATTAAATATGTTTTGCTCTCGCTCTCTCTCTCGCTCTCTCGCTCTCTCGCTCTCTCGCTCTCTCGCTCTCTCGCTCTCTCTCTCTCTCTCTCATCTCTGTAGCAAAACTCACATTTCAAGATCTTTGTTGGAGTAACACCACCTCTAGGTAAGACTTAACTAACAATGTTATGTTCCTTCGTGAACCTTTACGGCATTAGTGTATGTGCTCTTATGGGGAGCAACTCTTTTGCATCTCATTTTAACAATGTTTTTTTCTCTGGGAGAAAACATGATTTAGATTGCATTTTTAGCCTTTGAAAATATTATTTTCACATTATGTCACTTAATGGAGTTTGTGAATCTAGACCTACAAATTCAGTAGGGATTAGTTGTGGAAAGATTGACAAAATGCTTGTGTTAGTGTTTATTCTATTTTCTTTTGCTTACTGCAATACTATGTACATTTTAACTATAGCGATATTATTCTTTATCTCATGTTATTAACATTTTAAAAAAAACTACAGTGCATTCTGGATTGTACACTGTTCTTTAAAATAGCAATTAAATCATTATTTATTGCCATAGAAATTACTGAAATACATTTACTGTGGTCTTTTTCAGGAACAGGAAATATTAGAATAACAAGACACAAATAGAAAATGTTCTCAACATTTAACATTTCTAAAATAGTACTGTACTTGCACATTAGTTACATAATGACAGTTCTAATACTTTCATTATGACTCACCTAAAATTGAAGCTGCTAGTTATTGGAGAGAAAATGTACTGCATGAATATTAAGAAACACTGCAGAAAAAATACCTGATGAGGGATCTGAGAAATCCTTACAATCTTAGTCCAGAATGTTACAGGTACAAATAAAAAAAAACAATAAAAATAAATAAAGGTACAGTATTTATATATATATATATATATATATATATATATTGTGTTATGTTTTTTTATTTAATGTTTTTGTTAAACTAGAAATGTTTTGCTATGATTAGTAACTGGCAAAGGAAAATGTTCTACATACTACAGCATAGACACCCAAGTGATTCGGACGGCACTTAAACCCACATATGAATACTGTGAAATACCATTTGTGCTCACCAATTAATGTGGTAATCACTTAAATTCCAGTGCTCACAAAATAGTGAAAATATAGAAAATAACAAATAGCAAAAATGTAAGGTAATGGATATTATCTCAACCTGTGATGGGAATGGTTCAGTTTCCCTTTAGAATGCAGAGTTGTCCAGGACTCAGAGGGAGTGTAATTATCCAGATCACCCCAAAAAAAGAGAGGGACAAATATAGTGTACTATTGTCGTACAATCTTGGTAGCGTTACAAGCGGATTCGTGTTATAGCGGATCGCGCTATAATGGGGTTGAGCTGTATATCTACTCACTGTACAGTATATAATGGACACATAAATAGTGTTGGGCGCCTGAGGACGTCTAGTGCCCTGGAGGTGATGTTACGCTCCGCTTATCGGTCTCTAGAGTCTTTCCCCACTTTGGCTTGTTATTCTCCGGTTCTGCGTCTTGCGTCACTTCTGGTCGGATCTACAGTACGTCCTTTCCAGACTTACAGATCAGTGAGAGGGAGAACATCTTGGATCGGCGGGTCCTCCTGGCACAACCTCTCAGCGTTACAGCACCTTTGCATTGGATCTACGCATTTCGCTGAGCTTGTCGGTTTCGTCAGGACAGCAACACTTTCATCAAATTGCAAGTTAAGAAAGCTTCACAGACACAGTAAGACTTACTGTTTAATAAACATGTGTCAATGAATTTCAGTGAAGCCCTTATCAAGTGAAAATACAGCATGCTATAATACGGTATAAACTATACAACTACTTAAACTTTAAATGGATAGTCCCTTCAAGGACCAACATGTACAAGTAGGCGTTACATGGTTAGAGATTAAATTTGGATGTTTGCTGTATTTTGATTTGCCAAAATCTAACACTTGTAGCACTGTACAAGTATTTATAAAAAAAATGTTAAGTTAGCTTGTATATGTCACGGTTGTGCTCGCCACAAACTGGGGCCGGACCGCGTGGCTGTGGCTGGGTTATGAAATCACAAACCTTAGACCGCGCAGACTGGTCCGGAGTGCAAAGTTCATAGTCAAACAGGCCAGGTTCAGGACTGGAGAAAACAGCATAGTCGGTGGACGAGCCAGGGTCAGGAATGGAGACATCAGGGGAATCGCTATCCAAGCGTAGTTTCGGCAACAGGAGGTCAAGTAGGTCCCGCTTCAGCGTAATAGCTGCAGGGCGGGAGCTGGTTCTTTGCGAGTGGCGATCGCGGCCCATGGTACCAGCCTCAGCACGGAGAAGGCTGACTGGAGAGGGCACACCGCCAGGCAGCACAAGTAAACCAGTGCTTCAGCACAGACGTGCAAGCTGGCCTCTGCAAAGGGAGAGAGAGAAGCAGGCCAAGGGGTCCAAACAGCAACCTCTGCTAAGGGTAGAAGCTGCAGGTTGCGGCCTCCAGGGAGATAGCACAGCAGGTCTCCGGGGTGCTAGGACACAGGCTTCAGCATAGTAGCTGTTGAAGGATACTGGAACACAGGAACGAAAGCAATGAGCTGGAACACATCAACAGCGAAGTCACAAGGGAAAACAGGAACTAACTCTGGAACACAATACACAGAGATTAGTACTTAGAGATAACAAGCCAGGGGCTTGTGGCAGAACACGGGTTACATCCAAGAAGGATTATGCTCAGCAGAGAGGGATTGTGGGAATGCAATATTTAAAGGCCAGTGGGCCAATCCCCAGAGGAGGGTGTGAGGGCACTGCTCCAATGACTGAGTACAAGGCTAGGTTGCAGTGATAGCCCTCCAAGCTGCTGTTGATTGCAAAGAGGGAATTAGTGAGAACAACAGCATCCTGCAAGGCTACGAGAAAAGCCAGGAGTGGATTCCTGACAGTACCCCCCCTTCAGGTGAGACCTCCGGACGAACATGACCACTCATAGAGTTGGGGGACCTGGAATTGTTCCTGAACTCTCTAGGATTTGGGGTAGAGTCGTGGTCCAGAGACTCGTGGGCCCTACTTTACATACTCCCACCCCCCCGGGGAGAACTGCAGCCAGACAGGACCATCCATGGGTCTCGGTGACATTGAGTTGTTCCTAAAGTGCTTTAGACGGAAAGGGGATCTGTAAACGAGCAGTTCATTGGCGAGTACTGTTCTAGGATATGAGAGTGGTGGCACAGACATTTTTGGTACGAGGCTAGCCATGCGAAATTACTTGAAAAACCAGAGCTTGGGAGAAGGAGGGGTTTCCAAAATAGAATCGGCAGAGGGACCCCAGCTGGGTGCGTGATCCCTAGTAATCATACCAGAGTGCGGGCGAAGAGGCACCGATAATTGATCGGGTATAACAGGGAGACCCTCCAGACAGGCAAAGTTTTTGTTGACATCTGCACATAGGAATTTGAGAGGGTCTTCTCCTCCAGAGGTTTCCTGGGTAGTGGTCAGCGAGGGAATAGGGTGGGTGGGTGCATTGCCAGGTATTGGTATAGTAGATGACAAGGCGATCAGTAAACCAGGCTTAGGGACTGAAATCTTGTGGTGCGAACTGAGTATTTCCAACACATAGGAAACAGGCACAACAGAAGGTTCCGAGAGGGATAACCATGGGTTCGCTGAGGCAGAGGAGCACTCAGTAGTGGATCTCCCAAATACTGTAGAACGCTCACAGAGAGACAGTATAGTCTGCGTTCTCCACTTCCCAGAGTCCAAGCCAGAGACAATAGGGAGAGAAACCCCATAGTTAAAGTCATACTGAGGTACTTCAGGGGTCACAGAATGGTCAGTGAAAAGAAACTGCCCTCTCGCACAAGGAATTTGGGGCGCGGCAAGAGTTACTTCAGATATGGCACCAGGGTCCGGGGAAGGTATACAGATACTTGCAGAGATTTGAAAAACCGCATGGGGCGGCCTGCGTGCTGCAATGAACTCCAAGGGCATCGTACTTGCCATAGGAGTGGGAATAGGCTCTGGAGCTTTAATATCTGGAACTTGTGAACCAGGCAGTGCAGGGGAAGCAGAGGGAGGGTAGCTAGTGGCTGAAGCTGGAGGCTCAGAATCTGTAACAAGGACGTCCGGCACTGCAGGGACACTGGTAGGAGGAGAACTAGTGTCTGGAACCAGTGCCTGAGAATCAGTGATGGGCACTGGAGGAGTAATGGTAGGAGTTAGAGAGTCAAAAAGCGGTAAGTTGGAACCGGGGAAACTCTTAATAGCAGAAACCTTAGAAGAAAGAAGAGTCTTATCCAAAACTGCAAGGGTCCTAACAGGGGTACTTGTCATGACAAAATCAGAAATAGGTATGTTTACTAGTGCGAAAATTCTGAAGACGGAACTGCTAGTCAGTAGTGTGGGTGCCTGGGTTAGACTAGTGAGAAAATCAGATATAGTGGTAAGTGACTTAAAATCAATCACGGAAGTTCTAGGTTTGCTGGACATGTGTGAGGAGGTACCCTTTAACACAGGAGTTTTAATTTTAGCCCCGAGTAGCCCAACGGTTGCTGGAGCACATTTAGATGCAGTGCTAATGGACTGAGGTTTAGCAAGGGAAGGAAAACAAAATAGCTCAGATTTAAACACCTGAATTTGTAATGTAGACAGGGTGGTCTCTGACTGTACTAAGGGGGTGACCTCAGATACGCTGATCTCTGGAGGGGTTGCTTGGGCAGAGGCATCAGGGGGACCAAAAGCAAGGACGGCCTCTATGGAAAGAGATTCCAAATCTGAAGGAAGAATTTTACCTCTCTGAGTAGCGGGACTGACAAGGAAAAATTCAGAGAGGGGGGAAACTGTGTACTGACTACTAGCTAGCACATATGAAAAAGCATCACTTTTGAGTGGGAGCAGTGTGTCAGCAAAAATTCCTGGGAACTCAAAAACTTGAGCCTCAGGAAGGGCATAAAGACCACTGTTCACTTTTAACCCTAGGGTTTGAGAAGAGGAGAACACAGACAGTACAAGGGGGGCCACCACAACTGTGCTGGTCTCTGAAGTGGGTACTTGGGAAGGAGTGTCTGGGAAATCAGAAACGACTACAGATTCCATGACAAGGGGACTATGCGCTGAAGCAGGTTCTCAGCTCTCTGAGTGACAGACTAGGTCAGTGCAATACCTGGGAGTGAGGATTCTGCGAACAGGCTTAGGGAAAAACCTGGTTCCTGAATACATTTAACTGGAATCAGTATTTTAGCAGAAGTTTCAGGGGACACGACAGCGGAAACTTGAGCTGAAGCAGGGGGATTATAGCAAAGAATATCCAAGAACTCCGCAACCTTAGGGGAGTCATTCAGTGCAACCTCTGCTGTCAGACTTGGGGATTCATTCTTTGATGCTAGAAAGGACGCATTAGCTTGGGGCAGCAAGGATTTACAGGGGTTAATGCAGATTGTACCTGAGAGTCAAAAAGAGGGAGATTTGCCTCTGAAATTGGGGACACAAGGGGTTCCTCCTCTGGGGGCCAAGGGTGTGTACTTGGCAGGGGATTACCAAAGGAGGCTCATAGGACTGACCCACAGGGGTAAATACAGGAAAAACTTCAAGGGTTAACTCAGGCTGTGCCTGAGAATCGGGAAAAGAGAAGCTAGCCTCCGAAAGTGGGGTCATAGGGGTTCAGCCTCTGACCCTAGGAACCTAACATTAGTCTGCGGTATACAAGGGTTAACAATGGGGACCTCACAGAGCAGACTAGCAGGGGTTAAAACAGAAATAACCTCGGGGACAGAGCTTAGAAATTCTGAGTTAGAAAGAGAGGGCAAACAGTGTTCATTCTCTGGTGCTAAGAGTAACACACTGACCTGGGGAATGCAGGGATTTACAGTGGGTAGCTCATAGGCCTGACTAGCAGGGGTTAAGACAGGAATAACCTCAAGGGCAGGAGTTAGGGATTCCGAGTTAGAAATTGAGGGTAGAAGGGGTTCATTCTCAGACACTAGAGCCATAGATTTGGCTTGGGAAATACATGTATACTCCACGGGAACCTCACAGGGCTGATTGGCAGGAGTTAACATAGACATATCCTTGGGGTCTAAGTAACGGGAGGTGCAATCAGGGCTAGAGACCGTGGCAGCTTCTACCAAAGGGGGCAGTGATAGTGGGACAGTTTGGTCTTTTTTTTTTAGAGGAAGGTACCCCCACAGGTTTAACAACAGGACAGACAGAAAAGGGTTTGTGAATAGTCTGTGCGTAGGCAGCAAGAAGACGTTCACGCTCACTTATGTTCCTGTCAAATTCCAGGAATAATTTAAGGGTGGTGTCTATGGCCTCAGCCGGTAACCCAAAATCCGCAGTTTCCAGACCCGGAGTAGACATAAGAAGTAGTAGTTGGGATTACTGGGCTTGTAACATCTTCTTTACCTCTCTACATTCCTGAGACTTAGTAAGTATTTCTTTACGAGTCAGTCTTTCTGCAGGGGTTAACCCTTCATACATACTAGCAAGATTAGGCAAAGGCAGTCTTTCAAACAGATACTGTTTTTCAAACAGGGACTGGTCTGCAGCCTGGGACATAGGTACATTTACACATTTACCAACCCCCACCACGGTACAGTACGGTTTTGTGGGGCCGAGCATACTGTCACGTTTGTGCTCGCCACAAACCAGGGCCGGACCGCGTGGCTGAGACTGTGTTATGAAATCACCAACCTTAGACCACGCAGACTGATCCGGAGTGCGAAGTTCATAGTCAAAAGAGGCCAGGTTCAGGACTGGAGAAAACAGCATAGTCGGTGGACGAGCCAGGGTCAGGATTGGAGACATCAGGGGAATCGTTATCAAGCGTAGTTTCGGCAACAGGAGGTCAAGTAGGCCCCGTTTCAGCGTAATAGCTGCAGGGCGGGAGCGGGTTCTGTGCGAGTGGTGACCATGGCCCATGGTACCAGCCTCAGCAAGGAGAAGGCTGACCGGAGAGGGCACACCGCCAGGCAGCACTGGTTTCAAGCTGGCCTCTGCAAAGGGAGAGAGAGCAGCAGGCCAAGGGGTCCAAACAGCAACCTCTGCTAAGGGTAGAAGCAGCAGGTTGCGGCCTCCAGGGAGATAGCACACAGCAGGTCTCCGGGGTGCTAGGACACAGGCTTCAGCGAAGTAGCTGCTGAAGGATACTGGAACACAGGAACGAAAGCAATGAGCTGGAACACACCAACAGCGAAGTCACAAGGGAAACAGGAACTAACTCTGGAACACAATACACAGAGTTTAGTACTTAAATATAACAAGCCAGGGGCTTGTGGCAGAACACGGGTAACATCCAAGAAGGATTATGCTCGGCAGGGAGGGATTGTGGGGGGAATGCAGTATTTAAAGGCCAGTGGGCCAATCTCTGGAGGAGGGTGTGAGGGCACTGCTCCAATGACTGAGTACAAGGCTAGGTTGCAGTGATAGCCCACACAGCTGCTGTTGATTGCAAAGAGGGAATTAGTGAGAACAACCGCACCCTGCAAGGCTACGAGAAAAGCCAGGAGTGGATTCCTGACAGTATACATGTGAAGCTGCAGTTTTGGATGACTTTGATTCCCTCTGGTTACTCCTTTTTTTGCAATTTCAATTCTGTCTTTAAAAAAAGTTTGCACAGGCAAAGGGGCTTATTCTATTAGCTTCGAAATGTGACTTAATAGGTCTAAAGAGCACTTTACTTGCAAATTTGCATGTTTTGCTATTCTGTAAGCCATTATCACATGTCCAAATCGCCCGTAAACATCTTTTTTAGATGCGTTGTAACTCTTGCTCTGTCAATCCAATCGGTTGGGCAAAAAAAATGTGAAACATGCGTTTTTGCCAACAACTGTTATTCTCGTATCTCATATCTAGTTTGTGGCTGAAATGCTCGCTTTTTTTTACTACACCATTTAAAAGGTTGCAAGATAGGCTCAATATATGTGCAATGATATGCCAACAAATAAAACATGGGAATTCAGATTTGCTTAACATGCAGTTAGTAGTAAAAGAGCTCTAGTCAAATATTCTGGTTACATTTATACAATAATGCTGTACTTAATAATTAATCATGTACCTTCCCAATCGTGTAATGTATTCTTATATTACTAAGGTAACCTTATCTATTGTTACAGTTTACTGCTCAAACTGCTGTGAATATTGGCAACAAATTATCACAAATAGGAAAGGGTTACAGAGATCTTGCACTGCTGGGGAGGTGTGCTAAAACCTGCTATAGAAATTAAAGGATGATCAGTATAATAAAATGCATTAGGAATGACATTAAGAGTTTAATGTTAAAATAATAAACAAACTAGTATGTTTTATCTAATACTGTACTACAGAACTGATTTATTTTAAAAACACACACACACATGTTAGATATTGCTTGGATTGCTCATTTAAATCCCAGATTGGCTCATTTAAAGCACCCCAAGTAAACACTTCCTAATTGTGAAATGGTGGTGGTGGAATGTGATAGACTTGAAGAGGCGTAGCCAGATGGTGATAGTGAGAAGAGAGAAGAGACAGAAGTGAGAGAAAAGAGAGGGAGGAGAGGGAAAAGAGGCTTCACAGGGTGGTGCTGATGGTGAACTGACCACGGTTTTAGTGGCACAAACCACCTTGGAAAGCTTGACTGAGCAGGAGATAATTACTAGATACAGATTGAGTTCAGCAGCAAGCTCTATGCAGAGTTAAGCGATGATTTAGAGTCCTTGACTGCCAGAGTTCATGCATTCCCAGGCCTTGTTAAGTTGCTGAGCTCATTACATTTTCTTGCTTCTGAATCTTTTCAGACAACTGTGAGCACAGTAGGTAGGGTTTCGCAGTCAAAATTTCTGTGGGCTTTTAGCCACTTTCTACAGTATGTGCACTGAATCGACACACAAGGAATTATATCCATTTTCCTAGTGAACAGACAGGGAAGCAGGAACTCAGGACTGGCTTTTATATCTTAGCCGGGATTCCCAATGTGATGGTTGTAAAAGATTGCACACATGTTGCGCTGACCCCGCCACGTGAAAGGGAGAAGGCGTTTCTTGAATGCAAACACTATTACTCCCTTAAAGTGCAAGTTATATATGATGCGAACATGAGAATTCCGAATGTGGTAGCCAAATAACCTGGTTCCAATCATGATTCCTATATACTGCGTCAATCATCAGTCTTCTGTGCAATTGAGTTGGGGAGATATGACACAGGAATGCTTTTAGGTGAGTACATTGAATATGAATTAGAGAAAGACATGACCATCCGTGTCCTCCGTGGGCATCAACAGCACAATAAAAAAATTGACAGGCATGGTGGCACTACCATGCCCTGTGGGCATGAGCTTGCCACTATACCAGGCAACATGCATTCTGCCAATCTTCAAAACAAGCCTCTAATAAAAAAAAAACACATTCAATTTTAATCTTAAAATGCCACACCAAAAAATTAACTGGCATGGTGACACTCCCATGCCCTGTGGACATGAGCTGCCACTATGCCAGGCAACATGCATCCTGCCAATCTTCAAAACAATAGAAAAAATGGATAGTAATCCCACAGCCAGTGCTCAAGGGCTGCTTGTACAATAGAATTTTAAATCCTTATTTTAAATGAGGGTATATAACCCACCAGACAAAAAATGGCACATCATAAATAACTCTGTCTAAAAGCAAAGCAGACCAGTATGCAGGCTAGAGGGAGGGGTAAAAACTGAGGTATTACCAAGAGCTGTCAACCTGCCCAATAAAGAGAAACCCGCCTCACTCCAAAGTAACCCCTAAGCCCACTACCCCCACGATACCTACTGTCACGCTGTGACCGAGAGTCAGTGTGCTTGTAGGCTCCTGCAATGAATTCACTGATGAAAGCGAAGACGGCCATGGTTTGTCTGCAAGCTGAAGCGTGCTTCCAGCTATAGTAGATCGTATGGAAAGAATAAAAAAAGCAGTGAACAGCAAAAATGTTACAAACGCAGCTAAATAAAAAAGGCTTGTTTTAATGAAAAAACGGACAAAAACTTTACATCACCAAGCACACTTTGGCATGTTTCATCCCATATGGGACTTTGTCAAAGAGTAAAAATCTTCAAAACAAGCCACTAATAATAAACAAATTCAATTTTAATCTTACTAATGCCACACAAAACTTTGACTGGAATGGTGGCACTCCCATGCCCTGTGGGCATGAGCTGTCACTATACCAGGCACATGCATCCTGCCAATCTTCAAAACAAGCAACTACAGTAATAAAAAACAAATTCAATTTTAATCTTAAAAATGCCACCCAAAAATTTGACTGGCATGGTGGCACTCCCATGCCCAGTGGGCATGAGCTGCCACTATGCCAGGCAACAACATGCATCCTGCCAATCTTAAAAACAAGCCACAATTAAAAGACACATTCAATTTTAATCTTAAAAATTTCATAAAAAATGACTGGCATGGTTACACTTCCATGCCCTCAAAACTTGCATAAAATAAAACCAACATTGTAATCACAGAAAATAAAAAGGACAAAAAAACATTGAATGGCATGGTGGCACACCCATGCCCAGTGGACATGAGATGCCACTATGCCATGCAATGGGGAACCTAAAAAAAAATACAACATTAAAAAAACAAAAAACATCTTTTTCTTAATTTTTGATGTCTTCACCCACCGAATCTGACTACAAAAGCAACAACAGCAACAGCAAATCCTCGTCCATTACGCAATGATCCTCCACAGCCACGGTCCACAGGTAAAAAAAAAATCTTAAAAGGAAAAGAAGCTGAGCCTTTCTGATTGGCTGGCTTCACTCCCTTTTGATGATGTCACCTTAAAAAAGGCACATGGTTATCCCAGCTAATCAGAGGCGTGGGAACCATTTCATCTCAAATGTGACATCACAGGTCTATAAAAGCCTGTGTAGTCTCATTTGACGCCACAGAGCTGATGGAGCAACACCTCCCTATTGGAATAACAGATGAAGAAGAAGATAAAGAACAGATGAAGAAGAAGATAAAGAAGAGCCACAAGTGGATTACAAGTACAGATGAAGATAAAGAAGACGCCAAAATTGATAACAAAATAAAGTTACAGAAAAGAAAGAAAAGACAAAGATATTTTTGGTAAATTTTTTGCCTGGTACAGCTAAACCCCGTTATAACGCGGTCCTCGGGGTCCACCCCGAGACCACCGCGTTACTAACGGGGTCGCGCTAATTTTAAAAAAAAATGGCCGCCGCATCAGTGTTTTTACCCGCGGTCCCGGCTTCCCCCTGCCACCGCGTGACAGGAGATGGGAGGGGGGATTCCCCTCCGGTTCCGGCTCCCCCTGCCACCGCGTGACAGGAGATGGGAGGGGGGATTCCCCTCCGGTCCGGCTCCCCCTGCCACCGCGTGACAGGAGATGGGAGGGGGGATTCCCCTCCGGTCCGGCTCCCCCTGCCACCGCGTGACAGGAGATGGGAGGGGGGATTCCCCTCCGGTTCCGGCTCCCCCTGCCACCGCGTGACAGGAGATGGGAGGGGGGATTCCCCTCCGGTCCGGCTCCCCCTGCCACCGCGTGACAGGAGATGGGAGGGGGGATTCCCCTCCGGTCCGGCTCCCCCCGCCGCAGCACAGGGCCCTCGCGCCACAATACAGGGCCCCCAAGCTCTATGCAGAGTTAAGCGATGATTTAGAGTCCTTGACTGCCAGAGTTCATGCATTCCCAGGCCTTGTTAAGTTGCTGAGCTCATTACATTTTCTTGCTTCTGAATCTTTTCAGACAACTGTGAGCACAGTAGGTAGGGTTTCGCAGTCAAAATTTCTGTGGGCTTTTAGCCACTTTCTACAGTATGTGCACTGAATCGACACACAAGGAATTATATCCATTTTCCTAGTGAACAGACAGGGAAGCAGGAACTCAGGACTGGCTTTTATATCTTAGCCGGGATTCCCAATGTGATGGTTGTAAAAGATTGCACACATGTTGCGCTGACCCCGCCACGTGAAAGGGAGAAGGCGTTTCTTGAATGCAAACACTATTACTCCCTTAAAGTGCAAGTTATATATGATGCGAACATGAGAATTCCGAATGTGGTAGCCAAATAACCTGGTTCCAATCATGATTCCTATATACTGCGTCAATCATCAGTCTTCTGTGCAATTGAGTTGGGGAGATATGACACAGGAATGCTTTTAGGTGAGTACATTGAATATGAATTAGAGAAAGACATGACCATCCGTGTCCTCCGTGGGCATCAACAGCACAATAAAAAAATTGACAGGCATGGTGGCACTACCATGCCCTGTGGGCATGAGCTTGCCACTATACCAGGCAACATGCATTCTGCCAATCTTCAAAACAAGCCTCTAATAAAAAAAAAACACATTCAATTTTAATCTTAAAATGCCACACCAAAAAATTAACTGGCATGGTGACACTCCCATGCCCTGTGGACATGAGCTGCCACTATGCCAGGCAACATGCATCCTGCCAATCTTCAAAACAATAGAAAAAATGGATAGTAATCCCACAGCCAGTGCTCAAGGGCTGCTTGTACAATAGAATTTTAAATCCTTATTTTAAATGAGGGTATATAACCCACCAGACAAAAAATGGCACATCATAAATAACTCTGTCTAAAAGCAAAGCAGACCAGTATGCAGGCTAGAGGGAGGGGTAAAAACTGAGGTATTACCAAGAGCTGTCAACCTGCCCAATAAAGAGAAACCCGCCTCACTCCAAAGTAACCCCTAAGCCCACTACCCCCACGATACCTACTGTCACGCTGTGACCGAGAGTCAGTGTGCTTGTAGGCTCCTGCAATGAATTCACTGATGAAAGCGAAGACGGCCATGGTTTGTCTGCAAGCTGAAGCGTGCTTCCAGCTATAGTAGATCGTATGGAAAGAATAAAAAAAGCAGTGAACAGCAAAAATGTTACAAACGCAGCTAAATAAAAAAGGCTTGTTTTAATGAAAAAACGGACAAAAACTTTACATCACCAAGCACACTTTGGCATGTTTCATCCCATATGGGACTTTGTCAAAGAGTAAAAATCTTCAAAACAAGCCACTAATAATAAACAAATTCAATTTTAATCTTACTAATGCCACACAAAACTTTGACTGGAATGGTGGCACTCCCATGCCCTGTGGGCATGAGCTGTCACTATACCAGGCACATGCATCCTGCCAATCTTCAAAACAAGCAACTACAGTAATAAAAAACAAATTCAATTTTAATCTTAAAAATGCCACCCAAAAATTTGACTGGCATGGTGGCACTCCCATGCCCAGTGGGCATGAGCTGCCACTATGCCAGGCAACAACATGCATCCTGCCAATCTTAAAAACAAGCCACAATTAAAAGACACATTCAATTTTAATCTTAAAAATTTCATAAAAAATGACTGGCATGGTTACACTTCCATGCCCTCAAAACTTGCATAAAATAAAACCAACATTGTAATCACAGAAAATAAAAAGGACAAAAAAACATTGAATGGCATGGTGGCACACCCATGCCCAGTGGACATGAGATGCCACTATGCCATGCAATGGGGAACCTAAAAAAAAATACAACATTAAAAAAACAAAAAACATCTTTTTCTTAATTTTTGATGTCTTCACCCACCGAATCTGACTACAAAAGCAACAACAGCAACAGCAAATCCTCGTCCATTACGCAATGATCCTCCACAGCCACGGTCCACAGGTAAAAAAAAAATCTTAAAAGGAAAAGAAGCTGAGCCTTTCTGATTGGCTGGCTTCACTCCCTTTTGATGATGTCACCTTAAAAAAGGCACATGATTATCCCAGCTAATCAGAGGCGTGGGAACCATTTCATCTCAAATGTGACATCACAGGTCTATAAAAGCCTGTGTAGTCTCATTTGACGCCACAGAGCTGATGGAGCAACACCTCCCTATTGGAATAACAGATGAAGAAGAAGATAAAGAACAGATGAAGAAGAAGATAAAGAAGAGCCACAAGTGGATTACAAGTACAGATGAAGATAAAGAAGACGCCAAAATTGATAACAAAATAAAGTTACAGAAAAGAAAGAAAAGACAAAGATATTTTTGGTAAATTTTTTGCCTGGTACAGCTAAACCCCGTTATAACGCGGTCCTCGGGGTCCACCCCGAGACCACCGCGTTACTAACGGGGTCGCGCTAATTTAAAAAAAAAATGGCCGCCGCATCAGTGTTTTTACCCGCGGTCCCGGCTTCCCCCTGCCACCGCGTGACAGGAGATGGGAGGGGGGATTCCCCTCCGGTTCCGGCTCCCCCTGCCACCGCGTGACAGGAGATGGGAGGGGGGATTCCCCTCCGGTCCGGCTCCCCCTGCCACCGCGTGACAGGAGATGGGAGGGGGGATTCCCCTCCGGTCCGGCTCCCCCTGCCACCGCGTGACAGGAGATGGGAGGGGGGATTCCCCTCCGGTTCCGGCTCCCCCTGCCACCGCGTGACAGGAGATGGGAGGGGGGATTCCCCTCCGGTCCGGCTCCCCCTGCCACCGCGTGACAGGAGATGGGAGGGGGGATTCCCCTCCGGTCCGGCTCCCCCCGCCGCAGCACAGGGCCCTCGCGCCACAATACAGGGCCCCCTGGCCCTGCCGTAGCGCAGGGTCGTCCTGCCCTCCCCCCCCCATGCCCCCCCGCGCTGCACCGGGCCATCCCACCAGCCCCCGCAGCATCGGGGGCCCCCGCAGCAGCCATCATCCCCCTCCACCGCAGCACCACCCCCACCCTGCAGCCACATGCCTCAAAAATCATCCCCAAGGTAAGGTAAGGCTGATTTATGTATAAGTGTAGTGTGTGTGTGTGTGTGTGTGTGTGTGTGTGTGTGTGTGTGTGTGTGTGTGTGTCAGTGTGAGCAGTGTGTGTGCAGTGTGCAATGAGCAGTGTGTCAGTGTGTCAGTGTGTCAGTGTGTGCAGTGTGAGCAATGAGCAGTGTGTCAGTGTGTGCAGTGTGAGCAATGAGCAGTGTGTGTCAGTGTGAGCAGTGTGTGTGCAGTGTGAGCAATGAGCAGTGTGTCAGTGTGTGCAGTGTGAGCAATGAGCAGTGTGTGTGCAGTGTGCAGTGTGTGTCAGTGTGTGTGCAGTGTGAGCAGTGTGTCAGTGTGTGCAGTGTGAGCAATGAGCAGTGTGTGTCAGTGTGAGCAGTGTGTGTGCAGTGTGAGCAATGAGCAGTGTGTCAGTGTGTGCAGTGTGAGCAATGAGCAGTGTGTGTGCAGTGTGAGCAATGAGCAGTGTGTGTGTAGTGTGCAGTGTAGTGTGCAGTGTGTGTGCAGTGTGTGTGCAGTGTGTCAGTGTGTGCAATGAGCAGTGTGTTTGCAGTGTGCAGTGTGTGTGTAGTGTGTCAGTGTGTGCAGTGTGAGCAGTGTGCAGTGTGTGTGCAGTGTGTCAGTGTGTGCAGTGTGCAGTGTGTGTGCAGTGTGTCAGTGTGTGTGCAGTGTGAGCAATGAGCAGTGTGTGTGCAGTGAGTGTGTGCAGTGTGTGCAGTGTGTGCAGTGTGTGCAGTGTGCAAAAAAAAAAAAAATTTTTTTTAAAATTTAAAAAAATTACTTTTTTTTTTTTTTTTTTTAAACGGGAGCCATGGGAAAACCGCGTTATAACCGAATCGCGGTATAGCGAGGCGCGTTATAACGGGGTTTAGCTGTATTTTTAATTTTAAAATTGAATCTGTTTCTTATTAGTGGCTTGTTTTGAAGATTGTCAGGATGCATGTTGCCTGTGTAGTGGAAGCTCGTGCCCACCGGGTATGGGAATGCCACCATGCCAGTCAAATTTTTTGGTGCAATTTTTAAGATTAAAATTGAATGTGTGTTTTAATTGTGGCTTGTTTTTAAGATTGGGAGGATGCATGTTGTTGCCTGGCATAGTGGCAGCTAATGTCCACCGGGCATGAGAGTGCCGCCACGCCAGTTACTTTTTTGGTGGCATTTGTAAGATTAAAATTGGAGGTGTTTTTTATTAGTGGCTTGTTTTGAAGATTGTCAGGATGCATGTTGCCTGGCTTAGTGGCAGCTCATTCCCACAGGGCATGGGAGTGCCACCATGCAAGCCAATTTTTTTTATTGTACTGTTGTTGTTGATGTCCACGGAGGACAAGGTCGGTCATGAGGATGAGGACATCCTTCATCCTGGCAAGGGTAAGTGCCAGTTTATTTTACTTTATGCTGCTGATTTACTGTATGTTTTCTTTTAAATTGGCAAATGCACTATTTCCAAATCTGGATAATAGTAATTTTGCCCATTACTATACTGTATGTGTTAGGGGGTTGTTGGGGGTACAGGGGATGGGTTGTGTATTGGTAAAGTAGGTATTTTGATGTTTATTGGGGGAAAAGGGATTGAGTGAAGAGGGTAGTTGCCACAGGGTGGTTAGTCAGGCATGTGTGTGTAATGGGAGGGTTTAACCCTTTCATTACCATAGCGGTTACTACTGCTAAGGTAAGGAAGGGGTTAACCCCTCCCAATACTGACCCAATAGAGGCCTAACCAACTATTCTGGGGCTATTACAGTACCCCCTTCACACCCCCTCTGCCCCTAAAATACCTGGTAGTCTGCCTTAATCCCTTCATGGCCTTAGTGGTTAGCCGCTATGGTAATGAAGCTACTTACATTTTATTTGTATTAATAGTGTGCGTGAACAGGGGGTCTCCTGAGATGAACAAAGTTGATTTCAGCCTCAGGGACCCACTACTTACCGAGATACAAGCTCCGGTATGGGGTGCTGGTATCCCCCTAGATTTTAACATGGCAGGGATACCGGCACACCATACCGAGGCCTTTAACTTGGGAAGTAGGGGGTCCCTGAGATTGAAAAAAACTTTGTTCAGCTCCGGAGAACCTTTGCTCACGCACACTTGGAATAAAAATAAAATGTAAGCAGCTTCATCACCTTAGCATCTATCTGCTAAGGTAATGATTTTTTATTTTGTGGGATGGGTTGGGGGGGAGTTTGATACTAGTTTGCTCTGAGCTGAACACAGTTGATTTAAGCCTCGGGGATCCCCTACTTCCCAAGGTACAGACCCTCTTATGGGGTGCCGGTATCTCCTTCTATGTAAAAATCCCTCGGTCACGTAACCCACAGGATTTTTACATGGCGGGGTTACCGGCACCCCATAACAGGGCCTGTATCTTTGGAAGTAGGGATAATTGAGGCTGAAATCAATGCGGTTCAGCTGCGGAGACCCCCTGCTACATTACTGTAATGTTTAAAATTAAATAAAACCCATGCGATCGCCTGTCAGAGGTGAGCAGTTAGAGTGACTGATTCAGCCTATGTCTTACTGCGTGTCTCTTACAGACAAGTAGACCCCGGTAGGATGAACACAACAGGGACCCCTGCTGTGTTTTTCTGATGGGCCATTATGTCTGCAGCGGACAATCTCGCACCACCACACTGCATAACGCAGGATTTAACCAGGTGCATGTTCGAATAACGGCCACTGCATCTGTATACAGTAGGTATTTCACTGTATTTTTTTGGTAATATTGGATTTAGCCTTTGAGTTTCTTTGTTTTTTGTTATATACATTTAGCCACACCCGGTAGCACTCCAATTGACACACACACACACACACACACACACACATATATATGTGTGTGTGTGTGTGTCAATTGGAGTGCTACCGGGTGTGGCTATCTATATATATATATATATATATATATATATATAGAGAGAGAGAGAGAGAGAGAGAGAGAGAGAGAGAGAGACGAGAGAGAGAGAGAGAGAGAGAGAGAGAGGAGAGAGAAGAGAGAGAGAGAGAGAGAGAGAGAGAGAGAGAGAGAGAGAGAGAGAGAGAGAGAGAGAGAGAGAGAGAGAGAGAGAGAGAGAGAGAGAGAGAGAGAGAGAGAGAGAGAGAGAGAGAGAGAGAGAGAGAGAGAGAGAGAGAGAGAGAAAATATCATAGGGCAGTATGTCAAAACAATCAGGACTTAGGTGGTAAGATATGCAATTACCGTTTGTCAGCAATTTAAAGCCTTTAATCCACAGTGGGACTCAGGAACTCTGCTACTGATGAACTTCAATTTCGTCTTAGATTTCTTAGACTGCACACGATTATTCAAACAATTTTCACAGCTTCATCATCATTCTGCTGCTGGAAGGTGTCTTGTCACGGAATGGATCTCGCAGGGGGGGTAGGGGGGGAGAGGGAGAGGGGAGGAGAGTAATATAGGAGAAAAGGAATATAGTGTAAAACCTTTAATAAAATTCCTATCTAAAAACAACAGTTGGTATCCCACTCACATGTGTTGAATCGGATCAGAGCAGTTGAGAGTTTAAACTGAGTCTCTCACACTCATAGCACAGAAACGCCGGTCCACTGCACGGCTTGTATGCCAGAGTCCTTCCGCATCACGTGTGTCGGCTCCAACTCTCGCGAGAGTTCGTCTTCCACAGTCCTTCTGTCACGGCTTCTGCTCCGGTGCCGGGGGTTTCTCTGCAGTGGGTCTCTGTCTGCTCCACCAATGCGCATGCCCTACGCGTTTCTCCACTTGGGCTTCGTCAGGGGCTACTAACCTTAACCTCTCCCTACCTGGGTATTTATATCTACCTCTCATGATTGATTGGCTTATGTCAGAATTGGTTGAATGATACCCTAATCAGTCAATTTCGTCATGGCACCTAATATTCAAGGACACATTGCATAAACATTAAACATAAATTAGTACAACTTTAAACATTAATATAGAGATTCCCAAAATTTCATAGTTAATACATTCTGCCATAATGGACTTGTTTAATTAGATATAACTAACCAATTAATGATGATTTGTCAATTAATTTGCCCACTGTTATGGAATACTTATATTGGGCACTTAATAGTATCTTTATTGCATAGAGAGGATAACATTATTAGACTAGTTGGATTTAATAGATTATTTAAAGGAACAAATAATATCTAATCCGGATTATCATATTGTATAATACAGATTTATTTTATTTAAATTGGAAAAAGGGGGGGATGATAAATGTTCAAATGAGAACATTATAATAATAGGCTACCTATTGTGTTCAATTCAATCAATTGACAGATTAACGACAGATTTGGTTAAGGGTTACTCGCACCTTAAATCACTAATACTTAACATTATTCACAACTCTTATAAGAAGAGAATTAATAGACTCTATATAAGCAGTATATTATCTTATATAGCTCAGGGAACAACAGAGACTGGATATATAATACCTGATTGTATATTGGACGGTATACTACCACAAGAGAGGAATATATAGTTACCAGCCATTCTATTAAATTTGCCAAAATGATCTAACAGTGTTAATTAATAATAAAGAAAGAAGTGCATTGTTATACAAAATAAAAAACTAATTACAATGTATTATCTTGTTATAAAGACTAAATAATTTGTGATAACATCCCAATTATAGAATTTATTAAATAGAATATTTAAGAAGACAACTCGTGATTTAAATTGAGTACAAATAAAATGATAAATATATTAGTTGAGTGCCCAAAAATCAATGATACCTATTTATAATAGATCAACATTAGTAAATACTCTGATAACTCCACATGTCAGATTCACTAAACCACATAAGGAGACACAAATTCACATCTAATTCTATGATCACAGTACATTTTAGATACTTAATAGAAACCCTTATACAGTTAATAATTGCAGAAACAGTATACACATGATTATTATTCACACTTAGCCAGAAATTACTTCAAATTTCATTACTTACAAGTTACAATTTATTGCATAGATTCCCTAACATCTCATTACAATTATCTTAACCGAGAGGGAGTGGATGAAAACGTAATGTATTCAAAGGGATATATAGAGAAGGAATTGTATTTGGTTATATTGGTTTTATATACCCCTATTCTCATTCAATATCTCCATATACCTCTAAGTAATTACAGTATAGGACTACTTGGAGTACTTTAAGTATAGGACTACATGGACGCCAATAGAATTCTAAACACATATATCTTGGGATAGTACCATTGGTAATCGTAGCAATATATTAATAATGATCGCGGTCACAGTTAATTTTACAGGAGTGGTGTTGGGACATATATTGGAATTCTATACGTTTTCAATCACTATTAACCTGTAGAGGGCTTGATGACAAAAAAAGTGCTAACACAAGATACTCATTACATGATACAAGAACTTCATTAATAACATCACTTTGTATACATAGGGGAACATGTTTTAATACATATAACAGATAACCGATGATATACAATGATACACAACTATAGAGAAGGTTGTATTGAAATAATAATGTTACAATTATTCCCTCAGAAAAGATCCCAGGTCGATATCGATATTCATACCCTGTGGTATTAGTGTTTTAAGCGTATAAATCCAGAAGGTTTCTTGTCTGGAAATGTTGATGACCTGATTCCCACCTCTCCAATTTGGATGGATTTTATCAATACCGAAAAATTTTAGACCATTTGGGTTCTGATCATGATGTTCTTTAAAGTGTTTTGACACACTATGTTGTAGAAAACCCTTCTCTATGTTCTTTATATGTTCTGCTATTCTTAATTTCAGTTTGCGTGTGGTTCTTCCTATGTATTGTTTGTTACATGGACATTTTAACATGTATATTACATAACTCGAGTTGCAGTCAATAAAATCTTTTATTTCATGTTCCTCTTGTGTTATTTCTGATTTAATTTTTTTGAATGATTTCTGTGCACTCTGATTTAATTTACATCCTCTACATGTCAAGCATTTCTAGAATATCAATGTAAAGGGGGGTTAAGGCTGCACACCACAATATAAACAAATACATACAGTTTACCGGTGCTGCTGGTTCAAGGAAGTACCTGCCAGGAATTTCCAAAGTACACTGAGGAAAAAGGAGAGAGATCCAGCGCTACACGGATTTCAGGATAATGAATTGATTGTGCCACACGACGTTTCGACCAACAGGTCTTTTTCAAGTGACAAGGCATACTCAAATGAGGGTCTACCTCGTATATATACCCTCCAACATTAATCAAACAAGTGAAAAAACAAGTGAAAACAGTTACATAATCACCCCAGCTGCTCCCAGTCCGCTTCCCCTGATCAGTGCTATCTCCATGCATAGCCATAACAGTCCATGAGAGTTCATTTCCGGTTCCTGTGTCCATTTCCGGTCTGTGCGTTCCAGTGACGTCACGGGACTCTTCTGCGCATGCCCATGCGTTCCAGCATCGTCATCGTCGCCCCGTCGATCTACAGTGACGTCAGTCTTCTTGCCTGAGTAGTTTATCCTTCCCTCTTGCTGCTGTGGGGGCTGTGTGTTCGCTCTATGAGCTGTAAGCCTTCCATCCTTCTGCTTCTCGATGTGGGAGGTGCTCCTGCGTCCTGTTTCTTCACTGTGAGATCTCTGGAATCTTGTAGTCCTTAATGTGTCCTGAAAATTTCTTTCCCTCTTTTCCTGCAATAAATATCCTTTAGTATGTGATCAGGGGTAGCTGTATATAGTGTGCTCCAGTGTCAATTTAAAATGTGCAAAATAAACATTTATTAAAAGTTTATGGAATGCTTATCAATCTATTTAGTCCTTACTCACTTAAAAGGCTTCTCACCAACAGCAGCCATGCCATATAAGAAACATATAAGAAACAGTTTTATCTCCTATCAAGAAAACAGTTGTAAGATATGTAGTCATTTAGCCCTTTAGGATAAACTGTGTCCAACGTGTATGTCCAGAATGTCTCTCGTTGTAATAAAAGTGTATCTACATCGAATCCTGTGGACTTTCTTTGTATTAGTTCTACCCCCATTACACGAAGGGATGAGACTGGGTGGTTGTGGTCTGTACAGTGGTCAATAAAAACCGCATTCTCCGATTTATTATTTATCCTGCTCTTATGCTCAATAAATCTGGTTTTTAGACTCCTTTTTGTTTTACCCACATATAAAAGCCCACAGGGACATTTAATGATATAGATGACTTGTGTGGTAGTGCAGGTGATACGCTTATTGATTTTAAATTTTGCACCACTTCTTGGATGACAAAATACATTGCCTGTCATTAAACTGTTGCATACCGAACAATTAAAACACTTGTAGCAGCCTGCTTTTGGGTTACTTAAAAAATGTGTACTCACATAGTGCTCTTTTTTATCTGCTTTAATGAGAATATCCTTGATATTCTCTCCTCTTTTGTAGGCAAATCTCGGTGTTTCTTTACAAATGTTTCCTAATATCTGATCTGTTTGAAGAATTTTCCAATGTTTTTGCATGGTTTGTCTAATAAATTTACTTGCAGTGGTGTATTTGCTGACAAAGGTTATTTTATCCTCTTTAGCTATTGGCCTAGTCACCATTAGTGGTTCCTTTTCCAAAGATTTTTCCACTTTGGATGCTTTATGCCCCCTTTCAGTAAATCTGGTTTTTATATCTGCTATGGTTCTAGCTAGATGTGTAGGCCTGTCGACAATTTTTCCCGCTCTGATTTTTTGCGAATAAGGTAACATCCTTTTTAACGGGTCTGGATGAAAACTAGACCCATGCAATGTAGCATTTCTATCCGTAAGTTTACGGAAAAGGTCTGTGTGTACCTCATGTCCATCATATGTAATCATTACATCTAAATATGATATTTCAGATTTGCTCCAATTCTTAGTAAATCTAATTGGCGTAGGTATTTCTGCCAAGTATGTGAAGAACTCAATAAGTTCATTTTCTGTTCCCTCCCAGATAAAAAAGAGGTCGTCTATATAGCGACAATAGAAGAGTATTTTACCAAAGAATTGTGTGTCATAGATGTATTTTTCTTCAAAATGTGCCATGTATAAGTTAGCATAGGATGGTGCTACATTGCTCCCCATGGCGGTACCTGTGGTCTGCAAATAAAAATTGTTCTCAAACTTAAAGTAATTTTTGTGCAAGATAAAGTGTAACAATAGCATGATGTAATCAGTTGGTGGTCCTTTTTGGTGACTTAATTCTAATTTTTCCCTAACCACTTCTAAACCTTCTGAATGAGGGATGACCGTATAGAGACTAGTGACATCCATGGTCACTAGAAATACTTCTCTATCTTTAAAATCAATTGATCTTATTTTATTTAAAAAATCAAATGTGTCTTTTATATACGATCTACCCTCTCTTACTAATGGTTGTAAAAAAGTGTCTACAAACATTGACAATGGCTGGTTGATAGAACTTGTGGCAGATATGATCGGTCTACCTGGGGGATTATGCAGACTTTTATGTATCTTTGGTAGTAGATACAGCACTGGTCGGCGTGGGTGCTCCATTGTTAAGAATTCTACCTCCTTTTCTGTTAGCCATGTATTACCCAAACCCAATTGTAAGATTTGTTTTATTTCTTCTTGGTATGGGTTTGTGGGATCATGTGTTAATTTCACATAGCAGTTTGTGTCTGCTAATTGTCTGTTGGCTTCTGCCCTATACTGTTCATAATTTTGGAGAACGAGGGCCTCTCCCTTGTCTGCTCTTTTTAGGATGATCTTGGGGTTATCGGCTAAATGTTTTAAACATTGCTTTTGATTGATGTTAAGGTTGTATTGTATGCGATGTTTTTTCTTAAAATATGTGTTTATATCATGTTTTACCAAATTCATGTATGCTTGTACTGCTGAATTCTTAACAGGAGGTACAAACGTAGATTTTAATTTACATACCGTTTCTTCAGTCAAATTTTGTGTGGCTACTGATGGCTGCTGCTGTTGCATGGCCGGTCCCCTGTTGAGAAAAAAAGATTTAAGGTTTAGTTTTCTCTCCATCTTAAAAAGCTCCACCTCTAAATCAAATCTGTTTGCTATAGTGGTGGGTACAAATGAGGGTCCTCTAGACAAAACCTCCAATTCTGTGTTGGACAGTGAGTAATCAGAGAGATTGATAACAAGACTATGCACACTACTTATTGCCGGGGTCTCAAGACGGGCGGTGTCCGCTGGTATTCGTCTCCCCTCCTTGTCTTTTTTCTTTTGCCTTTTTCCCCGTTCCTCTCCCTCCTCCTAAAAAAGAAGCGGAGTTGGAGGGTCCTGGTGTCTGTCCCCGTGCCTCATCAGCAGTTTCTTATATGGCATGGCATACTAAAGGATATTTATTGCAGGAAAAGAGGGAAAGAAATTTTCAGGACACATTAAGGACTACAAGATTCCAGAGATCTCACAGTGAAGAAACAGGACGCAGGAGCACCTCCCACATCGAGACGCAGAAGGATGGAAGGCTTACAGCTCATAGAGCGAACACACAGCCCCAGCCCACACAGCAGCAAGAGGGAAGGATAAACTACTCAGGCAAGAAGACTGACGTCACTGTAGATCGACGGGGCGACGATGACGATGCTGGAACGCATGGGCATGCGCAGAAGAGTCCCGTGATGTCACTGGAACGCACAGACCGGAAATGGACACAGGAACCGGAAATGAACTCTCATGGACTGTTATGGCTATGCATGGAGATAGCACTGATCAGGGGAAGCGGACTGGGAGCAGCTGGGGTGATTATGTAACTGTTTTCACTTGTTTTTTCACTTGTTTGATTAATGTTGGAGGGTATATATACGAGGTAGACCCTCATTTGAGTATGCCTTGTCACTTGAAAAAGACCTGTTGGTCGAAACGTCGTGTGGCACAATAAATTCATTATCCTGAAATCCGTGTAGCGCTGGATCTCTCTCCTTTTTCCTCAGTGTACTTTGGAAATTCCTGGCAGGTACTTCCTTGAACCAGCAGCACCGGTAAACTGTATGTATTTGTTTATATTGTGGTGTGCAGCCTTAACCCCCCTTTACATTGATACTCTGTTCCTGTCATTAGGCTAGCACCCTGGAAATCCCTAGGGATTAATTTAAGGTACTTTACAGATCAATTATTTCTGTGTACCATTGTAATTTTATATGTATATTTTGGAGACGTTGAATTTTCTCCCAGTACATTCCAGTTTCACCGTAGTGTTAGACTGGTTCAAGTGTAAGGCTCTACTTTATGGAAGGCCTAGCCAATCTATCTCTTGGACTTACAAACAAAGCAGAAATCAAAACCTTTAACGAGGAGGAGATTAGTAACATTTTGTTTAAGACTACTCCCGAAGAGGCTTTTGGTCCTGATAGACCAGCCGATTATATTCAAGACTTAGAAAGACTTAAAAAGACAGAAATAGAATTTTTTGCCCACGGAACAACCTTAAGTGAATACTATAAACAAAAACTTATCCCCAGAGGCTTCAGGATCCGAAACCGTCCCACCATTGGCATAGATAATCCATCATTTTGTGAGAACTGGTGCAAAATACTGAATAAAGCCTCCTTGGATTTAATGGTATTGGTCATAGAGGAAGCAGGGAACCAACTATCTAAGACAAGACATGACATTTTAAAACTTGAGGTCACAATAGAACATACACATCAAAGTGACATTACATTAAAACTCTTGGATGACTTAAAAATAAAACTATGCAAGTTTAAGGAGGACTTAGTCCATTTCAAAAAACAGAAATTCAAAAAAGTAGTGGGAGACTATAAAGAAAATAGTGTTTACATATGGACTAAGCAAGATAAACGCACCAGATCCACAAATAAAGGAAAGGCAACAAAAAAAAAAAAAAAAAAAAATCCAAAAAGAGGAGAAAATTTCTCCAGTGACCTAGAGGCCAGTTCATCTGCTGATGAGGCACGGGGACAGACACCAGGACCCTCCAACTCCGCTTCTTTTTTAGGAGGAGGGAGAGGAACGGGGAAAAAGGCAAAAGAAAAAAGACAAGGAGGGGGAGACGAATACCAGCGGACACCGCCCGTCTTGAGACCCCGGCAATAAGTAGTGTGCATAGTCTTGTTATCAATCTCTCTGATTACTCACTGTCCAACACAGAATTGGAGGTTTTGTCTAGAGGACCCTCATTTGTACCCACCACTATAGCAAACAGATTTGATTTAGAGGTGGAGCTTTTTAAGATGGAGAGAAAACTAAACCTTAAATCTTTTTTTCTCAACAGGGGACTGGCCATGCAACAGCAGCAGCCATCAGTAGCCACACAAAATTTGACTGAAGAAATGGTATGTAAATTAAAATCTACGTTTGTACCTCCTGTTAAGAATTCAGCAGTACAAGCATACATGAATTTGGTAAAACATGATATAAACACATATTTTAAGAAAAAACATCGCATACAATACAACCTTAACATCAATCAAAAGCAATGTTTAAAACATTTAGCCGATAACCCCAAGATCATCCTAAAAAGAGCAAACAAGGGAGGGGCGCTCGTTCTCCAAAATTATGAACAGTATAGGGCAGAAGCCAACAGACAATTAGCAGACACAAACTGCTATGTGAAATTAACACATGATCCCACAAATCCATACCAAGAAGAAATAAAACAAATCTTACAATTGGGTTTGGGTAATACATGGCTAACAGAAAAGGAGGTAGAATTCTTAACAATGGAGCACCCACACCGACCAGTGCTGTATCTACTACCAAAGATACATAAAAGTCTGCATAATCCCCCAGGTAGACCGATCATATCTGCCACAAGTTCTATCAACCAGCCATTGTCAATGTTTGTAGACACTTTTTTACAACCATTAGTAAGAGAGGGTAGATCGTATATAAAAGACACATTTGATTTTTTAAATAAAATAAGATCAATTGATTTTAAAGATAGAGAAGTATTTCTAGTGACCATGGATGTCACTAGTCTCTATACGGTCATCCCTCATTCAGAAGGTTTAGAAGTGGTTAGGGAAAAATTAGAATTAAGTCACCAAAAAGGACCACCAACTGATTACATCATGCTATTGTTACACTTTATCTTGCACAAAAATTACTTTAAGTTTGAGAACAATTTTTATTTGCAGACCACAGGTACCGCCATGGGGAGCAATGTAGCACCATCCTATGCTAACTTATACATGGCACATTTTGAAGAAAAATACATCTATGACACACAATTCTTTGGTAAAATACTCTTCTATTGTCGCTATATAGACGACCTCTTTTTTATCTGGGAGGGAACAGAAAATGAACTTATTGAGTTCTTCACATACTTGGCAGAAATACCTACGCCAATTAGATTTACTAAGAATTGGAGCAAATCTGAAATATCATATTTAGATGTAATGATTACATATGATGGACATGAGGTACACACAGACCTTTTCCGTAAACTTACGGATAGAAATGCTACATTGCATGGGTCTAGTTTTCATCCAGACCCGTTAAAAAGGATGTTACCTTATTCGCAAAAAATCAGAGCGGGAAAAATTGTCGACAGGCCTACACATCTAGCTAGAACCATAGCAGATATAAAAACCAGATTTACTGAAAGGGGGCATAAAGCATCCAAAGTGGAAAAATCTTTGGAAAAGGAACCACTAATGGTGACTAGGCCAATAGCTAAAGAGGATAAAATAACCTTTGTCAGCAAATACACCACTGCAAGTAAATTTATTAGACAAACCATGCAAAAACATTGGAAAATTCTTCAAACAGATCAGATATTAGGAAACATTTGTAAAGAAACACCGAGATTTGCCTACAAAAGAGGAGAGAATATCAAGGATATTCTCATTAAAGCAGATAAAAAAGAGCACTATGTGAGTACACATTTTTTAAGTAACCCAAAAGCAGGCTGCTACAAGTGTTTTAATTGTTCGGTATGCAACAGTTTAATGACAGGCAATGTATTTTGTCATCCAAGAAGTGGTGCAAAATTTAAAATCAATAAGCGTATCAACTGCACTACCACACAAGTCATCTATATCATTAAATGTCCCTGTGGGCTTTTATATGTGGGTAAAACAAAAAGGAGTCTAAAAACCAGATTTATTGAGCATAAGAGCAGGATAAATAATAAATCGGAGAATACGGTTTTTATTGACCACTGTACAGACCACAACCACCCAGTCTCATCCCTTTGTGTAATGGGGATAGAACTAATACAAAGAAAGTCCACAGGATTCGATGTAGATACACTTTTATTACAACGAGAGACATTCTGGACATACACGTTGGACACAGTTTATCCTAAAGGGCTAAATGACTACATATCTTACAACTGTTTTCTTGATAGGAGATAAAACTGTTTCTTATATGTTTCTTATATGGCATGGCTGCTGTTGGTGAGAAGCCTTTTAAGTGAGTAAGGACTAAATAGATTGATAAGCATTCCATAAACTTTTAATAAATGTTTATTTTGCACATTTTAAATTGACACTGGAGCACACTATATACAGCTACCCCTGATCACATACTAAAGGATATTTATTGCAGGAAAAGAGGGAAAGAAATTTTCAGGACACATTAAGGACTACAAGATTCCAGAGATCTCACAGTGAAGAAACAGGACGCAGGAGCACCTCCCACATCGAGACGCAGAAGGATGGAAGGCTTACAGCTCATAGAGCGAACACACAGCCCCCACAGCAGCAAGAGGGAAGGATAAACTACTCAGGCAAGAAGACTGACGTCACTGTAGATCGACGGGGCGACGATGACGATGCTGGAACGCATGGGCATGCGCAGAAGAGTCCCGTGACGTCACTGGAACGCACAGACCGGAAATGGACACAGGAACCGGAAATGAACTCTCATGGACTGTTATGGCTACTGCACCGACACACTTTATTCGAGCAAATACCCAGTATGTACCTGGCAGATACCTGGAATGCGCCGCTCCTCACTTCTGACAAGCCCCGTTGCGTTTGCCTTCCCAGCCTGGGTTCATGCCTGGCTGACGGGCGGCTGATCTGTTAAATGATAATGATTAGGATTTAATAGGCTGCAATGCTTCGCGTGTCTACCAGATGGCATAAATTCATGAATTGTAATGCAGTATATATATATATACTGTGCAGTATTGCAGCCAGCGGGAATAAAATGCTTCAATCCCTGCCTGGAAAATACCTCAATGCACTCGGGCAGAAAACAGTCACAAACCTCAATACACCCGGGTATACCCGAATTCGTGGGACTAGCCGAGTTCGAATAAAGTGTGTCGCCAGTGTATGCATGGAGATAGCACTGATCAGGGGAAGCGGACTGGGAGCAGCTGGGGTGATTATGTAACTGTTTTCACTTGTTTTTTCACTTGTTTGATTAATGTTGGAGGGTATATATACGAGGTAGACCCTCATTTGAGTATGCCTTGTCACTTGAAAAAGACCTGTTGGTCGAAACGTCGTGTGGCACAATAAATTCATTATCCTGAAATCTGTGTAGCGCTGGATCTCTCTCCTTTTTCCTAAGCATTTATAGAAACCATTAGTAACAGTTATGGGCTTAATGCATTCCTTTTTCAGGCAACTTGAAGCCAATCTTTGTTTCAGATTTGGAGCCTTTGTAAAAATTATTTCTGGTTTCTGTGGTAATATTTGTTGCAAGATGGGGTCTTTATGGAGAATATTCCAATGTTTTTGGAATATTCTACTGATGTCTGTAGAGGAGCTTGTGTACCGTGTAATGAACGGTACAGATATTTTATCCTTCTCTCCTCTTTGACCCTCTTTCTCTTTGGATTTATATGTCAATAAATCTTTCCGCTCCATTTGTGTGACCTTATTGTATGCTACATCTACTATATCTTTTTTATACTTCCTTTCTGTGAACCTATCCATCAATTCATGTGCCTGCTCGTGGAAGATTGTATCTTGAGAGCAATTACGTTTAATCCTCTGAAGTTGACCTTGAGGTATGTTGTTGATCCATTTATCATGGTGTCTACTGTCCCCCATCAAAAAGCTATGACAATCTACCTCTTTTACAAAGGTCCTAGTTTCCAATATCCCATTAAGAACATAAAGTTGTAAATCCAGATAGTCAATACTTGTGCGACTATACTTATGCGTAAATCTGAGATTGTAGGGATTATTATTCAGTTGTGTTAGGAATATTATGAGTGATTCTTCACTCCCATCCCATACGAATAGTATGTCGTCAATGTATCTATGCCAGGATACCAGATTTGCTCCGAACATGTGGTCCGACCAGATGTATTTATCTTCCCACATTCCCATAAAGATATTGGCATAGTTCGGAGCAAATCTGGTACCCATAGCAGTACCTCTGATCTGTAAGTAATACTGCTCATTATACCAAAAATAATTGTGACTGAGTATGTATTTTATACAGTCTACGATAAACCTGACTTGTATTTGGTCTAATTCACCATTTTGGATGAGATTGTCCTTGACTGTAGTACACCCATGTGTATGGTCTATTACCGTGTACAGTGTAGAAACGTCACAGGTGACCAATATATAATTTTCACTCCAAGTCATGTTCTGTACAATGTTCAAAACTTGAATACATTTAGCCACACCCGGTAGCACTCCAATTGACACACACATACACACACACACACACACACAACACACACACACACACACACACACACACACACACACACACACACACACACACACACACACACACACACACACACACACACACACACACACACACACACACACATATATATATGTGTGTGTGTGTGTGTGTGTGTGTGTGTGTGTGTGTGTGTGTGTGTGTGTGTGTGTGTGTGTGTGTGTGTGTGTGTGTGTGTGTGTGTGTGTGTCAATTGGAGTGCTACCGGGTGTGGCAATATCTATATATATATATATATATATATATATATATATATATATATATATATATATATATATAATATGATGTGGTCATTTTTGTTTGTTTTTAGATCTTGCTAGGTATCTGTGTGTGTTTAATCAGTTTTTTTAATTACATGGGGTTTAGATGAGTTAGTGGTTTACAGCCGGTGTAAAAAACCTTTTGTCATTGAGAGAGGGGGGATTAGGACAAACTATTGACTGTTATTATGCACACAATACAATTAGTTTGGACATTTCCCACCCCATCCAGAAGTGTTTAATCAGTTTTTTTAATTACATGGGGTTTAGATGAGTTAGTGGTTTACAGCCGGTGTAAAAAACCTTTTGTCATTGAGAGAGGGGGGATTAGGACAAACTATTGACTGTTATTATGCACACAGTACAATTAGTTTGGACATTTCCCACCCCATCCAGAAGTGTTGCATCTGTGAAAAGAAAAATATTGCTGCAGGATTAGTGAATTGAAGGCTTTGACTGGTTAACACTACTGAAAGTCACACAAAACGAATAAACTACAGTATAACTTGCCGTACATGTAACCTATAATGAAAAGTAGGTAAAACACACGTCTAATACAAATACTATACATACAGTTCTGTATATAATTAAGTATATATAAAGTGAAGAGTAAGCGCAGACAAAAATGGTAAACATTAAATTACCTTTAATAGAAGGCTAACATTTAATCAGGTTATTGTCAGTACCATACGTACCTGTAATATACTTACTGTACCTGTACTACCTTACTACAGTACAGCACAGTACTTTACCTTACTACATGCCGGTGGCATTCCCATTACGCGCTAAAAAAATGGGCAAAACGGTTTAAAATGGCCCACGTAGCTGTTGCATCTTTGTACAGTCAGTATGACAGTCAGTATGTCCTTCCAGAAACATTATTCCTTGTATTAATTCCTCCTTTTTGGACAGTTTAACAACCTTTCATATATGATCCTTCAGCTAATGCCATACCAGTTCGATGGGTTTCAAATCTGGTGATCTGGATTGGGAGGGAGAAAAAATGATGAATTAGTTGAACAGATACAAACAGTTTAAAACAAAACGAAAAAAAGTTCATATACACCGGAGCACTTACTCCGGTGGCGTCTTAACCCAGTTGATACCACTCACAAGAATATAGGCAGGAGAGGTGGTATGTTTAGTGTCATTGTCCTGGAAGAACCGGTGACCACCAGATCGGAAGTCATGCCTAATCTATTTAACAATACGTGTGACTATTTGCTCTTGGAAAAATACTTTGTCCATGATTCCGTGAACAAGAGAAGAAAACATTATGTTAAAACTGAACATTAGGGTACAGAATACACAACAGTTGTACTGTAGAGTGCATATGGCATGTAACTTTATAGATTATTTTACCCTATGATTATGCATCCTGGTCCATATCTAGATATCACACCACACACGTGCATCTTCACTGGGTGCTTGGGACACGTCTTCAGAGATAGGGATCTTTTTTTGTGGAATGCAAAAATGGCAAATCTCTCTAGAGCTACAGTTGTCGCTTCAAAAAAGATGACATCCTGAAAAGTCTTTCCACTTTCTAACCATGCCCGTTCTTGGTCAACTCTTTCTACCGTGTTGGCATCCCTTATCATTGGATATGCTATGTCAAGACAAGGAAGAATTTTACAGGTATAGTAAAACCACACTTTTACAAACAGTATTGTATTGTATGTCTTTATTTATATAGCGCCATTAATGTACATAGCGCTTCACAGTGGTAATACATGTGGTAATCAAATAAATGTTTTCTTGCAACCCAGGAGGAGCATGTTGAAAAAACAACAACAAAAAAAAACAACAATCTAAGTGCAGATGAAACACTGTAAGTGAATAATTTCACAAGGAGTCTTGGCTCATATGTGCAGCCTACTCACAAGATGTAAGGGGTATATGGGCAACAATTGGTATCTTGAGTAATGTGGTCTCCTGTGTCCAGGTGTTGATACACTCCACCCCAGGTATTCAGTGTGGTGGTTAGATGCAAAGAGAAAAGGACATATCCATGGTGCAGATCAATGGTATAAAGTTAAGTAATTTATGTACGTAATAAAAATGCGCACTTGCAATAAAATGAAATTAAAACAGCATATATCACATAATCGTGAAAGAAGTGAGGATATGATACTGCCGTGGCTCACCCCGCCGCATCCGTTCTGTGCCGTCATCTCTCCCACATACAGCTAGCTGCTGCCTGGTCGCACGCTGCAGTGACTGCAACTCGATTTCCCGGCAGTCTCCAGAGCATCACATCACTTCTGGTAAGGCTTCTATGATCGGCAGTCACTCTGCACCAATCCTCTCTTCACTCCTGATGAAGCCATACACACTCTTAGTGGTGAAACGCGTAGAGGAGTATCGCCCAGAGGAAGAGAGGATTGGTGCCGAGTGACTGCCGATCATAGATGAGGACGGGGAAAGTGTCTCTGTATACTGCCCCCCACCTTCAGGGTGTACTAGAGCCCCTTTTATAGGTTTAGTACATTGATCATTATTTATCAGTTGTTACCCAGTTTTTGCTCTTTTCCTTTCAATGTATGGATATATTTCAACATAGGTTCTAGTATTTTGAGCACCATCCTTCAAACACATGTATGCTTACTTCAATAGGTGGTAGCTCATACTTTATGGATCCTATATACACTCTTAAAGGAATGTTTTGATACAAATCTTTTTTGGAATATAGAGAGCAGGTCTGTAGACTTTTTATTTTTTGAATATACAGTAATACTTGAGTTGTGGGGAAGCCATAATGGATGATACAAAGGATATACAAGATTGCTTATCACCAATAACCTATACATTTAATTGTGGAGATGATTCCTCCAGGAAGAAGAAAGCACTTTGTGTTTTTGATAATGTGGTTGACACTGACTCTAATGATATTGCTGATTTGAAAATATACTTCCAGAGATTGGAGAGACTTTTGATTTATAAGACAAGGATTTGGTGGGATATTGTTGCAACTGAAAATTATTTAAAAGTGAAGAGAATTCCCAGAGGCTTGAGAGTCAAAAAATCTCCCACTTTCGGCTTTCAAGAAAAAACCTTTGAAGAACAGCGGATACAAACACTTAATGATTGTTCATTTAAATTAATGGAATTGATATTGCAGCAAAAGTTAAAAGAAAAATCTACACTGGATAATCAGATTAAAGAGTTACAGGATAAACTACGGAAATTCAAGGACATTGATAGTTTTTCTAATTTTGATCAAATTTTATCTAAAAACATAGATGAAGCAGAACGAGAAATAATGATTAGAAAGCAGAATAAATATGATCGTGACCGTATAGATTATGAAAAAAAATCAAATTTATAGTTGGCAAAAAATTGTTCCTGTTTTTGATCGTCCTCCACAGGGATCTTCTAAAAATACATCACGAAGGTCTACACCCAGGAAATCAATTTTGAAACCTAGTAATTTTGATTATCAAAGTGGTGATTCAGAACTTTCTGATGTGGAGACGGCCTCCCACTCTGTTTCACTTTTGGATATGGAGAATAAATCCGGTAATCAACAACGTGGCACCAGTGATCAGACGAGAGATGAGAGGCGTACAGTATATCGGGTGGAAATTTTTCACAGGGAGACCCCGCTCCAGGGAGGTCTACCGACTCCTATCACCCAGAGCAGCAGTCAAAAAACTATTCAATGTTCAGGAGGAACGAAAAAGAACCAGGAGGGGGAAGAAAAGATGCAGGAGGAAAAAGGGCGAACAAAAGGAAGAAGAACTCCTAAATAATAGACTCTGGATTCTTTTCGTGATCTCTGTGCTCTTAGGCATATGGAGGATCTTCTGGAACAAGGCAATACCATAGATGAATCCCAAACCATGACACTTGGGGATTGGGTGTCCAAACTCCAAGAGAAATCTGTTTTTTATCCCACCTTTGTTAAAGGCCCCTATCTCTCCATGTTCGAGAATTTGTTTGTACGTGACCTTAGACTCTTGGCTCAGGGTTTTTCCTTTTCTCATTTAGGTCATGATAATCTCAGCAAAGATGAGCGATTGGCCATCAAGACACTTCAGGATAATCCAATGTTGGTTATCTAAAACACCGACAAAGGGGGTGCTGTGGTGGTCCAGAGTAGGACAGACTACTTCAGGGAAGCATTCCACCAACTTAGGGATGTGTCCCCCTACTCTGTACTACCACGGGATCCCACAGATGGCTTTATGAAAGAACTCCTTGAGCTAATTGATCTGAGGTCAGCAACCCATATACTGTCTAAAGATGAAATAGGCTTCATAGTTGATCCTCATCCAGTGGTTCCTATCTACCACCATCTCCCAAAGATCACAAGACATTGGTCGACCCTCCTGGTCGGCCAATAGTCTCCAGCATAGGATCTTTGTCTCGTTATGTGAATGCTTACCTACAACCTTTCGTCAGGGCCTTGCCGTCCTTCATTCTAGACTCAGGAGACTTATTAACACAATTAAGAGATATATCATGGGATCAATATTTTTTGTGGGTGACCATGGATGTAGTTTCCCTGTACTCAATCATACAACATGATCTGGGGATGACGGCTGTTCGCCATTTCATAGAGTGTCCAGGTTGCTACATCCTTATGACTATATTTATTATGGAATCAATTCTTTTTCTTCTCACTCACAATTATTTTCTTTTTGAGCACAGGTTTTATTTACAACTTCGGGGGATGGCAATGGGGACGAGTTTCGCCCCCTCCTATGCCAACTTATTTATGGGGTGGTGGGAACATATCTTTATTTATAGTAGCACTAATGTATATAGACACAATATTATTTTCTACAAGCTTTTTATTGACGACTTGCTTATTATTTGGCACGGGAGCACTGACACGTTGAAATAATTTTTTGATTATGTTAATGACAACACTTTAGATATTAAATTCACGATCAATCACAATGCACATCACATTAGCTTCCTGGACATTCCGTTGTACATAGATATGAACTATAAAATACAAACATATGTTTATAAGAAGATTAATTCCAGGAATTCTTTCCTTAGAGCGGACAGCTGTCATCCTAGATCAGTGATTACATGGATACCCAAGGGCCAGTACCTCAGGCTGAGGAGGAATTGCTCCACTCTCAGTAATTTTGTTGCTCAGTCTGAGGAATTGACCAACCGATTCGTAGAAAGAGGCTATGATCGGGTGATCCTTCAATCTACACGACAGGAGGTTTTGAATATTGATAGGAACACATTGCTTCCTTTGAAAGAGTCCAGAATGAGGGATGGCGGTCCCAGAAAACGGTTTGTGAATACTAATACAGAAACAAATAGTGATGGTACCAAGGATGAGGATAAAACATGCCCTTTGTTTATCTCACAATACAATAAAGGGAGTGGCCAGGTTAATAGGATTTTCAACAAACATTGGGGATTATTGCACATGGACCCTATACTTCGTGAGTACACTGGGAAGGGACCAAAATTTGTATACCGTAAAGCGAAGACCTGAGCAACTTTTATTTCTCCAAGCGTTATTTCTACTCCTGTTGCTAGTCCTAATACCTTTGCCACTAGGGGGTCATTTAGATGCAATCATTGTAATATGTGTAAGTTTATGAGGCCATCCAAATGTATCTTTTCTCACAGTCCACATAAACGCTTTAACATCAACAGCTTTATTAATTGCAATACCTCTTATGTAGTTCATCTTATTAGCTGTGGCTGTGGGAAGAGATACGTGGGTAGGACCACGAGGGCACTTAAGATCAGGATGCAGGAGCACTGCAGACTTATTAAGAAAAAGGATCTGCAGCATCCTGTAATGAAGCATAACTTTTCCATCAGTGGCATAGGTTTGATAACTTTTCCATCAGTGGCATAGAGAGGATCACTAGAAGGGAGAGAGGAGGTGATATAGTCAAGACTTTAGATTGTAGAGAATCATATTGGATTTTTATGTTAAAAACTCGATTCCCTGATGGGATCAATATGGAATGGAATATTAATCATTTTCTAAAATAGATCACCAATTTCTTAATACGTATTTTTCAAAATGGATTTTTCTATTGATAGGTGTCCTAAACCAAATATATGAATTGATATACCATTTATTCTACTCATGTAGTGACTCTGAAGGTTTATTTTGGACTCTATGGTTCTAAGTGTTATTGGGATAATTATGATGTAATATTTTATTGTAATCTATATTGATTGATGTGATACATTGCCTTATTAATATTGTGCATCTTTTTAGACATATACTAATATCACTGCAGATGGATGTTATGTATTTATCATATGATTAAGATAGTGATTTAAATATTACTACTACTTATGTCTCAATATGATGCACATATTTCTTACTGTGTTGGTTTCAGTCATATCTTTGTTGTGTGGCATCTTGATGTGATAATAAATAACATACATGCAGAATAATTTTGAACACTGCATATATTGATTCCACAAGTCCTAGACATTGTGGATTTGAAAGGAATGTAATATTAAGATCCTGATGGTAGCTATCTCTACTGGTCATCTAAAAATGATGTAATAGATATTAATGTTTTCTTTACTCCTTTCTGGGTAATATACAGTATCTATACCTCCATTTATTAATACATTATATCTACAAGCATTAATATAATTATGACCTCTGTTTCATCAAGGGGGTTGCATATATGTTTTTACATTATGTACAGTATAGGATTATACTTTTTAAATTGTTTTCTTCATTAGATACTTGTTTATCTTATGTATGTATTCATCTGACTGCTGAATGTTGTTGTGTGTATTTTTATTGTGACCATGGTTACTCTCCCATAGCTTCTAGTGCTGGGGAGCTGCTTGCGTTTTTATTCACTAGTCTGCCAGCTATCTGGTGCTCTGTGTGGGATATGCGCGCGCATGCTGTCAGCATGGGAGGCTGTTGGTAGTGCCTCGGCCGTCTGCGCATGCGCGAGCCGACGGGACGGAGGGGAGTCCTTCACTGTGCTTGGCTATCACTACCACAAGCAACAGGTGTGTATAGCTCTCTGGGGCTGTGGATTGGCAAGGCATTATGGTGGGGGCCCTAACTGCACCCTGATTTTGCGGCACTTGAGTCAGGGGGCGATGCCCATTGGTTTATGCTAATTAGTGACGTCATTTGTTTTGGCGCCAAAATGGCAGTCAGCTGTATTTAATTGTTCTGTGGACTATGTATGATACTTCTTGATAAAGTGCATAACATGCACGAAACGTGTAGAAGGGTTGCATCCCTCTATTTTATGGCTTACCATTAAAGAGTATGTTTTTTCCAGACCTGTTTCTCTTTCATTTTTCCTGCTGTGCGCTGAAAACACACTGCATTGGATTCCAGTAAAGAAAAGTAGACTTGTTTAGCTTGCGAGAGGGCAGAGTTGAAACAGGATAGCATAAATGTGTAGTGAAGGAAATCTGCGAGACTATGAGATTCCCTCCAGAGGCGTTCAGAGGAACGAGTTGAGGAATGCAGCATGTGCTTGTGGGAATTTAGCCAGGGTCTAGGGTTAGAAGGGCGAGGGCAGCAGAGAGAAAGCGGGGCATGTAGATCAAGAGAGTAGGACAAGGCAGAGTTATAGTTCCTGACCAGGTTATCAGGGTCTGTAGCAGAGCTGAGATAGGACAGGGAGGAGCGTAAAGTGGACTCAAAGTCAGGTAAGTGAATAGAGCGCAAGTTTCTGCAGAACCGAGGGGTAGATGGAGGTGGAGAAGCGAGATAGGGAGAATGAGATGAGGTGATGGTCAGAGAGAGGAAAAGGGGAAATGGAGAAATCTGAGAGAGAGAAGTTTTTAGTGAAAACCAGGTCTAAGTAGTGGCCATCCTTGTGGGTGCTAGCTGCAGTCCACTGTTGAAGGCCAAAAGAAGAGGTTAGAGAGAGAAAGCGGGAAGCCCAAGGGAGAGAGGGGTCATCAATGTGACAATTGAAGTCCCCAAGGAGAAAAACAGGGGAGTCTGAGGAGAGAAAGAAAGAGAGCCAGGATTCAAAAGGGAGAGGAGGGAGGGTGGCAGGGGATGAGTATGAGGTTGGAGTGGTTCACACCAGGAGTAGAGGTTGCAATTGGCAGACAAATACGAGAGAATGTAGGAATAAGGCAGGGACCAGGATTGGGAGAGATATCCCCAGAAGCAAGGAGGAGAAGCATGGATAGAAAGAGGATGTGTGAGTACAGCACAGTAATGTACACTACAACACTTTACCTGTACTGTCCTAAGTAAGGTACCGTAATTACATTATCAACCCTGTTCTGTCACTCTGTTCTGTCACTTTGCCTACTACAGTATTGCATTATACTACACTTTATTATAGTAAGACACTTACATGACACGTCCATATTTCCATTCCAATTGGCATCTCATCACATCTGTTGCTGGTTTCAGATGCTGTGATATTGTGACTGTTCTCTGGAACAGTCTTGACTCTGCGCTCATCATTAGACTCGCTGATTTCATCCACCAAACGCTTTGCTGTCCTACAGTTTAAAGAAAAAGAGAACAATTTATTAGGCCCAAAAATAAGTCAAAACGAATACTTGACATACAGCAACGAGTATCCGAACACTTGCCTTTGAAAATCTGGGGCAATACCCCAGTAATGCTGCAACATTTCTGTGACATTTCTGCAAACAGACTAATGGCCCATCGGATTAACACAGTTGGGGTCCCTGGCAATCTCATTCAGTTTGAATGAGCCCACCACCCAGCTCACCTGATCCAACACCCATCCATGCCGATGCTCATCCAGAATCCCCCAGCTCACCTGCTCCAGCACCCATCCATGCCGATGTTCGTCTAGGTGTCACCAGCACTCCTTGCACCAGATCCATCTCGGTCGCTGGATGTTTTCATTGGTATCGAAATCACTGACAACTCAACGGAGCAATACAGTGACCGAATGGAGGCCATGATGGATCGTCTTTTGGAGACCATGGTGAATAGGGATAGGTGCATGGGTGTTAGTCTGGATAAGATTGAGAGGAACATCGCAGGGCTCTATTCTTTGCTTGGAGTCCTGCCCCTATATGTCTGACACAGGAGCAGGAGGCGCCTCATTCTCCCATGGATTAACCGCATAACCCCTTCTTCTCCCCGTGCACCCTCTTAATTCCTGGTGGTGCCACCACCAAGCACATCACGGGCCACACCACGCTCATGCCCTCCATCTCCAGAATACGTCTATACCTTTCTTGTGGAGGAGATGACAACCCCGGTAAGCACTAGGCCACGCCAGGAGGAAAGCATCTTCCTCGACCATCTACCCCCGCCCGCTTCCAGAAGCACACCCGCTCCAGCACACAGGATTGAACATCTCTCAGACATCACCCTGAGAGACCTGCCCCAGAGCATTCAGGAGAAATGCAGTACAAGATCAGATCTGGTGGTCAACGTCAGTTTTTAGCTGTATAGCGAGTGTACCCAAAATGAAGGCAATAAATACAAGAAGACTCTTCCAGCAAATTTAAGGAGAACAATTATGGAGGAAGTGAAGTGCAATTTTAAAGACATCAGTCTTCTTATGAAAATCATCAGAGACAGCATCAATTGCCTGTTGAGAGGCATGAAAAAGCTCTTCCCTTGAGGTCCATCGACTTGTTTGATGACTACTAGTTATAACTTTATTTACAAATAAAGATGCACCGCCAATCTTTTTAATCTTAAAAAAAAGTTGATTTTTTTAATGATTTCATTGTTTAATGCTTATTTTCTATTTTGCATGTCTAGAGCTGGGCCAAGACAATGTGCAGGAACCCCAACCCCCCTCCCTTGGTGCAGAAAACTCTCCCAGCAATACTGCCAGGTAAGACACAGTGCTCAAATCCATGCATGCCCTGACCCTTCCCCCCAAAACCTAATGTACTGTATTTTAAAAACTATAGTCCTACTGTAAAGTGCTGTAGCCCGTGCCATGCATGCTTTGTCTCCTCCAACCCCCCTAAAAAACTAGAATATACTGTTTAACAATGAACTGTACTGGTGTCATGGTTTAATACTGTAGTTTTTTTCATGTGTACAGTAGTCACAATATAGTGTAGTCATAATGTACGGATCCCCATGTCATGCCCTTTCTCCCCAAACCCCCCAAAAATCTGGATTGCATAATGTACGGTGCAATTGTAAATATAATATTATCTCTTTCTTTACAAACCAAGATGTCCAAGAAGCACCAGCCATTGAGAAGATGAAAATGATAAGATTGTAAATTTTGAAGAAGAGGCGACATTGTATTCTTGTATTATTCTATTTTCCTTCATTATCCTGTACAAATAAAATATGTAATTCTTTAAATATACTTTTTGGTGTGTTTACTGTATGTTTTTACTGTTTAGATACTTACAGTAGTACTATACATAAAGTACTAAAGGCATTTAAATATACTGTATATTGTATAGATATCTCGATGACATATTATACATTACTGTATACCGTATAAACAGTATAAACATCTTGAAAATAAGGTGCATTTATTGTTTAAATACACTTACAGTAGTACTACACTGTACATACTTTAATACAAAGTTTAAAGGTATGTAAATATATATAAATATCTGACATACCGTATATATAAATCTTGAAATTAAGTTGTTTTTAGTGCTTAAATAAACTTACAGTAGAACTATAAATAAAGTGCTGATGTCATTTAAATATACTGCATCTAATTATATATTTGACACTCACTATAAAAATCTTTAAAATCTGTTGCATTTACTGTTTACTTACACTTACAGTTCAGTAAGGGAACACACTGTATCTTACTGTACAGTAATGTCATTCTGAACAAGCTTTTCAGTGGTATCGAAATCACTGACAACTCAACAGAGCAATACAGTGACCGAATGGAGACAAGCATGCACAGAAATGTGATGACACGCATATGCGTTTCAACAAGGTTCCAATTTGACATACACACATGCGCATAAATGTGATGACACGCATATGCGTTTCAACAAGGTTCTAATTTGACATACACGCATGTGCAGAAATGTGATGCCACGCATATGCGTTTCAGTAAGGTTCCAATTTAACATAAACTTTATTATCCTGTACAAATGAAACATTTAATTCATTAAAAATACATTTTGTTGTGTGTGTCCCTATTTTAAATCTTCTACAGTTTGAGAATTTTTGTATGGCTTAAAGCTAAAGAGCCTCAGAAAGAACTTCTTTGCCATGAACTGTATATGGACACATATTTTTAATCTTCAAATTACAATTACACACACACTTGAAGTAATGTATGGGAATAAAAGACAGGTTGAATTGCAATTAGATTTTTTAAGACAACAACTCGCGATCGCCCACTAGAGTTTCTCGACGGTATTGCAGACAACACTAAAATGCAATTTTCTTCACTCGATTTAAATACTAGTAAACTTGCATCTTAATGCAGGAAAATTTCAAGACATCAAGAACCATGACCAGGTATGCAAAGAATACAACTTGTGAAATGTTTGGATAATGGCGCTGCATCTGTATTTGAGATATAAATAGTAGTTTGAACATGTACAGTATGTAAAATATAAATGTTTACATTTGTTTATGCTGTACAACACATGTATTTCATAATTGGGAAACTGTACGTATATTATTGGTAGTATTACCTTCTAATCAACCACACTACCCCATCCACCAGGACTTGATTCTCCATAGACGAGAAACGCATTTTGAGCAACCCTTCTACATGCTGCTTGCATGATAGAGGTCCTTCAGCAGCTGAAGCATCAACCTCTGAGGCCTCAGAGGTCTGTTGTTACTTTTCCCTGTCCACTCCATCCAGTGCACTGTTGCTGCCCTGATCCTCAGAGCCCCGCACATGCATAAAACAGAGACAGAAAATAAATGACACATTTACAAAAAAATTCACATTGACAAGACAAGCAAATATGAAAGAACAGAAGAAAACACTCAGATATTGATGATAATGCACACTACTCACAAAAACCTCCAAACACTTAGCCCAGTCTGTCTCTCCCTCACTTCCAGCAGCACCAACACATGCTGTTGCAAATGGCTGCTTAATATAGTGTGTATAATACATTATGTCACGAGAGCATTCAGGTACGCTACCTACTGTTGCGGCTAAGCTTATTCTAAAGCTTACCCGCAATTTTTCGGGGCTGTTTTCTGCTGCAGCCGAACTTGGCCGCGCGCCAGCCACATCTCCGTTCAGCGCTAATGGTTCTGAACAATGGAAGCGCCGCAGGCGCTGAAAATAAAAAAAAAAGCCAGCGTCTGCACGCGGTTTAAAAATACCCGCGGTGGCGGCCGCTATAGACTCAGGGCGGCCGCCACTGTAATTAAACAAATGAACAAACTACACAGATTGGGTTTAAACTTAATGATGTTGCCTTTTTAACAGGCGATATCTGAGATGCGAATTGCAATAGAGAATACCATTTTTTCACAAATTTCGTACATCGACTTCTGAGCATGCCAACACGTTCGACTTGGCAATGACAAATTCAAAGCTACTAGAATAGACCCCGAAGTCCCAATTTCTTCCATTCCCTTGGGAGGAAGGAAACACTTTATTGAAAGAACTATCCCATTCAGATGCCTAAAAAATAATAATTTGGGTTTGATTTCCAAAGAAACATAAGCAATGAAATATGTGCCTTAAGAATTGTTATGACAAAACAAAGTAGGGGGAGCGAGGGATAAGTAGATGTAAGAATTGTTACATCTGTTTAATGAAGCAGATTAGATGGTTACATTTTTTTTCAAATTGTTGCTTTTATGCCAGCCTGCAGGGATTACAAAAGACCACTGGTCTCAGAAGAACAAGAACAGGTAAAGTCCCCTGTGATCTAGCACTCTACTGTATGTAATAATGAATAATATTAAAATGTAACTTTTATTAAGTATAATAAAAAATATGAGCCGTAATGTACACAATGAACTTTCTGAGATGCACGGCAAGGTATCATTCATTACCCAATACAATCTAATGGCCCCTAAAATTCGGGGGGGAAATTCTAAAAATTGGCCAATCTTGGCCAATCTTGCTCCAGAGTACAATTTGTCTCAAATCCTAACTCCTCAACCATCTATAATTTTCAAAAAGGCTAGTAATTTAAAGACCAGACTAGCACCAATTTGCCCTCAAAAAGGGCTATCTGTCGCCCATATAAACATCCGGAGCCTGCTGCCCAAACTGGATGAACTAAGGGCATGGTGCCTTATGCATAAACCCAAAGCCATTGTTCTTA